>NC_090933.1:919997614-920307062 GCF_040938575.1 Ambystoma mexicanum | reverse complement strand
AACGGTTGTCTCTATTTTTTAAATGAATCAAGTGTGTCTCCATTCAAGGATGGACGTCAGACATCTGTGCTCCGAATGGGTGAAGGTCTGGTTGCTGTGAAGCAGGGTGGTCACTATCTATCTAAGCTAACATAACATATTCTCGATAATGCATGCACTAAAACACACTTGTTCAAAGTTTTCAGTAGGTTATGTCTCTATAAAAGTCACACATATATCTATACTAACATTTACCATTGGATTATACAGTCTTGACCACTATAATACACCGGTTAAAGTGTGGGTCTGTGCTCACAAGAATCTCCGGTATGTGGCATTTGTTAATGATAAGCAACGATATACTGATGCGCGCTGGCATGGGGGGCTGTGACGGGCGCGAACGGCCAAGATGCCAAACTACATGTACACTTCAAAAGGTGAGGCAGGCCGCCCCCCTGCAATCCACATAAGTGTGTCTCCATTCAGCAGTCTTCCTGTGCCTTATCTGCACGCCCCAGGCCCATCCATCCCACCCCCTTGTATCAAAGGCGGTTCGCGCCGGTGGATGCGCGCTGGCATGGGGGGCTGTCAGGGGCGCGAAAGGCCAAGGTGCCAAACTGCATGTACACTTCAAAAGGTGTCCCACGCCAAGGGGCCATCGGTCACATGGCCTCCTCAGACCCCGTGTCTCCAGGCAGGCCTCCCCTGAGGCAGGCCGCCCCCCTGCAATCCACATAAGTGTGTCTCCATTCAGCAGTCTTCCTGTGGCTTATCTGCACGCCCCAGGCCCATCCATCCCACCCCCTTGTATCAAAGGCGGTTCGCGCCGGTGGATGCGCGCTGGCATGGGGGGCTGTGACGGGCGCAAACGGCCAAGGTGCCAAACTACATGTACACTTCAAAAGGTGTCCCACGCCAAGGGGCCATCGGTCACATGGCCTCCTCAGACCCCGTGTCTCCAGGCAGGCCTCCCCTTCAAGCAGGCCGCCCCCCTAATACCACGACATACATACGTCATTCATTCACAAACACACCCCAGTTTCTAATACTTTAAAAACCACTCGATATGTCTCATGAGAACATCTTTGTGCTTTGCAAGTCAACTCTTGAACGTGCTACCTGGGAACCACTGAGATCTATGCTAATCTGCTCGTCGTCGTGCTATCCGTGAACTTCTGTGACCGCTTCGAGCATACCCATCAGTGCGCTACCTGTGGCTATCCACCTATTCTCCCGCAACATACTGCTCTGCTTGCTGAATCCAACTGTTTGTTGGTCAAGGTAAGGCCATGTATCCTGGTCATATTTCGCAGATTTTTAAATTTTATCTATTTTCGAGTAGAGTACACAATAGTGCTATGTTCATTGGTCTCATTGGTATTGACTTGAGTTTCCATTGCTATGCTATCAATAGATCTATTTATTTTCATCTGTGACTATTGTGATTGAATTGCATCCTTCGGGGGTCCAGTCAATAATATTAGCATGTTTCCTTCTCGTGCAAGACAGAACATCCAAGGGACGAGTCACATGTTCAGATTTCAGTCACATCAATTATACATTTCTGCAATTTATGCAAATACTAAGCAGCACATAATAAACTGGTATAGTTCCTGCGACCAAAACAAACCTTGCATTGATCATTGTATGATTCATTTACTTTTGTATCAAATCTTTACTCTTGAAGATTGTATAATAATGTCGATATTTACTTTTCAGATTTATCAACAATGCCTGCCTGTTCGATTAGCGGTTGCCCTTCGAAGACCCATGCAAAATCTGAAGGAACTACAATGCATGTATTCCCGAAAACTGTTGATCGAATAAGAGAATGGGTCAGACATTGCGGATATCCACAGGATGAGCTGTAAAGTAGAGTCCAACAAGTCTTAGAGGACAAGAGGGGTGATCGATACCGCATCTGCAGCCGGCGCTTTTCCTTGGACATGTACACAACTTCTTGGGTAACAAAGAAGAATAAACAGCGAACGACACGGAAATTGCGCGAAAACGCTATTCCCACTCTATTCGTCCACATTCCGCCACCGGTGAGTCAAGTGTCCGGATTTAGCTTTCGGCCTTGCGGTAGTGTGTAGCCGAATGGATTAATAGATATTGTAGGTGTTCTATCCCTTGTAATAATTTCGATATTGATATGAGTGTATAGTTTTTTGAATATTGACATTTATCAATATATTCTTTTTCCATTTCATAACCCACAAACGCAATGTATATGTATATGGGGACAGGGAACTGTGCTGTATTGAGCATTTTTCAAGTATTCTGTCGGCTTACATGGCTATTTTTAATATTGGCACTTCATTATCAATCATTAATTGACCGTTACAACTTCTTGACTATCCCTTGAATCTGAAGCAAGAACATTCTACATCCTTGACGTGGTTGCAGTTATCAACCACTTCTAGCGCGTATCAGGTAATCTTACTAGGCTAATCCGCTACATACTTGTTTTATGCATGTCAAGTAATAGTTTTATTCTATCGTGTAATTATTTTAGCGAATGTTTGGTTACTGCTTTCCAATTGATATACACCTTAGTTATCGTCCACTGGTGTTTGTTTTCAGTTATAATTAGTGTTATCCATACTAATGCAAGTACTGTCTTTCAGGGAGATGCTGAAGCGTCCGCCACATCTGCAACATTTCTAGATGTTTTTCAACATCAGGAGGTATGGATACTGACAGCTCCATCGAGCATCATCATCAGAGCTGGAATTCTTGTTGTTTGATTGTTCTACACAATGTTTCATTCGTGGTTAGCCGTTGATATGTACCTGTGCTGTCGACCCCAGGTGTGTGTTATGTTTTCACAGTTGTAATCCTCACTAATGCAAGTACTATGTTTCAGGCAGTTGATGGAGCGTCAACCCCTGCACTTGATGCAGAGCCTGACATTCAAGTATACGAATCGGCGCAACAGCTTTCGGAAGTGCGCACTACATTTGCAACATCCATAGATATTCTTCAGCAGCACGAGGTATGGATAATGACAGCTCCATCATGCGTGATCATATAACGTGATTCCATTTGCTATACTTTCTTCCCTATTAACGCAAGTGCTGTGTTTCAGGGAGACGACAAAGCTTCCACCACAATCACAACATCATATTTACATGATGATGCAGATGTAAAGGAATCGTTGAAATAAGTCGATGAAATGTGATCATATTTGGATTTTCCTTGATTCTTTTGGACAATGCATCTTTCGCGGTTATCTCTTTATATGTACCTGTGCGTTCGACCCCAAGTGTGTGTTATGTTTCCAATATTGAAAACCATACTAATCCAAGTACTGTGTTTCAGGGAGACGACGGAGCTTCCACCACAATCAGAACATCTCATTTAGATGATGCAGATGTAAAGGAATCGTTGAAATAAGTCGATGAAATGTGATCATATTTGGATTTTCCTTGATTCTTTTGGACAATGCATCATTTGCGGTTATCTCTTTATATGTACCTGTGCCGTCGACCCCAAGTGTGTGTTGTGTTTCCAATATTGAAAAGCATACTAATGCAAGTACTGTGTTTCAGGGAGATGCGGATGCCTCCTCTCCAATACAACCATTCATGGCAGTCCATGCAGAGCCAGAGGTATGGATACTGACAGTTCCATCGAAATAGATCATCACTGGTCGAATACTTGTCGTTTGATTGTTGCACACAATGTTTAAATCGTATTTGGCTATTGAGATGTACCTGTGTGTTCGTCCTCACGTGTGTTTTATGCTAACAATATTTTGATACATAGTAATGAAAGTACTATGTTTCAGGGAGACGATGGAGCCTCATTCCGTGCTATCTATGCGGATACAGAAAATATAGTCGTTGCAGCGCAAGAGGAAGGGAGGACATGCGGAAACGAATCGGAGCTACAGCGTGCAGATGTTGAAGGTCCAGTCAAAAAAGTTGCAAAGAAAAAAAAACGAAAAAAGGTTAGTTACAAACAGTTCATAACTTTAAAAAAATGTTTGTGCTGGGGACTATTTTATGTTTTTTTCCAGTCAATTCTACTACACTCCATCTTGTGTTTAAACTGAACATCCCTTTTCCAATCTCTCCTCCAGTTACCCGTGGGTGTCAGAACTATACACACACAGACAGTGAAGCGAATGAGAGATGTGGCTTGCCAGACCGTGTACACTATGGAGGAACTATTAATTGGGGCGAGGCGTGTTCAGGCTCGAGATGCTCATGTCCAATGGCCAGAACATGAATTAATTGTGTTTGGAGACTACAGCAAAGTTGCATTGGACCATAGCTACAGTGCGACCGCACCACCACAAGAAGATGTTATTGAATGTATTGAAGATAGCTCTGAAGTAGTTGCAGATCAATGTACACAATTTACACCCGCCAAAAATTTGCCACCAAAAAACCTGTCGACATTGTTGTGTTCTCCCATCAATGTCGAAGTAATAGATGTTGAAATGACAGGGAATGAACCAGCCGCAGCATCCATATACGCATCAGAACTTGATATCAGCGATATTACTTACCAATGTGTTGAAATCTCCACAACGTCAAAGGCCGAAACAACGTTGACGCAGGATGACAGTCTAATGAAAGAGAGCAAATACATTGTATTCGACAGTTGTTTGATGGAAATTATAAGTATGCTGAAATGTGTGCATTCCATTAGACGGAAAGTATGTGGGAAGCCATTGATTAATGTGACTCGTCAAATAAAAGGCAGTAACGTCAAAATAAATGCCGCCTGTAGATTAAATCATAGGTTCTCATGGTCTGCACAACCGATGCTGGGGAAACTGCCAGCAGGCAATCTACTGTGTGCAGCTGCATCACTTTTTAGTGGCTCCAGTTTTAGAAAGTTAGAGGCTTTCTTTCAGTTTGTGGGACTCCATTTCATTTCTAAAGCGCTGTACTACACATACCAACGTGATTATCTGTTTCCGGCCATTAGTGATGCTTGGAAAATTGAACAATTGTCTCTAGCAAGTACATTCGAAGGCAAACGATTCAGGATAGCCGGCGATGGACAGTGCGACAGCCCTGGATTTTCTGCCAAGTACTGCACCTACCACTTTCAGGACATGGATAGTAAGAAAATTGTGAGTTCGGTGGTCGTGCAGGTAACACAATGTACATCCTCAGTGGCCATGGAGAAATTAGTTTTATAAAATCAGTGCAATATCTACAATCGAGGGGAATGCACATCGACCTCATAGCCACGGATAGACACGTTTCAATTGCCAAGACAATGAGAGAGCAGTTCCCACATATTAAACATCAATTTGACGTATGGCATCTTGCTAAATCAATCAATAAGAAAATCTCGGCTGCAGGGAAAAAAAAGGTTTTGAAAGTATTTTGCAGTGGTCACATTCTATCACCAACCATCTTTGGTGGAGCTCAAAAACTTGTGAGGGGTCAGTGGAAATACTATTTGAGAAATGGCGGTCACTGATGCACCACTGTACCAACGTTCACCGCTGGACAGCAAATGAACATTTCCACCAATGTGAACATGGCCCTTTGTCCCCAGAGGAGGCACGGAAGAAGAAGTGGTTGATTCCATCTTCACCGACACACAAAGCCATTGAGAAGATTGTTTTCGACAAAACTCTATCAAGAGATTTGAGAGGACTGACAGAATTCTGTCACACAGGAGATTTGGAGGTGTTCCACAATATGTGCCTAAAGTACAGGCCAAAGCGCTGGCATTTTAGCTTTCGGGGCATGAAACATCGCACTCTACTAGCGGTCTTGGCCCATAACAGCAATGTCGGACGTGAACAATCTAGGACTAGGGGTAAAGTAAGGATGCCTCGCTACACTAAGGTGTTTTCAAAACGAAGTAAGCAATGGGTGATCAAACCAGTCTATGATGAAATGCAGTTCGACTTTGTGAAAGGCCTTATTGTTGCTGTGTTAGAGAAGCACAGATATGGAATTTTGGACGTTTCTGTGCATAGCAGTGATCCATTGCCACCGAACATTGCGACTGTGCCATGCCCACCCGAAGCACAGCTGATTGTGAAGTACAAATCCCGGTTTAAATAATTGCAATACGATTGTCTTTTTGTAAATAAATGTTATTGTACAGTGTACCTGTAAACCTAACCCCTACCTTCACCATCATGGGTGGTGAACAAGCTGGGTGTCATCTTTGAATTCTCTCTATTCACCTCACATATGTGTATGTATATATTTTTCTCATGTCTCATCTCATGTAAATGTAAATGCTGCGCACTGTTAACGGAGGGGAGGCTTGCGTATTGCAAATAATAAAACAAACAAACAAACAATGAATCTCACTTTTAACTCAACTCCTGTGGTACTTTATACTTTCCCTGACCTTCTGCCAAAAATTTAATGTCTCAATTTGGGCTGCAAAGCTCGCAGACAACGGGGACAAAATTGGGGCACTTATAACGCGCCAACCAAGCGGGCCGTGGCATTTGGGAGAGAAGCCAGTTCGCATTTGCACATTGAGGCGCACTACATAGACGGATTCTAAACTTCAAGTTCTCACAGATGCCTATACTACGTGATGTTGCAAATAAAGAATGCGAAGGACAGCGCCCAGATGAGGCCCACAAGTCGCACTGGAAGTATAAGGGTCTATTGTTTTTTGACCTTGAGACAGGGACCATGCCGAAAGAACTACATTTGAAGGGAGTGCACAATAACGTAAGAGACGATAAGGCAGAAAATTCAGAAACTAGACCGAGTTTCATTTTAGGTCAGTATACGAAAAATCGTTGTCAAGAGCACGGTCCGTTTTACAGACTGCATTACGAAGAGACACAATGGAAATTTCAAATATAATGTAAGTAAATCTTTACACGCTTTTATACCGGAATGAAGATTTAATGAATGGATGCATGAATGAATGAATGAATGAATGAATGAAGAGGTAGGAAAAGCAAGTAAAACTGTTCGTAGTGGGCACATGGGCATGCAGGTCCACTGGTCTCACCGATCTCGGTCCTTGGCCCAGCCACTTTTCCCTGCACTGCCTACCTGCACTACGGGACTGTCTCTGTATCCTTCAGCCCCTTCTCCCGGCATTTACCTTGCACTTGCCACCAGCTGGCCCTATTATTTAATTTGTATTCAACTAACCATGTACAGCCCTTCCCCATGCGCGATCAGAAAGACACCTGGCCTAGTAGGATCGTTGTCTGTCTGCCCTTGTTCCCCACCTGCCTCGTCACGCCTAGAAACACTTGAGTATAGGCGCGTTACAAATGCCATATCATATATCATATCATTCCTCACGCATGTAGACTAACTGTCGTTTATCATTGTGTGTTGGCCTCGATTTATCTTGTTACTTTTCGCATTGATTTTAGAGCCGAACATACTCCATTGAACTATCCTTGCAAGCAAATAGTTTCTGATCGGCCGTAATAAATAAAATGAGTAATATTAATGAAGTTCGGCTAGCGAGACTAATTATCATTTTTTTGTTTTCATAACAGGTATTTGATCCCTTTCTACCACTGCCACCTGTTTGAGACACCGGCGGATGGATTCTTCAGCAGACACCTGCAGCTTCGTGTCAACAACTGGAGCACGATCACCATATTATGGGACGATCGCCAAGGGCCCACATGCCCTTACGCTGTACTAGTGGCTAGAAGCAACATATCAACCTTTAGGCTGGACTAGTGCCTAGTTGATGGAACAGCCTTGCGGTTCACCGTGCTTCCAAAGTGATTCTTTTTACGAAAATGAACACCCTGTGTACCATAAAGGAACAGCGCGTGACTCAAGATGAAACGGAATAGTTATTGCGGATACAGATAAAAGAAAATAAATGGCTTCCGGAGTTCATATGTCAATTGCTGAATATTCTCTAAACATTTAATGTCGAATAAATGTACTTTACCAAAAGTACCGTGTTGCTGTTTCATTTCAAAGTACAGTTTCATATTCCGATTGTGGCGCGCTGTGTTGTGAGTTGATCTGTGTTGGTTTCCGGGTTCTGTGTGGAGTCGCGCAGAAGACGACTGGGCGCGTTTGCCTACGCAGCACAGTAACGTCGCGGGGAATATGAATGTTTTGATAATGTCAGGCTCAGGGGCGGGGGAATTGATTTAGTGCCGCAAAAGCAGGTCAGCCAGGGCGATTGGGGAAAAGATAGGATTATCAGAAAATGGCGGCTCCCTGATGCTTGTCTTTGCGTCCGTTCAATGGACGAAAACTCGGGTAAGGTCCATAGGAAAGTTTTCTAAAATCGAGCCACTTAGGCTTAAAAAAACATGGCCGACCCGTAGGGACAATAACATTTTTTACTAGACCATGCCTTTAACCCTTACATCAATCAGGTGATTACCCTTCACCCATGGATCCCCCTCAGCCGGGCTCTGATCCTTCTCTGTCGTCAGCCTCCCTTTCGGGTTCAGACCGACCAGAGCACTTACCAATTTAAACAGAGACTTCCGAAGGGTGATCTCGACTCACTGGATCAATATATTTACCTACGGCAAGTGCAGGATTCATGCCTTCTCAGTTTGTGAGGGGAACACTGTCAGGCACAAACGCCTGTTTCACAATATCAAAAAGTTCTGCAACGTGTCAAGGACTTTCGATTGTACAAGGCATTTGTATTGACCCTTGTATGACCAACTTAACACCTTATACTGGTCTTCCCTATGGTACTTGTAGTTCTCTTTATATAAGCCACACTGTTCAACACTGTCACTCTACTCAGGAGCGGGGTACTAGCCAGAGACCTTCGACTGAGTGCCCACATTGCACTGGACCACTCTGATTCTGGTACCAAGTTTGTTCACAAAAGACCTCTCGTCCATTTATCTGCTTAATGTTGCCACTGCAACCTTGAGCTAAACAGTCTGTGTGACTATCGGGTTCTTCCGACTCACCGGCTGTGCTGAACTTGTTGGTGGCTCCTTTGCCGCAGGAGACAAGGACAGTACCACAATGGCAACCACGTCTCCCCGCCCTGGCTCTCAGTGCAGGAGGGTGCCATGTACTGCTTACATCCGTTACACCATTTACAAGCTACAATTCCCGGTCTTGTGTCGCTTTCATCAGAGGCTTTGTGGGTCTGGGTTGAAAAGAGCAAGGGCAACTTCCTCCTTGTCGTCCTTTCAGGTCTCACTGCCTTTCTCCTCTGTTTTAAATTCCTTCCAGAAATGGCTGCTTCCTTGTGCATTCGGCTTTGCTTGGAGTGTGCTCTTGTGCTCTCCCTTTTATCCCGAAGGGGAAGGGTAGTCCGGTGTGTGTAGTTGTTGTTAATTGCCTGAATCTTCCTGACCCTTGTATTGGGGCATGTCAGGTAAACGGCTCAGGTATTAGTCTGTCGACGTTCACACTGTGAAAAAGTGTTCATATTGCAAAATGGGAGGGTAGAGTTTCTAAGTATTCTACTGGGCACGATGGGGAAAAGGGGTTACAAGGAAGGGATACCCCGTCTCACCCTTCAGTGTCCCATTTCCACTCTGCGAAGACACCCCATCAAGGAGATCCTCCCACACTGGTTCACCCCCAGGAACTAGAGTCAATAGCGATAACTGTGTCTTGGCCACCTGGATGACAGATCCCCGGGGACTAGCGGGTGAGACACCTTCAGGTTTCTCACAAGACAGACTTTAGAAATACCATAAGCAGTGGGTGACGGAAAGAAGAGGAGGAGGGATGCCCCGCTCATGTCCAGTGCAAGGCTCCCATAATAAGGGTATGCTAGAGCATATGAGCATATTCTTAGCAGCTAAATAGAAGGGGAAACAATTACAAAAAAGTAAGGAAATACTAGATATTTGAAAAATGTTCAAAGACACAGAAGAGTGTAACGGAGAGGGCAGACGGGGCGGTAGCAAGGGCGATTGCCCAGAAAGAGAGGGTGGGCAGCAATAGAGTGCAAATGGATATACCCACTCACAGCCTGCCCATCTGTGGGCTATACTAACCCAACATATGTATCCACAACATTGACAGCCCTACCACCCCCATATGTGTCCCTCCAAACGCCCCAGTGCATACCAATGTTCATAAGACGGATTAGAGGTGGCATTGGCCTCAGCAAGAGCAGAATTGAATAGACTGCTGTTAAGGATTTCAATCAGGCGACACACCCCTTGGTCTCGGCCTAGTATGCAACGCACGACTGAAATGCTTATCTTTTTATATTGATTCAATATTGAGACGGTACACCACTCATATCACACTCTCTTTTCAAATACCCCGGGTCACAATGGACCATGAACCAGGCTGGTTGGTAAAATGCAATATGTATTTATTTATTTTAAAATTCAAAAGAAATCATACACTTTTTAATATAGGACAGCAATCACCAATGGGGTGATAATTACAATGAGATTATGAGCAATGCACTGGGTTTAACTTTCTAGTGGAACATATACACACCACAGCAGAATAGGAGCACTTTTTGATTTAGGACAGATAGCACCCAAGTTCGGATTTCCCCTTGCAATGTCCCTCAACCCACAAATAATCAATTCTGAGTGGATAAACAGAAGCACCAGGTAATCAGGAATGAGAAATAGGAAACAGAATCCAAATCTGATCTTCCCTCCCCAAATAAGAGAGAAAAACAGATTTTAAACCCCTTGCAATGTTATGGAATGACACTCGGAAATAAACAAATAAATAATGAATGTGTGTTAAAAACCTAGAAGCAAATATAATTCCTCACTAAACCAACAATGCAAAGGTACTAACAATCACAAAGCATGGATTACCAAAAGCATACAATTCAAAAATGAGTGGAAAGCTTAAAACAGATTGCAGCAAAATGACATGTGTGAAAGTTGAATTTTTTCCATTCCCGCCTAAAATTAACCAAATGGTTTTTAATAAAAACAGGTGAAATACACTGATTCAGAGTGCGAATAGCTATAGATCACAGGTACAATATGCAAGTCAAATTAAGTCTCTAGTTGGTAAATTAAAGGCGTTATGCAAGATCTAAAATGGTGCACTTTGAGTAAAATGAAGACACAAAAAGAGGAGAGGAAATCAGTTGTGACAAGAACAGTTTTACTTTACACTTTGGTATTCAGGCTAGGCCACGAAAGAGGGGCACTGTAAGCTCCAGGGCCGATTCGCGAGTTCAACCCTTTCACCCCAGCGCCCAACCCTGGGGAAACCAGTCCGATCACTCAAAAAGGGACTAATGGCTTAGGATTTACACAAGACCAAAATACTAAAGAGATAGCGCTAGCGCTAGAAATCAAGGGCAGGGTTGCAAGATGAGATGTTTGAACAAGTTAGCAGGGTAAGGATAGGAGGACTTGGAGAGTAGGATAAGGTCAAATACAAGATATGCTATGGGTTTCTATAGGGTGGCAAAATACTCAGTCCAATTTTAGCTTAAGATTTTGGACAGTCAACAGTTCTGGTCACTACACAGCATGGCGCTTGGCAAACAGCTGGCAGTTCTGGTCACTGGATGGCACTGGACTGGAATGGCAATTCTGGTCACTGGATACTAACGGTCAAGTGGATGGCAGGATAGCATGATGCATGCAGTTAGTGGTATGAGGATGCTTCCCAAAAACACCACAGCTTTTCCCTTTGGTTATTTGGGAATTTTAGTGGGATTTCAGAATTGAGTCCTTGCTGGAGCAGGATCTGCAATGCTTGAGTTTTGCAGTGGGCCCTCGAGTAGGATCAGCAATGTTTTGGCATTGCAGTTGGGATCAAGAATCTGGATGGATGAAACAGGAACAGGATGCCGGCGCAGGAAAATCAGGAAGAGTGCGTGTGTGTGTCTAGAGTCTTTTCAGGGACTCTTATTTATAATGCCTAGTGACATCATCAAAGTATATGACTGGGACATGCTTAACTAAACACCCCTCTAACAACGGGATTGGACAGTCTCTGCCTCGCTCTCAGCCGGTTGGATTTCAGGAAAATGTCAGATTTATGAGGTGAGTTTTACAATGTCCAAAAACCTCCCACAGTTACTTTACCTAAAATTGATTTTACCACAAACATACATGTATACAATTAAAATCTTTTAGCAAATTATATACACAGGTTACATATTTTGTGCAGAACATAGCAGTCCAATCCTCCAGTCTGTGAGACCTTGTTTCGCCCTTCTACCAGTTTTTTGCGCTTTTCAAGAGGATTTATATTACTCAAAATTCTATAACTTTATACATGGATGTGGGATTATCATAAGGGATGTATGTACAAAAATGTGCATTTGCAACATGGATGCTTTTTTGGTAATCTGCCATATTTTGCCATTTCTGTCCCCAAGGTGTCTGTCAAGACTCGTGGATCGCATAGAGTATGTATACCTCTGTCCCTAAGTATCAAACAGCGAGATACTAGAAACTCGCTATTTGATAATTAGAGCCACAGGTGGCAGGAACAGGAACACCGCGTCCTGCGAGTGGCTCCAAGTGGCTGCAAAGGACGGAGCAGGTTAGGTAATGTATGCAAAGACCCAAGTAATGTCACAGTAACAGAAGAAAAATTAGGGGGCCTAACAGGTGGTTAGATGCAGGCCGTAGGAGGGGAGGTCAAGACAACAGGAACGGGGTCTTACCAGGGCAGAGTTCCTATTCCCTCAGTGGTCTATGCTGCAGCAGCAGGGAGTAAACCCCGAGACAAATGCCGACAAGCTGATAGCCCACTGGAAGCACCTGAGGGTGAGACAGTCTTAGGAAGTCGTGGTTTCAAAGAACAAGAATCCAAGGTTCAAAGCCAGGTCACCAGAACAAGAACGGAAAATCCAAAGGCAGTCCGTTATGCAAGTCTGAGGTCAGTATTCCAAGTAAAAAGGAGATAAGCAACACAGCAGGAGGGTAAGGCGAAAAGGCAGTCTGAGAAAACGTTGTCCGAGGTCAAGAAGCACAAAGCACATAAATCCAGATTCAAAGTATGTAACGCCAAACGCCGAGAAGAACAACAGCTGAGAAGCAAAGGTTCGGCGCAATCAGCCTCTGCTTTATGGCGTTGCTATGGACACCGGGTCACGTGAACCTGAGACTTGTATCACGTGACAGGATCCACGTCCAGTCATCATGGAGGCGTGACCAGCAGACAAGCGTAAGGAAGCCAGGGACGTTGATTCACGTGATCGTAGTCCATGTGAGAACCGCCTCTTTTCGCGTTGAGTTGCCATAGTGACACGTGTTGTTGATGATCGTGTGGATATGCGCCACAGTAGCTGCCAATGGTGCAATGGAAGATATCATCCCGCGTGGCGTATTAGTTTCAGAGCTCTTGGTAAGCGTTTATTCTTTTGCCATAATGCCAATGGAGTTGATCCATGGTGCTGCAGCAAGGTAACATGGGGCTTAAGCGTGAGGGATGTCAGGGCCTGGTGTGTAGACCTGAGGGGACCTGAGACTGTGAGTGCATGACAGTGTCAATTAATTCTACCAGGTTTTAAAAGAAAGCCAAAAATTCACTTTTACACTGCGAAAATCTTACATTTTTACAAAGTCTTGCTGCAGAGATAAAAGTCTTTAAAGTTTATTTATGAAGTGGTCTTTGGAAACAAATGACAGTCCTTGTCACTGGATAATTTTTTTCCTTCCTTCAACTGTTACCAACTGACATTTCCTTCAGAGCAAGGTAGGGGTTTCTCAGCTTAATTGAAGGTTTTATTGCCCCTTCACACTTCAAACTTCCTTCCCCTGGGAGTTCCATTGTCAGTGGGTTAGCCTAGCCTAGATTCTTTCCCACACTGTAATTATCAGTGGGGTGTTAGTCTCTGCTGAGAGTTTATGGTGTGTCTCCCTTCCTTAGGGGGAAGCTTTTAGCTCTGCCATCTGGAATAACTGGTTTTTGAGAGCCTGCAAATTCAGCCCATGTGTTTTCAATTTTTTTTCTTATTTTGAGTCCTGAATTAAAACAAACTTGTGAAATAAAATAACCCATGTGTGTATTATCACCAACCCACAACCCCTTTACATTGCTAAATAAGGCCAGCTTTCATTCAACAGTTTACTTTTTAAATGGGCATTTTTCTCCTTTAGTTTTGCAAAAGCCCATTTCTACACATGTTTGACAGGGCCTGTCATTCAAAAATCATGCCTGGTTTTGCTGAGGCACAATGAAATATCCTGGGCATGCCAGGGCCTTTTTAATCACAGTGGTTTAAGAGAGAACAGATGGAATTAGCATCAAAGCAGCATTTGAAGGGTGAAAAAGTTTCATTTAGAAGTGGAATTTTGGGTTTTCAGCAAAGCAGTGCTGCCTTTTCACTTTATTCCATTTATATGTTTCAGAACACACTGGCACACTGTTAGGGAGAATTCTCTTATAAAGCTAATTTCCCAAACCTAGTGAGTCCCCCAGCAGCTTTGCTGGATTTTTTTTTTTTCTCTTGCTAAGAGTGAGACTCTTTTCCTCCCACTCTTAGGCATGATTTGAGGTATGTCTTTGACTTTGTATGTGCTTATGGGCTATGGGGTCTTTCACTCCATAGGGTATCATCTATTTTTTATGTGTGTGTTACACAGCACCCTCAGTGTAGTAACACAGAGGTGTCATAGTGACCCCCAAACATAGACTGCATACCCTGGGACTGACTACTGTCTCCCAGGGCATGTAAAGTCACCATTGACTTTACTAGTCCCAAATTATGAACAGAACCAGTATAAACCATCATATTGAGGAAGTACTGGAAGGGGTTGATTATATTGCCCCTGGGTTTGTGTCCAGTCCCCCCGTGTCGAGTTTCTGGCTGGTGGCAGTGGTTACCACGCAAAATATTCCACCGGAATACTCTCTATGGGATTTTCCCATTGATTTTAAATGCAACACTTTTTGGTGCAATGTTAAAGATACCGCCGGTTTATTTATTTAATATTAAATCAACGGTTGGGTCTTTTTGCCAGAACTCTTTTCTAAAATGGCATTCGTGTCCGTTTCTGTAACTCGGACCAAGGTCGAGCCCTTTGTTCCACTTTTGGCGGGCTTCTCCACAGAAGCCCTCCAAATGGTGCCACTGTGTCTGGGTTCCACAGGATGTGTGGGGAGGGGAATTGGCACCCTGGACTGCGTTGCCTTAGCAACTCAAGTCGCACTCTATTGGCCCAGTGGTGAGCCGCCCGGCTCACCACTTAGCATGTTTGAGTGACAGCTAGGTTGTTCAATGGAGGTTTTTCTGCATAAAAGCAGGGCCTTTGGGACTGGAACTTCAGAGGTCGCCACAGGACCTAAGAATCCGAAGAGGGAAGAAGCTGAGCCATCTGCAACAACGACACCACCGGTGGAGCACTGCTGCAACAAACTCACCACTTTCCCAACGAAAAGAGAAGATCTTCCGCTGGACGAGTCTTCTTCCTCTGAGCTGGTGGGACCAACCAGTTCACCCCTTTCGCCTTCGAAAGACGTCTCTTGGTCGAATCGCCCGTGCCAAGCACCCCGGCGGCCGGATAGCCAAGCTTCACCACTTTGACCGCGAATAAAAGGAACGTACCTTTTATCGACAAACTCCGCGGCTGGTTTCATTCCTGTGCAGTGCAACAACTCCACGTTTCCTCCTCGACGAGATCCTCTCTTCCCCTGGTCGAAACAACGAACTGCAACCACTGCCAGGAACAACTGCCACCGCTGGAGCTTCCTCTCTCCTTAAGTTACTGTGTCCTGCCTGGCCTCCCTTTCTTCGGTTTGCCCAAGGTGACCCTTAAATCCTTGGCTTTCCAACTGGGTTGGCCCCAGACCTTCTAACTTTACCTTCTTGAATTGCCCCAACCTCTTTTGAACATTCTGCAAAGACTGTTAGTGCATTTTAAACCGTGTGATCCTGGGCACATTTCGCTTTGCTCCATTTAAAGTGGGCCTGGCCTATGAACTTTGGCTCTACAGTATATACTGCCTTTATTGCCTTGCTGAGAAATCCTAAAAGTATTGGGATCTGTTTTATTTCTATGCTCTGCCTTTTTCACTCCCTTTAACTGAACTATAAGGTTACACGCTCACATCTGTTTAACAAATCATGGTGTTTTAACTCTGACTTGTCTAATAGTTATCGAGGGAAGTGTGTATACTTTATCTGACTGTGTTTTAACTTGCTTTTGATTTAGAGTGCTGGTGTATTGCCTAAAGTGTGTTTTAAATAAATAATTATATACTTTTTATACAAAGCTCTGGTCAGTGTTTGTTTGCTCTACTGTGTTTTTAGCCCTATCGTGTATACTCTATATACTGCCGTCCTCTTCTTGAGAGAGGTCTGACTGCTCAGCCACAGCTACCAGGTACATCTGGGTGGTGCAGACTGCTACCAATTGGGTTTACTGCTTACTCCTGTAGTCTTAATCTTTTTGCAGTGTTCCCCAAGGGTACTGCACAGGATTCTGCCTAACACACACTCCTTCAGTGTGTCCCCTTGTTCCATCCTGCCTGATGTGTGCTTGGCAGGACGGTGCATCCATCTTTTTGTTGCTGCAAAAAACGCAGTTTTGAGGCCATGGTGCGCACAGGAGCCAGCTCAGCCATTCATTTTTTTCTGTCGCAAATGCAGCTTGGTGATGTGGGGAAATGCTGTTGAGTGGGTCAATATACCCCACACTGCGAACAATGCAAAACAAAGAGAAGGCTGATAGACAGGTAGAGTAGGCACCAGATAGATGGAAAGCAGGAGATGTCCTATCCAGGATAGATAACACACCCATACAAAAAGTACATGTAGAAAAAGAGGGGGAAGGAAGTGAAGGGTCGGAAAGCCTAGGATTTGACCATGCTGAGGGGTGGAGTGCATTCGATGAGTCTGAGTGTGATGAGGAGGAGGAAGCAAAACAAACGCCTAAATGGACTTCTCAGGTGGAAAGCTTATGGGATGGGAGGTTAACAAGCAGGTTTGGCTGGATGGCAGTAGCAAGGAAAAAGGGAACTGGGAAGAAGGCAGAGGGGAACAAAGTACAAATGCGAATGCCTCTTGTACAGAAAGGGTCCGGCAGGCCTCATTATGTGTCATGGGCACGGGCACAGATGGACAAAAACCACCTAATAAAAGCTCTCCTGGCACTTACAACAGGCACGGGTAAGTGGATGTATGCATTTGAGAAACAGACAGCAGGAGTGCCCCTAGCAGTCAGGAACATTAAAAGCCTATTGCTAGATACTATCGGAGATCAGGCTGTCAATGTGTGGGTAAAAGCAGGATACCCGGTAGTAACATCCTTTAAGAAGATTTGAGAGAAGATATGGGGCACACTACGGCAAGCATTTCCTGACACACCCGACTTATAGTCTATCATGCAAAGTACTATGGGTGATGATGAAGACCCCGCTCAATTCATTCTGGAAGTTCAGGAAAAGTAGAGATCGGATCGGGTAATTCATGGAATTAATCGATACCCTTGTTCTACTTCATTGTTAAAAAGGGCCTACCCAAGGAGGTCCAAAAGGCACTAGACACAATTGTGGGTGTTGAAGCAAAGGGGTGGCATGAAATACAAAGCATAATAGTATACCATTGCAGAAGAATTAAGGAGCGTGACAGGGAAACGACTCAAAGGCGGCAGGCAGATTAAGCAAAACGAGTGCAAAACAAATTAGCTATCGGTATCGACGCCAGCACAGACGAAGTGGCAGGATATATCCCGAATCTCACCAACGCTAGAATAGCCACGGTGTGGTCAGTAGGAGGACAAGGACAGTGGGGTGGGAATGCACAGCACCCTTGCCCACAGTGGCAAGGAGGACAGTAGCAAGGAAGAGGTGTGTTTCGAGAGTCAAGGAGAGGGTGATTTGGAGGAATGGGGTGTTCACAATGTTGGAGCTGTGGAAATTGGGGGGATTTGTCAAGGGAGTGTATTTGCAGACAGGTAATGGGGTACATTTACGGTCAACAGAATTATGGTCCACCACCTCAAGGGGTCCCTAAGGGCCGATGCCCAGAATGGCCTCTCTACCCCTCAAAATACACCAGGCATACATGCAGCTGCCCCTGTAGATCCCAGGCCCATCCTTGCAGCAACAGCAAGCGATGCAACAATACATCTTTTTCCATTTATTTTTAAAAGTGTTTTGCATAATATAAGCATTTATGATGACACTAATAGTGAAAGTGTTGTTAGAAAATCCTTACAATTACGTAAAAGAAGGAAACGGCAAGCACAAAGGGCGAAATATGATGCCTACCATGGGCTTGGCCTCAATGCCATTGAGGATGTATGACATCCGGAAATGTCAAACAGCTGGTACAAAGACATGAGTGTGGTAGAAAGGCAAACAGCAAATGGCAGCTGCTATGGCTGTTCACTAATCCCACATGCATGAGGGGCACCCAAGGTATTAGTAACACAGGAAGTACCAATTATAGAGGCACAGTGCGTGGTTCATATTGTGCTATGTAGGATTAAAGGCACCTTCCAGGCACACACAGCACGACTAGAGCTCTTTGATCCAGATCCCATGCAATGTAATGACAACCCAAGAGACATTAAATGCCTGCAACAGCCGTACTTGGTTATTGAAGAACTCAAGTATACAAATAGCAAGTGGCAAAAAACTACACTTACTTGTCTGGCAGAAGGACTATTCGGTTACAAGGAGGAACTCCTGGCCTGAGTACATGCATCCTCCACACACATTTGGACAGAGAACATTGACAAATTGACATGGATTGCAGTAATAGAGTATCCAGTGAAAGTGCATCGAGAAGAAACATGAACTTTGTTTCCACAGTGAAGGAACTACCTTTGTCAGTTCAAATGAGAAGTGCAATAGGACCCTCCTCATCCCAGACCTTAAGAGGGGCAGCAATGGATTACTACTAGGTCTGTGGCCAACAAGCGTGCTTGCACCTCCCACCATCATGGAGGGGCTATTGTTTGCTGTCCATGCTGCAATCAGCGCTACTAGTAATCCCAGAAGAACACTTGAAAGGGGGGGGCCAATACCTGACACAACCTCAACAGTTTCTCCTGCGTTCGAGGAACACAAACCAGTGCCGCCACCAAAATTCTGCATCCTCCCTGGGAAAAGCCAGTATGAAAAACTGCAAAGGAAGAAGAGATCATCAAACTATCTATCAAATGACTCAGCCGCATTGCTTTGGGAAATCCCAGAAGAATACTGATTGTTCAGCTCAGCTGAAACCTTTTTCGTCTCACTCTTGCTACCGGGCGTACAAGCAGCTACCAATGCAAAAAGGCTGCAGATAGTGCGCTGGGAACTGGTTCAGTTGACAAACGACACTGAGGATGGGTTCAACATCATAAAGGTTGAGCTGACTGCCCTAAGGTTGATGTTGATGCAGAACCGATACATCTTCGACGTGCTGACAGCGATGGAAGGAGGCGTGCGCCGATAAATCGGGGATTCATGTTGCACATTCGTATCTCCTGAAGATGCAGAAAATGGATTGTTGTCTCACATAATAGCGTCAGTAGACAGTCCTATCCCCTATGGAGACGAAGTAAACCCCTCTTATACCCCACCATCATTGTCCCACCTCCTGACCCTGAAAATTATGAGAACGTATGGCTTGATCTAGCAGGAGATGGGGATGTATTTATATGACATGCACACCTGAAGAATATGCGCAAGCTGGTGAGAGTTTGCGGTCAGTATGTAGGGCCTGGGTACCAATAAAGGGAAGTCTACCATATGCAGTGGGAAGGGAGAATGAACACATACATACATGGAAGTTTGTTACTGCAGAAGTAACAAAAGGGGGGGAATGCTGGGAAGGAAATTAACTTATCCCACCCCCTAGGCGCTTTAGGGTGAGGCGAATCCCATGAAGAAACCTGTGATTTGCCAGGGAGCAGGGGGCGTACTAAGAGACCCTGCACAGACATAATATTACACAAACTGTAGATGTTTAGACTTTGTGTGTGCATATAAACATGCACCATTTTGTAGCTATGGCAGAATCATTGGGAATGCATGGCAGCGCGTTAGACATAGGCCGCAAACCTGATGAAGAGACCTAAATAGGCCCAAGCGCTGATGAGATATAGACCCGCTCTGTTAATTTCCACAGAAACCCTCCTATATTCTACAACTGTTGCCAATACGTTTTATCCCGATAAAGAATGTGCCCTGCAAGGCCATGAGACGGTGGTAGGCACCTCGCTGCATGTTATCACAACCAGGCCAGAGCAATCCTCTGACCCCCACCCAGCCCACTACAAGTTATAACCCCTACAACTGTCCTAGTCCCAAGACCCGTGAATTCCAAGATATCAGCTGACCCCAGTGTTTTGCTTTTCAGACACGTGTAATGGCCTCAGAATTACTCACCCTATTACACGGACTAAAGGTTTGTGTACTCAGAAAGGCAATAACGTACACTAAAACCATTAGTTAGAAAATAATTGGCTCTTTACATGCCCTTTATTCACACTTCATAAACATACATATAACTGCAAAGTATATGCAAATGATTGCATATGAATACGTAGAACAGAACAAACGTAACAAGTATACATCACCGTTAGGCCAGTTGTAGGACAAAGCTTCATCTTAGCCACAACAAGATCACCCAGTTCCAAGGCAGGTAGGCAGAGAGATCACGCATCAACTACCGGGGTCTGTAGTGGAGTGTCCCCCTCTCAGCTAGACCTCAACACCCGGGCTCCAGTTCTCTGTTTCCTCATTGGGACCGTCTCCTCTTAAGGGGAACAAATAATTGCCCCTCATAGGAATCACCTGCAAGAAAGCCTCTGTGAGTGCTGGTTCATTTCGCTGGGCGAATGCCAGGTCGGGGAGGATGGTAGGTTCTTCTTCCCTTTTTGCTTCAGTGGTAGATGGTTCATCATCTTCCCCAAAGCCTAAGGTACCTCTCTCAGTATCATCCGGTTCACTCTCTCTAACACGAGGAAATAGATCCCTTTCAGGAATTCCTTGTGCAATTTTGTCCCCACAATGTACTTCAAATGGAATTTCGCCATGGTTCTGTAGGAGAACCTTTATGTCTCCCCGGAAGTCGGGATTTATGGCGCCTACTAGGACATCTAGACTGGACTTCCTGGCCAGGGCAGATTTTGGAGCCAATCTTATATAACACCCAGGAGGGGGTGTCAAAACTAAGTCTGTGGGAATCATTCCTCTTTTCCCAGGAGAGATAATAGCTTCTCTGCTACTATAGCTAACAAAGCCTATGGATTCTTTTGTGGTGATTGAGGGATATGAGGCTCTATGACTAAGCTTCTGGAATGTTAGGGTTCCCCAATTTGTCTCAATTGTGTCACATCCGAATCCTGAAACCGCATGTAAGGAAGGCATGGTATCAACAGTAAAACAGACGCAAGTGATCACAGTTCAATGGTGTTTATTGAACTTCAAAAAGGGTTTGAAAAATGCCTATCTAATCCTAAATCTAAAGATAGGAGCATGTTACGTCCATCAAAAAATAATGCAGTCCTGGTGATGTCTTGTCAAAACAAAAGGGCCTATACTAAAAAAAATATTGCCACACCTTACCTCTAAATACAAATAGTGTGGGAAACAGTGTTATGTAAAAAGAAAGAAGTGTTCAAGAAATGATACGTCAGGATGTTCAGACCATTTACCTCCCTTCCCCACGTTTTCTCACGGGACAAGGCGGTACACTCCAGCTTAGCACAATGTCTGGCTTCTCTAGCCCAATACAGTTCAAACATTAGCATCAGGACCTTCTGTGCACAAGTCTCTTTGCCTTTCAAAGTCTCTTCTTTCAGAGGGTGTGATGCGACAAACAATAAGTTCCTTTCCTATTAGGATTTCACAAGTACTCAATTTCTCATGTGGTTCACTATTCACCTCGGACCCCCCTCTGCCGGTCTCAGATCCCCTTTAACACAATGCTCATAGGAGTTTCATGTATCCAATCTCTCAGGTGATTCCCGGTTCAACCCGGATCCCCCTCAGCCGGGCTCAGATCCATTTTAACACAATGTTCAATCAGTCTCCCTCTGCCGAACTCGGAACAATTTAATTCACTGTAGCACAAACTTGCTTTAACCCAAAAGCTTTCAATTGATCTCCCTTGTTTGGGCTTGGACCAACTTTACCTACTGTGTCATCAATTTTCTTGGCAGTATCAACATTAAAGACTTTTGATTGTGCACAGGATTTTGCTTGATCCGCCTTCAGGACCACTTTGATGCACAGTTCTTTGCCACTCTTTCACTTTTGTCAACTCTCAGTTGGATACCTTACAGAGACCTTTGAATGAGCATGCATGCAGTGCGGGACCACTCTGTCAAAAATATCGTATCTTGGTTTCAAAGTTCAATCACTCATCTGTTGTTCAATTTTACTTGCGTTGGTTATCACATGCTCCTCATACACTGTTCGCTTTAGCACTCACCATACAATGTTGCCGCTTTGCAACCTTGACTTCAACACAGACAGGTCTGGTATCAGTCTCCCCAACTACCCGGCTGTGTTGATTTGAATGACGCTGCTTTGTTGTTGTCATGATCCCTGTCGCTAACCCTGTTAGGCAAAACACTGGAACCAGGCTACGAACCTCCATATTGGCCTTGAAGGCCTCCCCATCTCATCTGAGACCCTCTCGGAGTCAGTCCTGGCGCCTTTGGCACCAGGCTCATACACGTTCAGAGGAAAGACTTGAGAATTGGACTTGGTAATGGACTTTGGTGCAATATGGATGCCCCCACATAGCTCAGTTCTATGAACTGCGCTATGCGGTCTACCTTTTTGGGTGTGGTTAGGCCTAGAGACACCTGGAGGCTATATAAACCACGCCCGGGCAGAGAAACACGGTTCGCGTTACTATGCGTCTGCATCGTGACACTCACCGTGCTTAGATTGGTCTCCTAAGATTCTCGCCTGCCCTCCTGGAACCGCGTACCTGAAAGAACAAGAACAACATTAGCACAACATTTACCTCGAGTAGAATCCAGCTTCCATCCATCGCCCTTCTGGTCCAGAGAACAGCATCTCGGCGGTGCCACCTCCAATTGCGGAACGCTGCATCCTGAGAAGAAAAGAACAAAGGAAAAAGGGCATTAGTAAGCGTCCCACTATTCCGATCCCGAAAACAGCAAGAATAATCACACGCTTACCTGGATTCGAGCCGCTCATGGTCACACCCGTTCTGGAGCATACCATCGACCTACAAAGGAGAAAAAACACAGGTTAGCACATGCAAGGACAAGAAGGCGCCGCACATTACGCTGAACTCACAGCTACTTACTATATCAGCCAGCAGCCATTCTGGGACATTACAGCGGCCTGCAAGGGAAAAGCGAGACATAGGTTAGCACAAGAAAAAGGCAAACAGCGGCGCGCATCGCGCTTTCACTCACCGCTTCGTGCTCGGCCCCAAGTAGCACGACATCATCAACGACCTCTTCCAGCACCTAAAGGGAGAAGAGGAGACATTAGTTGGGGCAAGAGAAAAGAAAAGGACAATTCATGAAAACCAACAAACCTTCCTTGTCAGACTGGAGTTGCAGCAAGTCCGGACTCAAAGGGCCTGCACCAGTGAAGTAACTAGTTTGCGCTGTGCCCACATCAACAACGCACCCCTACACCGAGGAGCAGGAAGGAGAGCACATAATACAAGAAAACAAGGTGAGGAGAGGACAAAGGGGATGGTTTGGTCCTCAAGGGAGGTGGGAGCCAAGCAACCAGAGACAGTAGAGTTAAATCTGCCATTCCTGTATTTCAGGCCCAATCCTCAGTCGAACAGATTCCAAGGGAGGTGTTCGAGATCGCAAGAGGTCCAATCAGGCTGAGTGGCGTCCCTGTGGATATCAGGTAAGCGTTACAGAACACAAAGCCTTAATACTATAATCCACCTGGACGTCATGGAAACGTCGGAAACCGACCAGTTAGCCCAAATGCTGGGGCAGTTACGTGCTGAGGTACATTCAGCTAGGCAGGAGACCAACGCCCTGAGGAGAGAGTTGATAGTCGCTAAAGAATGCACCGACGACTTGAGCCGACAACTTCTCCAGTCACAGACGGGACAAGCGCCATTACCCAGTAACCTTCCATCAATGCCAGCACCATCAGCCAATCCTGTTCAGATAACCCTCCCTGGGGCAGTCCTTTTGGCCCCACCAGAACAATTCACGGGCGATCCCAAGAAGTATGCAACATTTATGAACCAATGTCATCTTCATTTCCTTTGTAGGCCTGGGGCCTTCCCAAACGACCAGTCATGGGTTGCTTTCGTGCTATCCTTTTTGAGGGGCATTCCTGCGGACTGGTCTGTACCCTTTGTCAGTCAGGATGATCCTTTGCTGCATGACTTCAGGGGTTTTCAGCAGGAGATGGAGAAGCTCTTTGCTCGTCGTACCCATGGACAGGCATTAGACAACAAACTTTTGTCCCTCCGTCAAGGAAACCAAGACTTATTAACATATATAGCAACCTTCAACAGGCTCGTGGTCGAAGCAGGATGTCCTGAGGAGAAAAGAACCACGTTATTTCATCGGGGCCTACGGGGGAGCTAAAAGATGTTCTTGCTCAAGTGGTTGACCCACCAACAGACTGTACAGAATTCATCAACCTTGTTGTTCAGCTAGATCATAGGTTGCAAGACCGAAGAGCAGATCGAATCGGAATGGACACTCGCCCTATGTATGTACGATCAAAGGACAATGTCCCACGAGAAACAGAAAGTTCGGTGGAACCAATGCAGATCGGAGGGCTAAGGGCCCCTTTAACTAAGGGCGAAATGGACAAATGAAGGCCGCGGCAGCTATGTTTGTACTATGGAAAATCAGGCCATTTCCTTAAAGAATGTCCAGTGAAACCAACCAGGAGAATCGTAGGGGCTACTGACAAAGAAGATGCCAACAAGGTGTCGGAAAGCTACCAAGCCCGGCAAGCGTAGGGGTCCCCTTGTCGAGTGAAGAAAGTGAACTACAGACCTCCCATTTTGCGTTGTCAGTGATCTTGATAAACCACCAAAAACTGTCTCTGATGCATGCCGTAAAAGCATACATAGATAGCAGAGCAGTTGGGAACTATATTGACCAAGATCTCGCATAAAAGAAGATGGAGCTTCCTTTATGCCCTAAGTCAACCACTGACAGTCACCACCGTTGATGGTACGGAAATAGCTTCTGGTCCAGTATCCCAATGCACAGCAGTTTTAACCCTTCTGTGCCAGGATGCACACCGGGAATCGATAGCTTTCGATCTCATCAAGGCGCCCCAGTTTAGGTTGATTTTAGGGATGCCGTGGTTGGTAGCTCACAATCCACGAATAGATTGGCGTGCAGAAGAGTTCACCTTTTCCGAAAGTTGTGCTCTCACTTGTTACCACCGAGAAAAGAAGTCAACAGATACAAGTACTTCTGCTCATGGAACAGCGGCCATAACTCTGGGGGTAGCCGGTACCCTACCAAGTGAATACCAGGACTTCCTGGTGCTCGGTGCACAAATCCCTTGTGGACGAATCTATGTACTCACAGAACCAGCAAACCAGCATTTAAAGTCCTACTTAGATCAATACCTGGCTAACGGTTTCATCCTCCCCTCAAAGTCAGCAGCAGCCTCTCCTCTATTCTTCGTGCCAAAGAAGGAAGCAGATTTGAGGACTTGCATCGACTATCGCGCGTTAAACCAAATCACTGTAAAAAATTGATATCCTCTACCACTCATTCCGGAACTGTTAATTCAAGTTAAAGACGCCCAGATCTACACCAAATTAGACCTTATAGGAGCGCACCATCTTGTTCGAGTGCAAAAGGGTGACAAATGGAAAACCGCCTTTCCTACTGATTATGGCTTATACGAATATCAGGTAATGCCCTTTGGCCTTTGCAATGCTCCCGCTGCATTCCAGCACTTCATGAACAATGTCTTAAGGGAATTAATTGACATCTGTACCCTAGTTTATATCGGCAATATCCTGGTATATTCAGCTTCAAAACAGGACCACGTCAAGCATGTTCGCTCTTTTCTTGCAAAACTCTGCCAACACCAGCTTTATGCCAAACTCGAAAAATGCTCATTTCATGTCACCGAAGTGGAGTTCCTTGGTTTCATCCTCATCCCAAAAGGGATTCGAATGGATGTGCACAAGGTAGATGCCATTCTGAATTGGCTGTCGCCAAATTCATTCAAAGGAATCCAGAGCATGTTGGGTTTCGCGAACTTCTACCGCCGATTTATCCCAGTGTTTTCACAAATAGTGCATCCAATCACATCATTGTTAAGAAAAAGCAATAAGAAGTTCCAATTAGCAGAAGAAGCAGAGAAGGCCTTCTAGGAACTCAAAGTGAGGTTCACTTCCACCCCGATTCTACGTCATCCTCGCCCAGACCTCCCTTATGTGGAGGAATCGGACGCCTCATGTTTGGCAATGGGAGCTGTTCTCTCACAAAAGGACCCAGAAACTGGTCAATTTTACCATGTAGCCTTCTGGTCGTGTAAATTCACACCACCCAAACTCAACTACGCTATCACGGACAATGAACTCCTAGCCATCAAGTCAGCTTTTAAGGCCTGGCGACACAATCTCCTAGGTGCCAGGCATACAATCACTGTAATAACTGACCACCGAAAACTACAATACCTAAAGACAGCGAAGGCTCAATCTTCACGGCAACTACTCTGGGCCTTTTCTTCGCAGAATATGATTACGTGATCACGTTTCGACCAGGATTCAGAACTGGAAAGGCTGATGCCCTTTCCCGTATGGGCATTGATGAGCAGGTGTACATAACCCCCGATCCAATAGCCATTATTCCAAGTGACAAACTCCTGGGCATTACAGCAACCATGATTCAGAGTGAATTACAAGAGGAGATCCAATGCTTGATGAGTACTGAGCAGTTACAAAAATGGAGTACACAAGGAGAACACCACACAATTAGAAACCAACTACCCTATTTCAGGAACCGTTTATTCCTGCGGAATAAAGAATTGCAAGAACAAGTCATTTCTGGTTATCATGACTCTTTAATTGAGGGTCACCCTGAAATTGCAAAAACTCTAGCCAAGGTGAAACGAAGCTACTGGTGGCCCACGTGGCGTAAGGACATTATTCAATTCATTCAATCCTGCGGCGTGTGTGCGCAAAATAAATCATCTAAGCAAAAACCAGCTGGGCTCCTTCAACCATTAGAAATTCCACCAACGCCCTGGCTTACGCCATCTCTCGATTTCATCACCGATTTACCACCCAGTCAAGGTTTTAACACCATTCTAGTGGTCGTGGACTTATTTTCACAAATGGCACACTTCATTCCTTTTAAGGGTCCCCCAAATGCATCTAATCTGGCGAAGGAATTTCTTGAACGTATCGTACGGCTCCATGGGTTTCCTTCAGTACTGATCTTAGATCGATGCACTCAATTTGTGTCCAACTTCTGGAGGAAGTGTTGTTCTGTGGCCCAAATCGACATCCAATTATCCACCAGTCACCACCCCCAAATGGATGGCCAAACGGAGAGAACGAACCAAACGCTCGAGCAGTACTTGCGCTGCATGCTACATCAAGTGGAAGAGAGTTGGAAGGACTTGTTATGGATAGCTGAATATGCCTATAATAATTCGTTACACACCAGTACAGAGCAGACTCCTTTTTATACCATATATGACAGACATCCACGTACTTCCGAACTAGATGTCCCTACTACCCTGGAAATGCCAGCAATTGAAACCTTGCACACGACTATTTCTCAAACCTTTAAAAAGGCAGTCGAGCATTTACTCCAAGCTAAGAACCGTCAAAAGAAATTCGCCGACCAGCGTCGTGGAAAGGCCCCCAATTACAAGGTTGGAGACGAGGTCTGGTTGGCGTCTAAACATGTGCCTATAAACGGAACCTGGACGTTTTGCCCACGATACATAGGTCCATTTACCATCACATCTGTAATAAATCCAGTAGCTGTTAAACTAGCATTACCATCCAACATGCAAATTCATCCTCCATTCCACGTATCTCTTCTGAAACCTGTTCAACCTGGAACCCGTGTTACGACACTGCCAAAACCAGTGGTGATCAATGGAGAACCGGAGTTTGAGGTCAAGGACATTTTGGACTCTAAGAATGTCAGATCTAAACTATACTATCTAGTGGACTGGAAAGGGTATGGCCCGCAGGACAGAACATGGGAACCTTGCGGGTATGTCTATGCACCACAGTTGATAAGAAAGTTCCATCAAAATCACCCAACGAAACCACTGCCAGGCAGAAGAACTACCATGAGAGGGGCCTTGGGGGCTGGGGGGGTGTTGTCATGATCCCTGTCCCTAACCCTCTTAGGCAAAACACTGGAGCCAGGCTACATTCCTCCATATTGGCCTTGAAGGCCTCCCCATCTCATCTGAGACCCTCTTGGAGTCAGTCCTGGTGCCTTTGGCACCAGGCTCATACATGTTCAGTCGAAAGACTTGATAATTGGACTTGGTAATGGACTTTGGTGCAATATGGATGCCCCCACATAGCTCAGTTCTATGAACTGTGCTATGCGGTCTAGCTTTTTGGGTGTGGTTAGGCCTAGAGACAACTGCGATACCTGGAGGCTATATAAACCACGCCCGGGTAGAGAAACACGCTTCGCGTTACTCTGCAGTGACACTCACCGCGCTTAGATTGGTCTGCTGAGATTCTTGCCTGCGCTCCTGGAACCACGTACCTGAAAGAACAAGAACAACATTAGCACAATACTTACCTCGAGTAGAATCCAGCTTCCATCCATCGCCCCTATGGTCCAGAGAACAGCATCTCGGCGGCGCCACTTCCAATTGCGTAACGCTGCATCCTGAGAAGAAAAGAACAAAGGAAAAAGGGCATTAGTAAGCGTTCCATTATTCCGATCCTGAAAACAGCAAGAATAATCACACGCTTACCTGGATTCGAGCCGCTCATGGTCACATCTGTCCTGGAGCATACCATCGACCTACAAAGGAGAAAAAACACAGGTTAGCACATGCAAGGACAAGAAGGCGCCGCGCATTACGCTTAACTTACAGCTACTCACTCTCTCAGCCAGCAGCCATTCTGGGACATTACAGCGGCCTGCAAGGGAAAAGGAAGACATAGGTCAGCACAAGAAAAAGGCGAACAGTGTCGTGCATCAAGCTTTCACTCACCGCTTCGTGCTCAGCCCCAAGCAGCACGACACTTTCAACGACCTCTTCCAGCACCTAAAGGGAGAAGAGGAGACATTAGTTGGGGCAAGAGAAAAGAAAAGGACAATTCATCAAAATCAACAAACCTTCCTTGTCAGACTGGAGTTGCAGTAAGTCCGGACTCAAAGGGCCCGCACCAGTGAAGTAACTAGTTTGCGCTGCGCCCACATCAACAACGCACACCGAGGAGCAGGAAGGGGAGCACATAATACAAGAAAACAAGGTGAGGAGAGGACAAAGGGGGTGGTTTCGTCCTCAAGGGAGGTGGGAGCCCAACAACCAGAGACAGTAGAGTTAAATCTGCCATTCCTGTATTTCAGGCCCAATCCTCGGTCAAACAGATTCCAAGGGAGGTGTTCGAGATCGCAAGAGGTCCAATCAGGCTGAGTGACGTCCCCATGGATATCAGGTGAGCGTTACAGTTGTAGCAGCCAAGGACAGTACCACAGCAGCAGGCGATTCTCTCCACCTTGATTATTGACGCAGAAGGGCTCCGGGTACCTCGACACACAATGCAGAATTCTTCAGCCTGGTTTCCTGGCCTTACGCTTTCTATTCTCAAGGTTTCGTGTGAAAGTAACGGTTCCTTGTCAAAAAGGTTAAGGGCACTTCCCTCCTTGTGATCCCCTTCTGTTTTGCCGTCTTTCTCCTTGTGCTAAACTGCCATCTTGGAACTGCTGTTTCCTTGTGTGCTCTGCCTCTCGCAGAGTGTGCTCTCGTGCTCTGCCTTTTATTCGTGTGGAGAAGTGTAGTGGAAGTCAGGTATGTGTGATGGTCAGCAAATTAACAAGGGGGTCCTGGGAGTCCCTCTGCCAGACATTAGTCCTGGTTACGAGAGACTTACCCAGAGTCTTTAGCTCACTATCTTTCACAGAGAAGAAATATCCCAAACATATCAGTCTTTGTCCTGCCCTGGGGCAGTCCAGCACCGAAATGCTAGGCAATTCTCCTCTGAACAACACTTCTCTGTGAAAGATAGTGAGCTAAAGACTCTGGGTAAGTCTCTCGTAACCAGGACTAATGTCTGGCAGAGGGACTCCCAGGACCCCCCCTTGTTAATTTGCATATGTAAGTAACTTTGGGTCTCACCCTAAGTTACTAGGGGAATACAGACGTGGACCCCTTGCTCACTATTCTTAGAGAGGCACAGATCCTCCTTACTGATGAGGTCCAACCAGACCGAAACACGTGTCTGGGGATGCTGTTGGTACTCTTGTTCGGAGGAGAATTGCCTAGCATTTCGGTGCTGGACTGCCCCAGGGCAGGACAAAGACTGATATGTTTGGGATATTTCTTCTCTGTGAAAGATAGTGAGCTAAAGACTCTGGGTAAGTCTCTCGTAACAAGGACTAATGTCTGGCAGAGGGACTCCCAGGACCCCCCTTGTTAATTTGCATGTGTGATGGTCAGTAAATGCCTGACCCTGCCCGAGTATTGTATTGGGACATGTCAGGTATAAGGCTCAGGTGTTAGTCCGTTTTCTCTCGTAGCGAACTGTCCGTGAGAAAGTGTTTGTGTTGTGAAAGTGGAGTGGAGGGGTTGAGTTCCAAAGTATCCTACCAGGTAGGATGAGGTAAAGGCGTTTCAGGCAAGGAGATCTTGCATCTCGCCATCCGGTGTCCCACTACCACTCCCCATGGACCCCTCACCCAGGTGATCTTCCCGCACTGGCCCACCCCCAAGAACTGCATCCAGAACTGATGGCCGTGTGCTGGCCACCTGGATGACAGCTCTTCGGGCACTAGCGGCTGAAAAATCCTTCAGGTTTCTCACAATACCACACGACTGAATCAAGGGGGCAGAGATTTAGTGACAGAAACAACAGTGTTTTATCTCAGCAGAAATGCAAGTTCTGCATCCAAAAGGCAGTGGTTCATTTTTTGTGTGAAATATGCAATACTTAGCCAAGCTGTCTACCATATTTAAGCATCCACAAATTCTAACTGCATTGTTTTTGTTATATTACATTTCTAAGGCACAACTTGCCCAAAGGCCTCAGTGCACAGCAAGACAGAGGTGAGTCAGAGCCAAGAATACATCAGTGGGAGAAAAAGGTAACTAATCATTGTAATTAAAAAGAAACGTTTTAAGACATCTCTTAAAGGAGAGTATTTCGGAACAAAGTCAAAGAGATGTGGGTAGCAGGTTCCATAGGCGAGGAGCAAAGGAGTCAAAGCTGGTACCACCAAAGATAATCAAATTGTATCTAGGTAGCTCGAGTTTGTTCGAGTTGCTAGAGCGAAGTGAGTGGGAGATACACCAACGCATGATCCTATTCTTGAGATAGACTGGCGCTTTATCAGTGAGGCACTTGTGGGTGAGGAGCAGGATCTTATGAATGATACAATGCTTAATGGGAAGCCAATGAAGGGATAAACGTGCCTCAGTGACGTGATTCCTTCTAGAGAGGCCACACACAGCTCGAACCGCATTATTTTGGGCAACTTAGAGTATGTCCAGGTTGGACTTTTTAGAGCCAGCCAACAGGCTGTTCACAAAGTCAAGGTTGGAATTGACCAGGGCGACAGCAAGGGCAGCAGTATTAGATTCAGACAGTAAAGGTCTAATTTTCACAATAAGTCTCGTAGTATAGGCACAAGATACCTTTACCTGGCTAGCATGTTTCCTCATATTTAATGAGGAATCAAGATAAACGCCCAGGGTCCCAACCCAGGGACTAGTTTTGATAGAGGAGCCAGCTATGTTAAAAGCAGCATATGTGGGATTCACCTTCAAAAGGTGCTAAGTGGTGCCTACGAGCATGAGATCTGTTTTGTTCCCATTGAGTGCCAGGGAATTGTTAATCATCCATTCTTCTATTTGAGTATAGATGCGTGATTTGTTCAAGGTCCATCTCATAGTCACCAGTTAATTAAATCAATACCTGAGTGTCATCGATGTGATTTGTATAGTCTACGCCGAGACTATCAAGGAGTTGGAAAAAAGAATGAGTGTATACATTAAAAAGAGTGGGGTAGAGGCAAGCTCCCTGCGGGACACCACATGTAAGAAGTTTTGCGGGAGGTTTGAAACCACTAGAAACAATGCAGGCAGATGTAGGGCCCAGAAAGGATGCCAGCCAGTACAAAGCTCTCTTGGAGCAGTTTGCACTAACCCCCAGCCTCTCCAGCAGAAACGAGTGATCAAGAAGATCGAACGCAGAGGAGAGGTCCAGGAGCACCAGCAGGGCAACCTGACCCTAGTATGTGGTATGACATAGGTTAACTTTCAAGTCTAACAAGGCCGTTTCGGTGCCATGAAGAGCCCGAAAGACAGATTGAAGAGAACCCAATAGATGATTGTCTTCAATGTGTTGTTGAATCTGGGTATAAGCAACCCTGTCCAGAATCTTCAACAAAAAAGTCACATTAGTAATCAGGCGATATTTGCCTACAGAGGCTGGATCAAGGGTAGCCTTCATCACAGGGGAGATCCAAACATTTTTCGATGAGGTCGGAACAGTAGAAGTGGCAAAGGAGGAATTAACCAATCACGTGACAAAGGGAACCAGGCAGTCAAATTAATCTTTCATTTTGGAGAGAGGATAAGTCTCATCGCAGAAACAAAAGGCTGGGTATAGAGCCAGCACTGGACTTGTTATTAATAGAGGAGAAGGGGGTAGAATGCGACGTCATAATCTTATCGCGATGGGAGTCAAGTTTATCACTAAATCCCTGTTGAATATCAAGGCACCATTGGTAACTCTTAACAATTGCAGGGTAAAGATTGTCCTTCCCTTAGAACTCCCTAAGGATGATAAAGAGTTCTCTTTGGGGGGATTTAGCTGTTTTAATACTATCTTCATAATAGTCCTGTTTAGCAGCCACAATGGCAGTCTTATAGTCAGCCGCAACCTTGCGTTACTGAGCAAGATTGCTGGCTGAGGTATTTTTCCGCCATGCCTGTCTTTTTGTCTCTCCAAAGTTCTAAGACCTAGAACTTCCTCAGAGAATCAAGATTTGGCCAGGGTTTCAGTTTTTACAAGTTTAGCAGAAGGGCGTGCAATGCAAGAGATAATCTCATTATAATGATCATTAAGGGTACGTGTACTGTCAGTGTGATGCATTAGCTAGCATCGGTAGGGCTAGTTCTCGGAAGACAGCAGGCATGATCTTACGGAAATGCCTCATGGTTATTCCTATTTATAAAGCAGACATGGACTCTAATAGAGGTTTACACCAAGCAGAGTACTTATATTTCAAATCTTTTATTGTGCTATATACATTTTAATGAAATACCAAGGGCCTCCGTCAAGCCGACGTCACCGGATGTTATAAGTAGGACGCACGACGCCCGTAGCCTCAGTTCCGTTTTTTCCGCGAACTTGTTCACTTCGGAGATCTCGGCGCGCTCGGTTCTTCGGAGTTCTGTTCTTTCGGTTCTTCGAACCTGTTTGTTGTGAAGATTTCCATGATGTCTTTGTCTTCTTCCACCCCACGGCCGGGTTTTAAGAAGTGTCGGGACTGCGGGTCCAAGATGTTGTTGGCGGATTCGCACAACGCCTGTCTCTGGTGCCTCGGGGAGGACCACGACACGGATGACTGTGTAGACTGCCAGTCGCTTACATCGAAGGCCTTGCGGGAGCGTAAGAAGAAGCTTTCTGTAGGTGTCACGACCCTCGCCCAAAACACCCTCTGGCAAACCCATTGGCCAGGTGGAGTCAGGACCAGGGCCTCTAGAGCCTGGCATCCTCTTCAAAAGCCCTCATGGGGCCAGGCTCATACACCATGAAAAACAATGTGCTTGGGAACTACTTTATTGTATTGTCAGCCAACATGGAGGCATCCACATAGCTTGGTTCCTAAGAACCAAGCTATGCGGTCTAGTGTTTTGGGTGTGGTAGCCTAGGGACTACTTTACCTGGACTATTTTGTTGAGGCTATTTAAACCACACCCGAGCAAGACAACACGCTTCGCGTTACTTTGCAGCTTGCAACGTGACGCTCACCGTATCCAGCTATTCCCTCGAACCTCAGAGAAGCGGAACCTGCAAGGAGACAAAAGGAACATCATTAGCAGCAGCATCTTACCTGCAGTCTTCTTCTTTAAACACTCGCAGCTACTGAGAACAGCTTCCTCGAATCTACATGCCTTCCGGACAGAACGACCTGAAAGAGTAAGATAGAGGCAACATTAAAGAAAGCAGTAGAGACATTTACAAATTATGAACTGCTCAAAAGGCTTACCTGGCTGTTTGCCTCTTGACTGGCAACACTCCGGACATTCCACTCGCGCTGAAGAACACCGCGACCTACAAGGAAGGAAAAGACAGGTTAGTAAGGGCAAGACTTCGCAGCACTGCGCATAGCGCTTACTTACCACATCATAGCGCTCTTATTGCGCCATCATTTACCAGCGGGGCTCAACCAAGCCAGTTCGCCGCGCTGAAGCTCCGCTTACCTAAGGGAGAAAAAAGAGACATTTTAAACAAAGAAAGGCATGCAGGATAGCAACAAAACTAAAGAACAGCAATAAGATCTACCTGAACAATATCAAACGGGCCGACGTCAGTGAAGTAACTGGACCGCACTCGCCCATGAAAGACAACACGCCCCTGCAAAGAAGGCAGGAGAGGGAGAACGCCTAATTCTACCACAAGGCGAGGAGAGGGCGCCAGAGGGACTGAAATCATACGGGTGGGGGGATACTTACCCCAGTCGGTCAGTCTTGAACACAGTCCTCCTGTATTTTCAGGCAGAACCTTCCCCGCAGACCACATCAGGGCAAACCTGAAAAGTATACCAGCGAGTAACCCGGCTGGGTGGCGTCCCTGTGGATACCAGGTGAGCGTAACAGTAGGTAAGGTGGCCAAGCCCCGGAAGTCGAGATCCACTGGGCTTTCGACAGACGATTCGAGAGACGACTCTCCGCATCGTCCGTGTAAGTCTGAGGGGTCTCGGTCCAGGAGTAGGTCCCGCCATTCCTCTGCCTCTTCGAGGCACTCACGGAAGCGTCGGCATCGGTCGCCTTCCTCGTCCGAGGACTCCGTCCGTCGGCGGGTAGCTTTTCCCAACAAGCATTCCACCCCTGCAGAATGGGATTGATTTCGGCAGGAGATGTTGGTGATTTTTCAGTCGCAGGGCTCCGGTCCGTCCGCGCCGTCGGAAGACGCCGGCCGTGAACGTGCTAGAGACGCCACTCGCACACCTTCGGGCTCGAGCGGTCGTCGCGATCACCGGACACCTTCAAGGTCCCGGTCGGACAAGGATGGTCGCTCTAGACATGCCAGCTCCAGGTCCCGGTCCTAGACACCCTCGAGACCGTCGGATCCTGTGAGGTCTTCGAAGAAGACATTGACACCTTCGGCGGCTAGGTCATCTAGGGACTCTCTCGAGGCTCTGCCTCCGAGGAAGCCATCGACGCCTTCGGCGCCCAGGCTGTCGAATGACAAGCTCGGGGCTCCGCCCTCGAGGACTGTGTCGAGCTGTCAGCGCCACGCTCGACGTCGACGCCGATTCCATCGACGCCCTCGACGCCTTTCGAGGCTGCTTTGTCGGAGGTACCCTGTGGCACGGTGGAACCCCCTAGAAAGGCTCTGGCCAAGGCTAAAAATGTCTTTGTCCCTTTTTCTGTGCCCTCATTCCAGCCTCTGGATTATATTTCTGAGGTGGATGAAGGGTCTGAGGAAGGTATGGTTACTGAGGAGGTACCTGACGAGATTTTGTCTGGGCATAGCCAGATTGAAGACCTGAGGCAGTCATTGCATGACGCAAGTGGTCTCAACACCTCTCCGAAGGTGGAGTTCTGTAGGCCTGAGCCTGGCACCCATGCCGAGTCCTCATGCTGGCGCCTTATGTCGAGGGTCACGGAATATTTGGGGTGGTCTGCGCCACCAGTGGATTTTCTGCAGGTTGACCTGATGGATATCCTCGACCAAGGTCCACCAACTGACCCGGTACTGCCATTCCATATGGCCTTGCAGAGAAGGGTGGCAGCAGCTTAGACTGCTCCGGAGAGTCTACCCGCAGTGAGCAAGTCTTTGCCGTGAAAATACCGGCCAGCCAATAGCGACCTCTGCTACTTGACCACGCACCCCACTTCGGAGAGTTTGGTTGTGCAGGCGGCTACAGCCCCAGCAAAGCAGGCGTCGTACCCTACCATACCTCCTGATAGGGACGACAAGCGTTTTGATGGCTGTGTGAAGGAAATGTTTTCTTCAGGGGGTATGGCTTTACAGCCAGCCAACTCTGTGTGTGCCTTGTCACGTTTCACGCATACTCTGTGGAACTGTATTTTTTTAGCAGCTGATCATATTCCCGAAGGGGAGGAACGGGATTGTTTTCTTGCTATTGTGCAGATGGCAAGGATGCCATGTGTGACTCAGTTCAGTCGTGTCTGGACATGGCAGATTGTGTCAGGCGGTCCATGGCAGCGAGCACCGTAATACGCAGGTTTGCGTGGTTGCGGAAGTCGGGGTTTGCTCCGGATGTGCAAGCCCGGCTCCTCAACATGCCCTTTGATGGTGAACATCTTTTTGGCAGCAAGGCTGACGAGAGCCTTGACAGGTTGCAGACCTCTAAAGCTGCAGCAAAGTTGTTGAGCGCTGAAGTTCGCCAACCTCTGCCTTTTCGTCCTAGGGGACAGCAATGGAGGGGAGGTTCCTTTCGATATTACTCATCCTTTGGTAAATCAAGAGGAGCTGCAAGTCAAAGGGGCCACCGTAGGAGTACCAGAGGTGGAAAACAGGGTACTCGAGGTGCCAAGGCCGCTTGGGCAGTTGCCTCTTTGCCCTCAGGCACTGCCTCAGCCGCTTCAGCTCAGTCATGAGGCCATGTACCATTGTACGCCGGTTGGGGGAAGGCTGGCGCAGCATCTTGTAGAGTGGTGTGCTATTACTTCAGATGTGTGGGTTCTGGGGATCATAGCCCACGGCTACTGGCTTCCTTTCCGGCAGAGGCCTCATGAAATCCACCAGGGAATCTCTCTTTGAAGAGTCCGGATCCACCCCTTGCGCAGGAAATACAATCCCTGCTGGAGAAAGGCGCCATAGAACTGGTGCCTGTAGCGGAGAGGAGCAAGGGATGGTATTCCCCTTATTTTTTGTTTTCGAAGAAAGACGGTGGATTGAGACCCATCATGGACTTGCGCGGTTTCAACAAGCTCCTCAGGAAGGACAAGTTCAAGATGGTTACTCTTTCTCAAGTCCTCCAGGCCCTTGAACTCCAGGACTGGTTGGTGTCTCTGGACCTCAAGGACGCTTACTTTCATGTGCCGATCCATCCCAAGCACAAGAAGTACCTGAGGTTTGCGTTTGGCGACTCGCACTTTCAGTTTCGGGTCCTGCCATTCGGATTGACCTCCGTCCCAAGGGTTTTCACCAAGCTCATGGTGGTGGTGGCAGCGTATCTCAGGAAAGGGGGGATTCACGTCTACCTCTACCCGGACGATTGGTTGAGCAGGGCGCGCTCTCCCGAGCAAGTCCTGGATCATCTGTCCGTCACCTGCCACTCCATTCACAAGCTGGGCTTCTCCCTCAATCACATTCTGCAGATGGTGCACAAGTTTCGACATGCCCAGAGTCTCCCGGCGTTCGAGTTCTTGAGGTTGCCCGGCTTCATGGCATCCTGCATTCTTCTGGTGCCAGAGGCCAGGTTGCGGATGAAATCTCTGCAATGGGCCCTCAAGATGCAGTGGTCACAGTCCTCTGGCAGGTTGTCGGACCCCGTTCAGGTGCCGCCCTCGGTCGCTCAGGACCTCCTGTGGTGGGCCGTCAAAAGCAGTCTGATGAGGGGGCTCCATTTTGGCTGCCCTGGCCGGAGGTGACGATCGTGACAGACGCATCCCTCACAGGATGGGGAGCTCGTGCCAACGAGTTGACAGTCAGCGGTCGTTGGTCTCCGTCGGAGTCCAGACTCCATATCAATCTGTTGGAGCTGAGGGCCGTCAGGCTTGCCCTGAAGGCTTTTCTACCGACTGTGCGAGGGAAGAATGTCCTGATTCTGACATCCAACTCAGTGGCCATGCACTACCTCAACAAAAAGGGGGGGGCAGGGTCACTTCCTGTGTGCAGGGAGGCGATGCAGCTCTGGTGCTGGGCCATCCAGCAGGAAATTTCGATCTCGGCAGTGCATCTGGCCGGAGACGAAAACGAGACGACGGACGCTCTGAGCAGGCAGAGCGCGATCTCTCACGAGTGGGAGCTGGCTCAGGAGATTCTCCTGGAGATCTTCGCGCTTTGGGGGATCCCACAAGTGGATCTCTTCGCCTCCAGTGTCAACCGGAAGTGCGAAAAGTTCTGCTCGCGGGAATTTCCTCCAAGAGGAGCCTTAGGGGACGCATTTGTGGTGGAGTGGTCCTTCCCACTGCTCTATGCGTTTCCTCCAGTCCCCGTCATCCCGCAAGTGCTGCGGAGGTTACAGAGGTTCAGTTCCCGGATGATCCTCATTGCTCCGGCATGGGCCCAGACCTTCTCGACTTGTCCATCTGCCCTCCACGTCGTCTTCCCTACCGAGACGATCTGCTCTCACGGGAGGGGGGTCGGGTTCTCCATCCAGAGGTCAGATCCCTCAACCTTCAGCCTTGGCTTCTGAAAGGTTGAGGTATAGGTATAAGGTTGAGGTATAAGGATTGGGACCTCCCTGAAGACGTGATGGAGGTGTTGGTTTCGGCCAGACGGCCTGCAACCAAGTCTCTGTACCGTTGCCGTTGGAGAAAGTTCTGCGGCTGGTGCAGGGTTCAGAATGTGGATCCTTTTTCATGTGACATTCCTGTGGTTCTGTCTTTTTTGCTTTCATTAGCCCACAAGGGCCTGCAAGTGGGTACCATTTAAGGTTACCTGGCGGCGCTGTCCATATTTAAGCGCTCGTCTGAAGAGTGTTGTTATTTCAAGATTCCTTTCATTTCTCAGTTTCTCAAAGGACTCACTAATGTGTTTCCGCCGTCACCTTTCCAGGTGCCCGGTTGGGATTTGAACCTTGTTCTGAAATTCCTAATGGGTGCTCCATTTGAGCCTTTACACTCTTGTCCTTTGAGACTGTTAACCCTTAAAACTGTGTTTTTAGTTGTGGTCACTTCCGCTCGCAGAGTAAGTGAGTTGCAGGCACTTTCTGTTAAGCCACCCTTCACAGTGTTTCATAAGGACAGGGTTGTCCTTAGAGTTCGGCCTTCATTTCTTCCGAAGGTTGTCTTGGAATTTCATTTAAGCCAGAAGGTCATTCTTCTGGCATTTTATCCTCCTCCGCATCCTGGTAAGGAAGAGGAGAGGCTCCATAGGTTGGATCCTAGGAGAGCTTTAAGTTTCTACATTTCACGCATGTCACTGGTCAGAGTGGACGATCAGCTCTTTATAGGTTACGCTGGAAGGCGTTTGGGACAAGCTGTTACTAAGCAGACTTTGTCTAGATGGATTATCTTGGCAATTTCTGAATGTTACCGCTTGGCGGGTAAGGACCCTCCGGTAGGCTTACAGGCCCATTCTACTAGGGGTATGGCTGCCTCTACTGCCCTGCAGAGGGGTGTTCCTATTCGTTACATCTGTGAAGCAGCCACATGGGCTTCAGTCCATACTTTTGTAAGACACTACTCCCTAGATTCTATCCATGGGCAGGATCTGGCCTTTGGCAAGGCGGTCCTTTACTCTGCAATTTAATTGGGCAGTCTGAATTTCTATATTCTAAATTATTTTCCCTCCTCCATACGTTGGTACTGCTTTGGGAGTCTGTCATAGATATGGAATACATCGGAGGACCCAATCCCCTCGAAGAACAAGTTATTTTCTTACCTGGTAACGTTCTTTCGATGGGATGGTCCAACGACGTATTCCATATCGCTCCCTCCCTACCTGCCCCGCTACATAATTTCTTAGGCGATTGCAGCTTACGTTTCTGCAAGGTTTTCTGTGGTCATACTGGCAGGAGATTGGTGCCACACATTCTGGGAAAAAACTATAACTGAAGCTACGGCCGTCGTGCGTCCTACTTATAACATCCAGTGACGTCGGCTCGACGGAGGCCCTCGAGGACAGCGTATCAACGTCATCGACGCAAGACACAGACGCCGAAAGATTTTCCGAAGCAGCACAGCTGTGGTGATTACTGTCATAGATATGGTATACGTCGTCGGACCATCCCATCTAAAGAACGTTACCAGGTAAGAAAGTAACTTGTTCTTTCCTTGTTTCATTGATCTTTTATAACACATAGTTCTTTGCAGCTTCTCCCTTATCTGTAAGAGATGACCATGGTTTGTCCAAGGTGTTTACCATATATCAGACTCCTACATCCAGTGGAAACTGTTCAGCATAATCACAGGAAGGATAGTCATATTTGTTCTGCCAGACTCAAACCTTATTACACTTGCCAGTGTATTTCTAGCAACTCTCACTGCTTCCCTTGGATGCATTTTCCAAACCCAGAGATTTTAAGGAAGGTCTATCTAGTACTTAATTGTTTCAAAACGTGTGTATGTGTGTGTAATTGGTTACAAGGCTCAAATTTTGCTTCTATGGTCTGATGTACTGAGTCACTCCTAACTGGAAAAGGCTTACGCTGCTCAGACTACTTTTATAATTGTGGTTCATGTAATAGACCTTAGAAATGCAGCGCAAAGTAGTACAATATGAACCAGGTGTGGCCAGTAAGGGAGCGGACACACAAAGAATAATGTCTATTTTATCTAGGGCACTGGGATTCATTTTTATGGATGACAGCCCATGATTTAACAGAGATTGTGTGGGTAAATCTAGCTTCTTTTAAGAATGAGCCAGGAAGAAGCTAAGCCAGAAGTCAGGAGCCCACAATTTGATTCCTGCGTTTTTATTATATCTTATGGATGCTACCAAAAGCTCACAGGGGTAAAACACAGCAAAATAATTTAGTTTTATTTGTAGATACAGTTAACGTTTTCCAACATTTACTTTTTACCCTAAAAGGTAACCCAATATTTTGTTAATTTGTTGCAATGAAGTGCTCAAACTCTTTCTTTTCTTTGACTGTTTCCCAAAAAATCTATTGTATTTCAAATGTCCCTGTGTTTCACTACACTTTAAAAGTTTAGTTTCCTTTAGAATGGTTTCTGTCGCACCATCTACAAGCTGATGTGTTTTTGGCAACGGAACAGAGATTAATTTTACTTCAAAGCTTTGCTTTATTCTCTGTAGAAAATGTTTTCTGTTCTTAAATGTTTGAAATATTAATGGCAATGCAAAATCTAAATGTATAGAGTAGAACCCAGAAGACTGCCCCTTCTGAATAAACCATTAAACCACCATTGTTGTCGAGGTGGTGGTGAAGGTAAAAAGATAATTTTCTGCGTTTTTCACTTGGTCTCTTAGACCTCCGTATATAAAGGCATGTCTCATGAAAAACCACCTCAGCCCCCCACAGACCAACTCCAACAGGGCATCATAATGCTGGACATTGATGGGTGGTGGAACTTTCTCTGCATCAATACGTTGTGCTACCTGCACTCCCTTTATCTAGGCACCCCAAAGTTTCAGCTAAGGAAACTGCAATGAATCCAAAACGCTGCAAGCCCGCCTGCTAATTAACCTACCTCCAAGACAACTCACCAGCCCTACACTAAGAATCCTCCATTGGCTCCCTATTGGTCGACGCGCTACCTTTAAAGCCATGTGCATCACCAACCAGGCCATCCACCACACCGGCTGGAATTCCTTGTTGACAAAATCACTCACTATCACCCCTGAAGAACTCTCAGAGCTCGCACAGCATCTCTCCTAGTGGTCCCACATTACAACTCCTCTTTCTCCGTCCAAGCGCCGATCACCTGGAACTCCCTGCACATTCACAATATTTACAATCACCTGGCATTCAGAAAAGCCCTCAAAACCTGCCCCCCTCCTCTTGAAACCCTCCCCCTATAATCTCTAGATAGGCGCACAGAAACGCTGACCCAAACACAACAAAACTCCATCCACCAATATCCCACGGATGCCAGCAGCGTTCGCAGCAGCACACTGTGACAAACTATCATAATCCCCATACATAACAACTCTCCTACCCATCAATAACTCATGGATGCCGGCAGCGTTCACAGAGGCACACCGTAATAAACGTTCGTCCTCCAGAAAAACACACCAACACTCCTACCCACCAATACCTCACGGATGCCGGCAGTATTTGCAGAGGCACACTGTAACAAACTATCGTCCTCCCCTATCGTCCTTCCCTCATCTCCCACCCCCTGCTCCCTCCGGGTCCCTCTCCCACTGTTCAGACTTGTGTTCCAGGGAGACCACGAATAGCGAGACCAGCCAATCGCATAGGACCATGAAAAAGAACACTGCTGTCATACTCCATCCAAGCATACGGTACGTATAGCTTACACCATGTCTGTGGACACAGTCCACAGGCATGGCCACCCATCCTTGCACCCTAGAATGCAGCTATGGCTATGCCATTCCGGTCTAGCAGCACACATAGCTGTCCCCACTGAAACCCCCAATGTACCTCAACACCTCTGCCATCAGTATACAGCGACAACCAACGAAAGAAAATTCAGTCTAACTGGGCACACATCGAATCTTCATCAATAGCACTCTATCCTAATCCACCAACAGCATCCACCCACATGCCTGACCTCTGGAGTGCTTACTGGAGCTTAGCCAGCCCACCTAAGTCCTAATGTGGCAGAAATGCACACAAGCATCCTTTAATTTAAACTCTTAGAACCTCGTACACATGGACTGCGGTCACCAAGGGCGTTCCAACCACAAAGTGCATTGAGGACATACAGGGTGCTATATAAATCACAAATACAATGCAATACAATACATTGGGCCTCATTACACGGTAGGCGCTAAAAAATGTGATTTACCGTCATGGCGCCATTAGCGTGTCCGCCATCGTAGGAGACCGCTAATAGCGTTACATTACGAGTCAGCGGACACGCGCATAGGGCCATGACGGTAAATGACCCCACCGCCATGGCGGAAAAGCACCTTACCGGCTCCGACCAAACTGCTGATAGCACCTCCGCCCTCATGCTGCACGCTATTAGCGGCCACCGCTGTTAGCGGTCACTGCTATTAGCGGTCACTGCTATTAGCGGTCACCGTAAAACACCGGAACCGGAAATAGCGTCATCGCACCGGAACGGGAAAGAGCCCGGCGGCCATCTTTAAAAACACAATCCATTGCCATCCCCTGCACTCAGGACCTGCAGCAACACCACGACTGGCAAAACCACATCCCAGAAGAACAAACAATGCCCAAGGCCCTAAAGAAAGCCGATGCGCGCCAGCGCAAAGAACGCTTCTCAAACGAGGAATTGAAAATGCTGGCAGACACCCTGGCTGCAAATGCAGACGTAGTGTTCGCTAGCGACATGCGGCGCCCGGCACTCCTGAGAAAAAAGGAAATCTGGGCTGAGGTGGCGCAGAAAGTCAGTGCGGTGGGCTCCACCCCCCGCACCGTAAAGGACGTGCGCAAGCGGTGGGATGATCTGCGCCTCCGTGTACGCAGCATTTTATCGGCCAACAGGAATCTGGCCATGGGCACAGGAGGCGGAGGTGGATCCCCGATGAAGATGCAGGAGTGGGAGGAGACATGTGCCAGCACCATTGGCATAGAATCCATCGAGGGAGTGGGCCGAATGGAGTGTGGTGTGGCAACAACGTCAGACGGAGGTGAGTGACCACGCAAGACACAGCAATGCCAAGCATGAGCCCCTCCCCTAAATGTGAATTGGGAATCAGCTAATGGATGGGGTCATCACACACACATGTACACAACACTGCATATATGCCCTGCACATCCCCACACAACCACATGCATGCAGCACCTCACACACGTGTCACCCTGACACATGTCCGGATGACCCACCCATCTGGCCAACAACCTGCAGGCCCAAAGTAGATGTCCAAATCCAAAGAACTGCAGCAACAACAACATATGCATGATGCACGTTGACCCATCACTGATGTTATCCCTGTCTTGCTCCCCCACAGGGTCACAATCTGACAGTGAGGAGCTGGACGCTGCAACGCAGGCCCCACCACCCAAAAAGCAGGCCAAGGGAAAGGATGCAGGCACCAGGCCCAGTACATCGAGGGGCACTGGGATATCTGGAGTGGCCCAGCGTTCAAAAGCCACCCACGCAACGACCACACCAAGGGTCGAAATGCCATCCGACACTGTGGCAGCACCCCCACCACCCACCCCCACCACTCAGGAGCCAGTGCCAGAAGGCACGCCGTCCGCAGCCAATAGCTCCGTTGGGGAAGCAGCAGCCACGGCACCTACGAGTGATGTGGACGACCCATGTCCGACACCGGAAGGGCAGCGTACACCCAGCCCCCAGCTGTCCCCACTCCACAGCCCATGCAACACATCCAATGGCAACATCCATGAGGTGCATGCCGGAGATGCAATGGATGGGTCATTCAGTCCCGTGGCGAGCTCACCTGATGTCGGCCACATGCAGCAAGCTGCGCCGAGGAGTAACAGGGACAGGGCCGCAGACGACACCATGAGCCTGATACGCCAGCGCCAGGAGGAGCTCAATGCCCTGGTTGCCCGGCAAGTGAGCGAGGCTGCCTCGACCAGGGAGGAGATCCGGGTGTTGTCAAGGGACATGAAAGCTGCCATGGACAGCAACACGACGCGCCTATGTGAGGAGATGTCCGCTGTGAGGCAGGTCCTAACGCGCATTGCTGAGGCGATGGAGAGCATGCGTCACTCACAGGGAGCAGATCAACCAGCCACGCCCTCGTCTACTAGCTCCGACCAGACAACCATCCTGCGCAGGTCCAGCCGGTCCTTGCGGCGGTCAGACTCACAACCCCCCAATGGTGGTAGTGGAGGAGGGAAGTAGGGCCAGCCTGTCCCTGTTGACACTTGGGAACTAATGCAGCACTGATGTGCACACCATGTTCGGTGGAGTTGTGGGGGGAGGGGGGTGAGGGTGTACGGTGGAGTTGTGGGGGGAGGGGGGTGAGGGTGTTTGGGGGAGTTGTGGGGGGAGGGGGGTGAGGGTTGTTGGGGTGGAGGGTACATGCACGTTTGAATGTCATAATGCTCAATACAGACGTAATGGCATGGATGATCACATGACTGGACATTGATAATTGTGTATGTGTGTTTTATTGTTGAAGGGTGCACTGTGATTATGTCCTCCATACACCCCGTGCCCTGAGCTGAACACCAATTGCACCCTCCTAATCCATGTGCATCAGAAACAATGGTCTATCAGGTGCTGCCGCACAGCACGTCCCTCATGGGCATCGCCACCTGCATGACCTGCAGCCCCCTCTCCTCCATCCTCATCCCCGTCATCATCCTCAGACGGTGGTCGCAGTTCTATGTCAGGGGGCATTGGCACATTCCGTCTGATACACATATTGTGAAGCATGACACATGCCATGGTGATCTTGGCCACCTTCTCATGCCCGTACAGGAGTGCCCCGCCCGACCTGCTGAGGCACCGGAAGCGTTCCTTCAATAGGCCGAATGTCTGCTCGATCACCACGCGGGTACGGGTGTGTGCATGATTGTAGTCCTCTTCGTGCCTGTTCTGTGGGTTCCGCACAGGGGTAAGGAGCCACCTCTTCAGGGGATCACCTGCATGGGTGCAACAATGGGTATGTGTAAGTGTCTACATAATGTGGAGCGTGCACATATCACACAACCAAACATTGCATATTCAACGACATCCACTGATCCAAGCACGCATGGCAATCAGGGTAACTGCAATGTGGGAAGGTGAGGTGGTCCTTGCAAGTGGACATGCACCATGCATGCATACAGCAGGGATTGCCATGTCCCGCCAGAGTTTAAGTGATTTGTGTTTCCTGGCCCTGGCAACGTTAGTGCCACACTGCTAGTACACTGCCATTCCTTAGTTGATGTCCCCATGCTGTTTGATGGCAATTCTGTGGTGGGGTACGGGTGTGCCTCACCACAATGGCTACAGGGGATCCATTTGTATGCACTCATGTGCGCGGACCATTTCTGATGTTGTTCAGCGTACATTTCAGTTGTGATTTTGATATGCATGTTGCTGATTTGTGTAATGGGGGAATGGTGTGTTGTGCGGTGTGCATGTTGTTTGGAATGGCCTGTTTGGCGTAATGGATTGATATGTTTGCCGTGGCACTCACTTCCGGCATGTGGTTTTGTCTCTGGTCCATTGTGGGCTGCCTCACTGTACAGTGATGCAAATATGTATGTCCATTCTTCTCATGACACAAGTTCACGCCCAGTTGGAGTATGCATCTCCCCCCCCCATTCACGGCCAGTTGGAGTATGCATCTCCCCCCCCCCATTCACGGCCAGTTGGAGTATGCATCTCCCCCCCCCCCCACTCACAATCCACATCACACTGACATGTGGTCGGCCTGCTACTCACCAAGTAGCCACGAACGTTGTCCAGCATGTCGCTCCATGTATCGTGGTATTGTCGAGTTCCGCAGGACCATTGCATCATGGGTTGAACCGGGATATCGGGCACAGCAATGTGTGATGATCTTATTGGAGTCACATACCATTTGGACGTTGATGGAGTGGTATTGCTTTCTGTTACGGTACACTACCTCATTGGCATGTGGGACCAGCTGTTCTACATGGGTACAGTCGATGGCCCCGATGCAACTTGGGATGCCTGCCAGTGAATGGAAGCCAACTTTGGTGTTGGAGATCTCCTGGGCAGTCCGTGGCATGTATATGTGTTGACTTGTGTGCTGCAGGAGGGCATCGAGCACCTGGTTCAGTGTGCGTGAGAATACTGGTTGTGATATGCCATGCATCTGACCTACCGTATGCTGGTAGGTGCCTGTGGCCAAGAAGTGGAGCACTGTTACTACCTTCAGTAGAGGGGGGATGGCAGTACGGATGTCAATGAGACTCACAATGTCGTTTTATATCATGTCTACTATGGTGGTGATGGTATCCCAGTCCAGACGGTACAGGGTGTGTATCTGCTCAGGGGTTAGGTTGACTGGACTGGCTCTGATCCTGGGAATTGGTGGCTGCCTCTGTGGTATCACTAGGTGCACTGGTGGTGCTTGCTGCGCCTGTCTTGCCCTCCTCCTCCTCCTCCTGCTTCTCCTCTGTGCTGCCTGTTGTTGTAGCTGCTGCACAGCAATCATGTCCTCTAGCCCATGTAATGCTGCTAGTATTGCATCCATCTTGGTGTGGGAATGGGTGTGGGGAGGGGTGTGGTGTGCTCTTTTGTGCTGCCAGTCTCCATTGCCTCCACCTGTGCTGATTTTGTCCACCTGTGGCAGGTGGGAACTCTGCTGTGCTCTTTTAACGTGTGGTTCGCGATGCCGGTATTAGCGCCTTGCCGGTAAGGGTTCTTTGGGTCTACTACATGCCGGTATTGCCATGTACGCATGGCTCGTGATGCCGTGATATTAGCGCTATGCCGCTATTTCCGGTCTGAGGGGCCGCGCGCTCACGGACTTGCCGCTAATAGTGCCACCGTACTTTGCGGTGCCGCTAATAGCGGTATGTCCGGGTCGTGATTGGGGAGGGGATTTACCGATACCGGTAATCCCTTACCGGTAACGGTATGTCCCTACCGCCTACCGTGTAATGAGGCCCATTGACAGGATCTAGACAACTTTAGAAGACATGCAGACAATGAGCTGCATTAGACCTGTCTGTAGTACCACAGTACTAGCAGGATCATCTTTTCCCTTTCCTGAAAAATGTTTATCATCTACAGAAAAAGAGCAGCAAAGCAACAATGGAGAGGACATTCACTGACCATCAGAAGATAAAGACTCTTAAGTGCATAAGCATGACAGTTGCTGATTCGCCTGTGATACAAACATATCAATCACGGGGTGGTCAAATCTCAGAGATATTGGACAGGAGGTTGATGGGCCAAGAAGCACTCCCATAAAATCTCAAATAACTATCTAGGATGATTAGCCACCAAATATTTTGGGTTCACAGAATAATTTGTAGTCTCGCTGATTTTATTACTATGTTTGGAACGCATCAATTCTTAGCACTTGAATCCTGGCATCACTTTGTGACAGGGCAGGAAATTGCTTCTTAAATTGCTAACACCATGGCTTTGTGCAGGTAGCACCACTATCCAGCTCCCCCTCCCTTGAGTGTCACCTGTGCTCCCCTTTCAGCTCAAACATTTCCATGTAGAGTTGAACCTACTTGGCAGCTGCCTGCTTAGATATTTAACATGTGTGACGATTCATCAGATGTTGTCACTTCTCCCAGAGGGGGAGCCCCTTTTCATCAGGACAGGGAGGTTAGGCTGCTATCCGATAGTCACCCTGGGGGTGATACAATGCTGGAGGATCTTGTGGGGAGGAACAGCCCCCACCCCCCAAGAGAAGGACAAACACCTGGGTTGAATTAGGCACAGCATCTCCAAACTAACCTTCCCAAACCCTTTAATATCTTTTAACCAACCTCCACTTGCTAGCACTTCCATTTGCTATGGTCGCATTATACCATTTACTAACTCCATTACTGAGATGAAGTATACCTGGAAGCCAGGTACTGACAAGAAGAGAATGCACGGATGCAGGAAGAACATTTCTGTGAACTCAGAATAGTGTTATAGCCTTCCAGGTAGAAACATCCCTGTACAGACTTTAAAAACCAAAGAGGAACTTGACTCCATGTCAAGCTGTCCCCAGAGCAACAGTGTTCGTGGAAGCTGTTTGGCGCAGGAGATTCAAAGGGCTGGATACCGGGACGCCGTCTAAGGAGGACGCGCGTCTCTAGCATGTCTGACACAAGACGGTGCAAGAAGCTGACAAGGAAGTAGCACAAGCAGAGCCTGATGGGAAGATCCTAGAAGGTATGGGAGAGAGCGGGCTGACTGGTGGGGGCAGAAGAGGGCCATGGCAACCGGTTAACGGCACATGGGGAAACAGGGGCAGGCACCAGTTTCATAATCTGAAAGGAATCACGAGTAAACTTTGCCTTGGAGGAAATCTTCCTCATGTCAGTCTTAGTACCAAAACCACTTACCACTAGAGAAGGGTTGTTGAGGACCCCAATATGTGAGAGTGTGGCTTTTTACATCCGAGGATGTCTTCCTCATGTTGGTGGTAGCCCCAAGGCCACTAACCATCAGAAAAGCAACGAGGACCACAACGCTAGAGAACAAGATAACGATATGAATCATCTTCCTCGTGGCAGTACTTGGCAGATAAGTGAACGAAGTGGGCCAATTCAAAGAAGAGGTGAAAACAGAATTGGGTGTTGTAGGTGTGAAGCCTGATCGAAAGGGGAATGGAGTCATTCTCCTGGTAGCAGGGACCGGCAGTAAAGCCCAAGAAGGCCTGCGGACGGGAGTCATTCCCCTAGTCTGTTTGAAAGAGTATGTCAGGAAAAGGGAGACATTTTCCTGACCCACCAAGAAGGAGCACCAGAGTGTTTGGGACACTACTATCAGGGAAAGGGAGCCATTCCCTCTGAAAACACATGCAAAGTATTGTTCGGAACATTACTATCAGGGCATGGGAGCTATTCCACCTGACAACATGTGAGACACAAGACTGTTTTGAATTTAATAGAACTGTTACACAAACTAGGAACTTGAACCCAAGAGCAGGGACACATTCTCCTGGGATCGACCAGAGCGATACTACTTTAGTTATAGGTTCTTGTGTGAGTGACAGAAGCAAGGTTTTCATGACACAAGACAGTGGACATTTTGAGTTCACAGACATCCTGACAGTCACCTTAGATCTTTTAGTTGAGGCAGGGAACCCCGCCCCAGTGATAGGTATAGGTAGGTTTCCTTTCTCTTTTTCACTTAATAAAAGTCTTTGCCCACAAATATGCCACCTTTGTGTTAGCTGTCTACTTACACATGCATAGGGTATTGTCTCGCTACTTTCTTTAATTTTTTATCTCTTTTTCCACATGTTTTCTGCATCATTTTTTGGCTCTGCTTATGCTGTTACGGTCAGACTTCAGGCCATTAACACAATGCATGTAGTTACTGTTTAAACAGCTGCTCTCCGATCACTCTTTGCCCTCTCTGCAATGTGATTGCACTAAGGTCCTTCATGAATCAGTCTTAACAGCTGCAGGACTGGGGTTTAGGTTTGATGCTGAAAATTAAGATGCTAGATGGAGAATCCTAGCACCAATCATCTTGGACTGAATGCAGCCCTGGTTTTGTGAGGTTTTCTGGGTCCAAACCAAATCAATTAAAAGGACACCCCACCCCTATTGTACATGACACAAGTGGGACAAACTACGACCCAACTGATTGGATACTGAAATCATCACTGAAAGACTGCCAAGTCCCAACCCTCTAGTCACAAGGGAAGGACGGAGTCTAGAGGCAAGGCGATCGAGATGAAGTATTCTGTTTTTTCTCTGCATCCCAGGTTGTTGTCGCCTTTTTGTCACCAGGGCTAACTAAAAAAGCAACATGAAGGCTACAGAGTCAGCTTTATGCATTTTTTACTGAACATTTACGCCCAATATGATGCCAATTTTGGATCTATGTTAACTAAGAAAAACCCAACAAGATGTCCATTTGACTGCAATCCATCCTGAGGATATTATGAATAATGTTGTTAATAGAACAACCACCTGTAGATGATCTTGTTTTCATGGCTCGGAATTAGGTAAATTAATCATTGGTACTGATGGCAGCCCCAGTCTTCACACACATCTTTGCCTTCGGACAGACAAGTGTGAATGCTGCCTGAGCAAGACATGCCTTGTGTCTATTAGAGGAGAGAGGCAGATATGTTGACCACTCCTGAGATCCCCAGGAAGATTAATAATGTGTGCTGGGTGAAATGAATGAGAGCGTCCGAAGAGTCTGTTGCCTAATGACCTTGTTTATACGTTGCCTAATAATACCTCCTTGGGCTGCAGCCATTAATTGCACACTTTCCCAATGTAACAGGATGTGCGGAATAAGTACCTTCTTTTTTTTTTAATTTACGAGATTGAATCACCGAACACCGAAGTGATTTTTACAAGTGACAAACAGTAAAGTCGTAAAACAAGAGGAATTAAAAAAGTAGAAAGAAGAAATCAAATTCAAAATGCAGCTGAAGAAAAACTGAAGAAGAAAAGCCCAGAAAAGATTACTTATTCCGAAAGCGTTCAGCCGTTGTCATCACAGACAATTAACCCGGTAGAGAATTTGGCTCCAGGCGAGGATTCTCATCCTTGTTGCTGAAAATCCTGGATTTTTGCTGCAGCTATCGTCCATGAAGGTCTAAGGCCCCCTATTAAGCGGGCCCACCACAGCTCTTCTTCGGCTAAATATCAATTTTCCAGCTGCGATATCAAATGCAGGGTTCTACAGTGCTCTGTTCCTTGGCATGATAGTAACAGGTGACGCAACGTTTTAGGGCTTGTATTTGTGTTGCAGAAGCGACAGCCGTTAGACAACGTAATTCCTCTTATATTGCGAATCTCATTTGATGGCAATAGGTTCAATCTTGCCTGCAGGAGGATTGATCGAAGTTTTCTATTTGGATGTTTCAACAGGAACGGTTGTAAAACGTTTAGTTTTAGGACCGTTGGGGGCAAGTGAAAAGTCAGTTTATAATTTGCAGCTTTATCCAAGGTGGAAATCCAGTCAGACTCATTCTAAACGTTTTTTTGTTTTGGTTGGATTCTGCAAAAGTTCATCTATTGAGCTGCCGCACTCGACCAAGTTCGTTTTACAGCCATTTTCCCAAGAAGCCAGCATTTTGCACTGACCTAGAATCATCTCCTCTTTTACTAAAGTGAAGATTGGTGGACTAGATGGATCCATGAGTTTGCGATATAGCATAATGCTGTTTTGTGCTACGATTGCCTCAAGGGACGTTAAGGACAATTTGCACCTAATTAACACTATAGGCTTTGATTTCGGGAGATTCTGGAGGGATCGCCAGAACAGGCTTTCAAGTGTGGACCAAAGCGCTTTTGCGAGGCAGGGCATAGCTTCTACGCCGTATGTGATAGTAGGTATCACTTTTGACCGATAGAACTTTATTGTCGGAAGTAATGTGAACCGGCTGTATTTTTTGTCCAGGATTTTAGCTTGGGAAATAAGGGTGCACATTTTCTCGTGCAGATGTTGTTGCATGGAATTTTCTTTTTTGGACGAGTCGATCAAGACCCCCGAGTATTTAAGTCCCGCATTTGTTCGACTTTCACGCCTTCCAAGTACCAGGACAATTTACTTTGGTTCCGACTTTGTTTTTCTAAGATCAGAATCTTTGTCTTAAATTTGTTGATTTCAAGGTCATTGTCTGACATGTATTTGGAGAGTGCGGTTAGCTGTCGTTGCGGGCCTATTGGTGTTTGATCCAATTGGATTAGGTCATCTGCGTATAAGATCCTTGAGACTTTTAATTCACCAATTGCTGGGGGGGAGGGGAGAACTGATCTCGGCGGTGGCTTCCTTGTAGTCGCTGAAGTAAGCCAAAAAGAGCGCCGGGGCGAGTGGACAGCCCTGCTTAACTCCTCTGGCTGTTGGAATCTCCGACGATAGCAGTACTTTGGAACTCAACCGGACTTAAATGCTAGTGCCTTTGTGCAAGGCTTGCAAAGGGCCAAGAATTTCCTGCGGGCAGTTACAGCCTGCTAGTTTCCTCAAAGGGTGGCTCTGTTGACAAGATTGAAGGCCTGAGTGAGGTCTATGAAGGCCAAGTAGATCTTGGAGCTGCCTTCCCAGACCCTTGCTTTCAGGATACTAAGCAGCATGATGTTGATGTTGGTGCCAATCCCCTTCTTAAATCCAGTTTGAAAATGATCGTCGCATGGAGACTTTTTTGCCCAGAGTGAAAAGTGCTTCAAGAGCAGACTCCCGTAGACCTTGCCAATGACATGAGGCAATGCCACGGGGCGGACGTTCTTCGGGTCGTCTTTACATCCCTTCTTATAGATAGGTACGATCACTGATGCACTCCATGATGGCGGGATTTTCCTTAGCTTGCCACATCTTTCAAAAATTAGACTCAGCAATTCGGCCCATTCAGCTGGGGAGAATTTTAAGATTTCGTTGGTTAGGCCATCCGCCCCGGAGCCCTTGAGTTCTTCAACTTTGATATTATTGAGAATATGTCAGTGGTGTCATGTAGGTTGACCCAAGGGCCCGTTGCCATACCTAGTAGAGGCGTTTGCTTCGGCTCAGGCGATTTGAACAAGTTTAGGTATAATTGAGGCCATGTAGCCTTCCCAATGTTGTTGGTCAGGGTTGCATCAGTAGCTCTGCCCAGAGGTCTTATCAGCTTCCAGAATTCTGAAGAATTATGATTGTTGACTTGGGTTAACATAATCTCCGAATCCTGTTGGTAGAGGGTCTGGCAGTATGATCTTAGCCATGCCTTGTAACTCTTGGTGGCCTCTTCTGTGCGCATTCTATTAAGTTATGTGTTATGACGTGATGCTGTTCTTTTTGCTTTGCGGACCATGTTACGATTTGACGCCAAAAGGGCGTCAAAAGTGTGAATATGGCCAGACTCCTTAGTGGCCTTTCTTGAGCAGGAAATGTTGGCCTTTCAAAAAGGATTGAGTAGAGGACGATAGTGCACTGTGGAAGGATTTTTCAAATTCCTGTAAGCTTTTGTTAAAGCTTGAATAATATTTTAAGACAGCCGTAGGCGATTTCCATTACCTGCTGGTTCGACCGTTGCCAGATAGTAAGAGTTTTGAGGCTTTGTAGCTGAACATTCTAGATGGAGAAGATGATGGTCACTTTGCGAAGTTTGGACAACCTTTAATCCCTTAAGGATGGGAAGCAGAGATTGAGACGTGAATATGTAATCAGTCGTTGAATGTGATGAGTAGAACCCAGAAGACTGCCCCTTCTGAATAAACCATTAAACCACCATTGTTGTCGAGGTGGTTGTGAAGGTAAAAAGATAATTTTCTGCGTTTTTCACTTGGTCTCTTATACCTCCTTATATAAAGGCATGTCTCATGAAAAACCACCTCAGGCCCCCACAGACCAACTCCAACAGGGCATCATAATGCTGGACATCGATGGGTGGTGGAACTTTCTCTGCATCAATACGTTTTGCTACCTGCACTCCCTTTACCTAGGCACACCAACGTTTCAGCTAAGGAAAATGCAAAGAATCCAAAACGCTGCAAGTCTGCCTGCTAATTAACCTACCTCCAAGACAACACACCAGCCCTACACTAAGAATCCTCCATTGGCTCCCTATTGGTCAATGCACTACCATTAAAGCCATGTGCATCACCAACCAGGCCATCCACCACACCGGCTGGAATTCCTTGTAGATAAAATCACTCACTATCATCCCTCAACAACTCTCAGATCTCGCACAGCATCTCTCCTAGTGTTCCCACATTACAAATCCTCTTTCTCCGTCCAAGCGCCGATCACCTGGAACTCCCTGACATTCACAATATTGACAATCACCTGGCATTCAGAAAAGCCCTCAAAACCTGACCCCCGCCCTCTTGAAACCCTCCCCCTCTCTAATGTCTAGATAGGCGCACAGAAACGCTGACCCAAACACAACAACACTCCATCCACCAATATCCCACGGATGCCAGCAGCGTTCGCAGCAGCACACCGTGACAAACTATCATAATCCCCATACACAACAACACTCCTATCCATCAATAACTCGTGGATGCCGGCAGCGTTCGCAGAGGCACACCGTAATAAACGTTCATCCTCCAGAAAAACACACCAACACTCCTACCCACCAATACCTCACGGATGCCGGCAGTATTTGCAGAGGCACACTGTAACAAACTATCGTCCTCCCCTATCGTCCTTCCCTCATCTCCCACCCCCTGCTCCCTCTGGGTCCCTCTCCCACTGTTCAGACTTGTGTTCCAGGGAGACCACGAATAGAGAGACCAGCCAATCTCATGGGACCATGAAAAAGAACACTGCTGTCATACTCCATCCAAGCATACGGTATGTATAACTTACACCATGTCTGTGGACACAGTCCACAGGCATGGCCACCCATCTGTGCACCCTAGAATGCAGCAATGGCTATGCCATTCCGGTCTAGCAGCACACATAGCTGTCCCCACTGAAACCCCCAATGTACCTCAACACCTCTGCCATTAGTATACAGCGACAACCAACAAAATAAAATTCAGTCTAACTGGGTACACATCGAATCTTCATCAATATCACTCTATCCTAATCCACCAACAGCGTCCATCCACATGCCTGACCTCTGGGGTGCTTACTGGAGCTTAGCCAGCCCACCTAAGTCCTAATGTGGCAGAAATGCACACAAGCATCCTTAATTTAACTCTTAGAACCTCCTACACATAGACTGCGGTCACCAAGGGCGTTCCAACCACAAAGTGCATTGAGGACATACAGGATGCTATATAAATCACAAATACAATGCAATACAATACATTGACAGGATCTAGGCAACTTTAGAAGACATGCAGACAATGAGCTGCATTAGACCTGTCTGTAGTACCACAGTACTAGCAGGATCATCTTTTCCCTTTCCTGAAAAATGTTTATCACCTACTGAAAAAGAGCAGCAAAGCAACAATGGAGAGGACATTCACTGACCATCAGAAGATAAAGGCTCTTAAGTGCATAAGCATGACAGTTGCTGATTCGCATGTGATACAAAAATATAAATCACGGGGTGGTCAAATCTCAGAGATATTGGACAGGAGGTTGATGGGCCAAGAACCACTCCCATAAAATCACAAATAACTATCTAGGATGATTAGCCACCAAATATTTTGGGTTCACAGAATAATTTGTAGTCTCGCTGATTTTATTACTATGTTTGGAACGCATCAATTCTTAGCACTTGAATCCTGGCATCACTTTGTGACAGGGTCAGGAAACTGCTTCTTAAATTGCTAACACCATGGCTGTGTGCAGGTAGAACCACTATCCAGCTCCCCCTCCCTTGAGTGTCACCTGTGCTCCCCTTTCAGCTCAAACGTTTCCATGTAGAGTTGAACCTACTTGGCAGCTGCCTGCTTAGATATTTAACATGTGTGACGATTCATCAGATGTTGTCACTTCTCCCAGAGGGGGAGCCCCTTTTCATCAGGACAGGGAGGTTAGGCTGCTACCCGATAGTTCCCCTGAGGTGATACAATGCTGGAGGATCTTGTGGGGAGGAACAGCCCCCACCCCCAGGAGAAGGACAAATACCTGGGTTTGTTTTAGGCACAGCATCTCCAAACTAACCTTCCCAAACCCTTTAATATCTTTTAACCAACCTCTACTTGCTAGCACTTCCATTTGCTATGGTCGCATTATACCATTTACTAACTCCAATACTGAGATGAATAAGAATACCTGGAAGCCAGGTACTGACACGAAGAGGATGCACGGATGCAGGAAGAACATTTCTGTGAACTCAGAATAGCGTTCTAGCCTTCCAGGTAGAAACATCCCTGTACAGACTTTAAAAACCAAAGAGGAACTTTACTCCATGTCAAGCTGTCCCCAGAGCAACAGTGTTCATGGAAGCTGTTTGGCGCAGGAGATTCAAAGGGCTGGATACCGGGACGTCGTCTGAGGAGGACACGCGTCTCTAGCAGGTCTGACACAAGACTCTGCAAGAAGCTGACAAGGCAGTAGCATAACCTCTAGGAAGAGTTGGACCACGCAGTCCGTAACAGGTACTGATTCTGCAATGATCCAAAGGCTGCGGAGCCCCCGCAGCAACCCACAAGCAGTCGGAAACCGCTGAAGACCAAGACAAGGCAAGTGCAGACCCCAGGAGAGACCAGAGCCTGATGGGAAGATCCTAGAAGGTATGGGAGAGAGCGGGCTGACCGGGGCGGGCACAAGAGTGCCATGGCAACCGGTTAACGGCACATGGGGAAACGGGGGCAGGCACCAGTTTCATAATCTGAAAGGAATCACGAGTAAACTTTGCCTTAGAGGAAATCTTCCTCATGTCAGTCTTAGTACCAAAGCCACTGACCACTAGAGAAGGTTTGAGGACCCCAATATGTGAGAGTGTGGCTTTTTGCATCCGAGGATGTCTTCCTCATGTTGGTGGTAGCCCCAAGGCCTCTAACCATCAGAAAAGGATCGAGGACCACAACGCTAGAGAACAAGATAACGATATGAATCATCTTCCTCATGGCAGTACTTGACAGGGAAGGTGACCAAGTGGGCCAATTCAAAGAAGAGGCGAAAGAGAAACCAGGGTCTGGGACCAAATACCAGAAAGAGATACAGGTCATCTTCCTTGTGGCAGTACATGGCAGATAAGTGAACGAAGTGGGCCAATTCAAAGAAGAGGTGAAAACAGAATTGGGTGTTATAGGTGTGAAGCCTGATCGAAAGGGGAATGGAGTCATTCTCCTGGTAGCAGGGACCGGCAGTAAAGCCCAAGAAGGCCTGCGGACGGGAGTCATTCCCCTAGTCTGTTTGAAAGAGTATGTCAGGAAAAGGGAGACATTTTCCTGACCCACCAAGAAGGAGCACCAGAGTGTTTGGGACACTACTATCAGAGGAAGGGAGCCATTCCCTCTGATAACACGTGCAAAGTATTGTTCGGAACATTACTATCAGGGCATGAGAGCTATTCCACCTGACAACATATGAGACACAAGACTGTTTTGAATTTAATAGAACTGTTACACAAACTAGGAACTTGAACCCAAGAGCAGGGACGCATTCTCCTGGGATCGACCAGAGCGATACTACTTTAGTTATAGGTTCTTGTGTGAGGGACAGAAGCAAGGTTTTCATGACACAAGACAGTGGACATTTTGAGTTCACAGACATCCTGACAGTCACCTTAGATCTTTTAGTTGAGGCAGGGAACCCTGCCCCAGTGATAGGTATAGGTAGGTCCTCCTTTCTCTTTTTCACTTAATAAAAGTCTTTGCCCACAAATATGCCACGTTTGTGTTATCTGTCTACTTACACATGCATAGGGCATTGTCTCGCTACTTTCTTTCATTTTTTATCTCTTTTTTCACATGTTTTCTGCATCATTTTTTGGCTTTGCTTATGCTGTTACTGTCAGACTTCAGGCCATTAACACAATGCATGTAGTTCCTGTTTAAACAGCTGCTCTCCGATCACTCTTTGCCCTCTCTGCAGTGTGATTGCACTAAGGAAAACCCAACAAGACGTCCATTTGACTGCAATCCATCCTGAGCATATCATGAAGAATGTTGTTAATATAACAACCCCCCTGTAGATTATCTTGTTTTCATGGCTCAGAATTAGGTAAATTAATCATTGGTACTGATGGCAGCCCTAGTCTTCACACACATCTTTGCCTTCGGACAGACAAGTGTGAATGCTGCCTGAGCAAGACATGCCTTGTGTCTATTAGAGGAGAGAGGCAGATATGTTGACCACTCCTGAGATCCCCAGGAAGATTAATAATGTGTGCTGGGTGAAATGAATGAGAGCGTCCGAAGAGTCTGTTGCCTAATGACCTTGTTTATACGTTGCCTAATAATACCTCCTTGGGCTGCAGCCATTATTTGCACACTTTCCCAATGTAACAGGATGTGCGGAATAAGTACCTTCTTTTTTTTTATTTATGAGATAAATGATTGAAGTGATAAATGATTGAAGTGATTTTTACAAGTGACAAACAGTAAAGTCGTAAAACAAGAGGAATTAAAAAAGTAGAAATAAGAAATCAAATTCAAAATGCAGCTGAAGAAAAACTGAAGAAGAAAAGCCCAGAAAAGATTACTTATTCCGAAGGCGTTCAGCCGTTGTCATCACAGACAATTAACCCGGTAGAGAATTTGGCTCCAGGCGAGGATGCTTGTTGCTGAAAATCCTGGATTTTTGCTGCAGCTATCATCCATGAAGGTCTAAGGCCCCCTATTAAGCGGGCCCCCCACAGCTCTTCTTTGGCTAAATATCAATTTGCCAGCTGCGATATCAAATACGTCGTTCTACAGTGCTCTGTTCGTGGGCATGATAGTAACAGGTGACGCAACATTTCAGGGCTTGTATTTGTGTTGCAGAAGCGACGGCCGTTAGACAACGTAGTTCCTCTTATATTGCGAATCTCATTTGATGGCAATAGGTTCAATCTTGCCCGCAGGAGGGTTGATCGAAGTTTTCTATTCAAATTTTTCAACAGGAACGGTTGTAAGACGTTTAGTTTTCGGACCGTTGGGGGCAAGTGAAAAGTCAGTTTATAATTTGCAGCTTTATCCAAGGTGGAAATCCAGTCAGACTCATTCTAAACGTTTTTTTGTTTTGGTTGGTTTCTGCAAAAGTTCATCAATTGAGCCGCCGCACTCGACCAAGTTCGTTTTACAGCCATTTTCCCAAGAAGCCAGCATTTTACACTGACCTAGACTCATCTCTTCTTTTACTAAAGCGAAGATTGGTGGACTATATGGATCCATGAGTTTGCGATATAGCATAATGCTGTTTTGTGCTACGATTGCCTCAAGGGACGTTAAGGACAATTTGTGCCTAATTAACACTATAGGCTTTGATTTCGGGAGATTGTGGAGGGATCGCCAGAACAGGCTTTCAAGTGTGGACCAAAGCGCTTTTGCGAGGCAGGGCATAGCTTCTACGCCGTATGTGATGGTAGGTATCACTTTTGACCAATAGAACTTTATTGTCGGAAGTAATGTGATCCGGCCGTATTTTTTGTCCAGGTTTTTAGCTTCGGAAATAAGGTTGCGCATTTTTTCGTGCAGATGTTGTTTTCTTTTTTGGACGAGTCGATCAAGACCCCCTAGTATTTAAAGTCCCGGACTTGTTCGACTTCACGCCTTCAAAGTACCAGGACAATTTACTTAGGTTCTGACTTTGTTTTTCTAAGATCAGAATCTTTGTCTTAAGTTTGTTGATTTCAAAGTCATTGTCTGCCATGTATTTGGAGAGTGCGTTTAGCTGTCGTTGCAGGCCTATTGGTGTTTGATCCAATTGGTTTAGGTCATCTGCGTATAAGATCCTTGAGACTTTTGATGCACCAATTGCTGGGGGGGAAAGATCTGATCTCGGCGGTGGCTTCCTTGTAGTCGCCGAAATAAGCCAAAAAGAGCGCCGGGGCGAGTGGACAGCCCTGCTTAACTCCTCTGGCTGTTGGAATCTCCGACGACAGCAGTCCTTGGGAACTCAACCGGACTTGAATGCTAGTGTCTTTGTGCAAGGCTTGCAAAGGGCCAAGAATTTCCTGCGGGCAGTTCCAGCCTGCTACTTTCCTCCAAAGCGTGGCTCTGTTGACAAGATCGAAGGCCTGAGTGAGGTCTATGAAGGCCAAGTAGATCTTGGGGCTGCCTTCCAAGACCCTTGCTTTCAGGATACTAAGCAGCATGAGGTTGATGCTGGTGCCAATCCCCTTCTTAAATCAAGTTTGAAAATGATCGTCGCATGGAGACTTTTTTGCCCAGAGTGAAAAGTGCTTCAAGAGCAGACTCCCGTAGACCTTGCCAATGACATCAAGCAATGCCACGTGGTGGACGTTCTTCGGGTCGTCTTTACATATCTTCTTATAGATAGGTACGATCACTGATGTACTCCATGATGGCGGGATTTTCCTTAGCTTGCCACATCTTTCAAAAATTAGACTCAGCAATTCGGCCCATACAGCTGGGGAGAATTTTAACATTTCGTTGGTTAGGTCATCCGGCCCCGGAGCCCTTGAGTTCTTCAACTTTTATATTATTGACAATATGTCAGTGGTGTCATGTAGGTTGACCCAAGGGCCCGTTGCCATACCTAGTAGAGGCGTTTGCTTCGGCTCAGGCGATTTGAACAAGTTTAGGTAGAATTGTGGCCATGTAGCCTCCCCATTGTTGTTGGTCAGGGTTGCATCAGTAGCTCTGCCCAGAGGTCTTATCAGCTTCCAGAATTCTTGAGAATTATGATTGTTGACTTGGGTTAACATAATCTCCGAATCCTGTTGGTAGAGGGTCTGGCAGTATGATCTTAGCCATACCTTGTAACTCTTTGTGGCCTCTTCTGCGCGCATTCTATTAAGTTCTGTGTTACAACGTGATGCTGTTCTTTTTGCTTTGCTGACCATGTTACGATTTGACGCCAAAAGGGCGTCAAAAGTGTGAATATGGCCAGACTCCTTAGTGGCCTTCCTCGAGCAGGAAACGTTGGCCTTTCTAAAAGGATTTAGTAGAGGACGATAGTGCACTGTGGAAGGATTTTTCAAATTCCTGTAAGCTTTTGTTAAAGCTTGAATAATATTTTAAGACAGCCGTAGGCGATTTCCGTTACCTGCTGGTTCAACCGTGGCCAGATAGTAAGAGTTTTGAGGCTTTGTAGCTGACCATTCTAGATGGAGAAGATTATGGTCACTTTGCGAAGTTTGGACGACCTTTAATCCCTTAAGGATGGAAAGCAGAGATTGAGACGTGAAGATGTAATCAGTCGTTGAATGTGATGCGCCTCTCTTCCATGTCGGTGTGTTGCACATTGGCATCACGGATGTGGCTGTGTTAAACAGGTTTCTAGCTGACATCTAGTTTTTTTTTTTTCCCACTTTGTATTTATTGGATTTATTCATTAACAATAGCGACATATTCTCAACTCATAAACCAGTCCAAACCGGACCATAGAAAACACCCCAACCCCCCTCCCTCCTGATGCCCCCCACCCCACCCCACCCACCCCCCAAACAATGAGCTACACAGGGTTCACAGACAAAAGAAAAATAGGCACCACATGGTTGGGAGCACAACTCGGTACAATCACTGGCTGTCTGACCGGTTAGCTCTATCTGCAAGGTCCCCATCAAAATTCATACTTTGGGTGCTTTTGTGCAGAAGCCGATCTGTTCCCACCCTCCCCCATCATCCAGCTCCGCACACGATCCCGGACCTCAGAGTCTCAGTGCAGCACAGTCTGTATTCAAAAGCACTACAGTCCAATCCTGCAAAAAAGAAGGCATGTCATCGTGTACAATAGCTGTAAGCTTCTCATAGGTGAAGATTGTTAAAAGTTTAAGAAACCAATCTGACTTCGTTGGGCTCTGAGATCTCTTCCACTTCTGGGCCAGAGCCATTCTTCCTGCCCTTAGCATCGCACCAATTACCCTGGGGAAGGGTCCCTCCTCACACTCGGGCCTAGGGGTACCCAGTAAAATCTCCATGGGGTGGAGGGCAGGACAGGTTCCCAGGATATCTTTAATCCAGCTTAGTAACTCTGCCCAGTAAACTTGAATAACCTGACACTCCCACCACATATGGAACCAAGATCCTCTACCGGCACACCGAGGACATTTAGGGGAGACTCCGGGAAACATTTTAGACAAAGTGGCGGGCGAACGGTGCCAAGAGTGCAGAATTTTAAAGCTATGCTCCGTGGCTGCAGTATACAGGTTCCCCCTAAAGACGGCCCGGAGAATGGAGTCCCAATCCCGCTCCTCCAATGTTGTGCCAATTCTCTCTTCCCATACGCTCCTGAACCCCTGCCTCCCCTCTAGTTCCGCCGTAATTAACACATTATAAATTTTGGATAGGGATCCCTTTCTGGAGTTGGCCTCCACAAAAATCTTTTCAAAGGCGGTCAGCTTACGAGAAAGGGAGGCCACCCAATCTGCTTGCGTGAGAATGCCCTTGAGTCGCAGGAAATCAAAAATGGAGGGAGGCCTTTCCGGAAGGAGCTCCAACAGCTGAGGAAATTCAATAAAACCTCCCTGGTCAAAAAGCTGCGCTGCCCTCTCCAACCCCTGGTCAGACCACATCTGCGTCCCTCGGAACCCCCTAGTCCCCAAATCAAGTGGCGTTCCCCACAGGGAGGACAAGGGAGAGGGTCATGATGATAGTAATTTGTTATCCCTACACGGCCTCCACAGCCGCCAGAGAACCGCTAGAATTGGGTGGGACCGAGCTACAGCTGGCAGCGCGCGCGGCGGGGCCCAGAGCAAGTCCCTAACCTTGTGGGGATGAACATGCACCTCTTCAAGGAAAGTCCAATATGTCCTAAGGTCATCTCGCAGATGCTCTAACATGACTCGCAACTGGGCCGCTTTGTAGTACAACTTAAAGTCAGGAAGACCAAATCCCCCAAACGCCTTAGGGAGTGTTAAAGTACTCCGCTTTATTCGAGCCCTCTTACCACCCCACACAAAGCGAAGGATTCTCGTCCGAAGCGAAAGAAAGAAGGAGTCCGGGACAGCACAAGGCAGAGAAGAAAAGAGATAGAGAAGCCTAGGCAGCACATTCATCTTCACAGAAACCATTCTACCAAACCAAGAGAGCGTCAGTGGTGCCCACCTATGCTGGTCGCGACAAATTTTGGCCACCAACGGAGGAAAGTTCAGCTCAAACACCTTGCTTAGGTCCCTCGGAATTATCACCCCAAGATACCTGGTACTGACTTTCTCTGTCCGCAACCCAAACACCTCCACTCTACCCTCAATATCTTCATCACGCACTCCCATGGGCATAATACATGATTTAGAAACATTGATTTTGAGACCGGAGAACTGTCCAAAAACACGTATCAACTCTAACAACCGGGGCAGCAAGTCATTAATTCCAGATAGATACACCAGGATGTTGTCAGCAAAAAGAGACAACTTAAATTCGTGCTCCCCACATCGCACTCCTGTAATCGCCTCTTCACGCCTAACCGCGATAGCAAAGGGCTCCATAGCTAGAGCATACAAAAGAGGAGAAAGAGGACAGCCCTGGCGAGTTCCTCTAAAAAGTGAAAAACTCGGGGATGCAAAGCCATTACCCAGAACCCGCGCAGATGGAGCATTATATAATGCAGCAACCCATCCACAGAACCTATCACCAATACCCATCCTTCGAAGCACCTTCATCATGTAAGACCATTCAACGCGATCAAAAGCCTTTTCAGAATCTAGCGAAAGGAGATAAGCCTCAGACTCATTCTTGGACACTTTGTACATTAAGTCCAACGTTTTCCACACATTATCAGATCCCTGCCGCCCTGGAATGAAACCCACTTGGTCCCCGTGAACCAAAGAGGGAATAAGCCTAGACAACCTGTTCGCCAAGATCCTGGCCAATAGCTTCACGTCAACGTTTAGAAGCAAAATGGGCCTATATGATTGACACGAGGAGGGATCCTTCCCCTCCTTCGGGATGACCACAATGAGAGCCGACATCATGGAGGGAGGAAGAGACCCCGTCTCCAGGGCCAAGTTATACACCTTAGACAAATGCAGCGCCAAAGTGGAACGAAATGTCTTGTAAAAGCGGACAGTGAATCCGTCGTCTCCCGGCGCAGTGTCATTCTTCAAAGACGCAATAGCATCAACAACCTCCTGAGGAGATATCGGGAGTTCCAAAGAGGCCGAGCGCTCCAGCGGAAAACAGGGGATGGGGAGAGACCCAAAGAACCGATCAACATCTGACCCATCTCCAAAATATTCAGAAGTGTAAAGGGTTTCATAATATGACTTAAATTGTTCCGCAATTTGTTCATCCCCCAGCCACCTTACACCCCCCCGACCAGATATACAATTGACTCGTCGACTGTTACGGAGTTCCCTGAGTCTCCAAGCCAATATCTTGTCCGCCTTTTCCCCCTTCTCCATATATCGCTGCTTTAGAAACGCAAGCTTCTTCTCCGTCTGCCCCACAAGCAAGGCAGACAGTTTAGCTCTCAGCTGTTGAAGCTTAGCCCTCTTGGCCGGGTCTAACTGCGTCTTCAGCTTCCCCCCAGGCTGAATAGCCAGAATCTGCTCTCTCAGTTTATTCTTTTCCCTAGCCTTTTCCCTCTTCCTCCTAGCTCCCATTTCCATCAAAACACCTCTGATCGTAGCTTTAAATGCATCCCACACTCCTCCAATCGCCACCTCTCCAGTGTCATTTAAGGTGAAGAACTCAACTATCGAGTCTAGCAGGGACTGCCTTAACACACTATCCTGCAGGAGCAAATCATTACAAATCCATCGCGAATTGCCCCTGACCCCCGGGGGAATCCCCAAACTAACACGGATCATATCATGATCGGACCATGGGATAGACTCCACCTTGAAGTCAGAGATATATTCATGGACCACTGAATCAACCAGCACATAGTCAATCCTAGAGAATGATTGATGTGCTGAGGAGAAGTAAGTAAATAGAGGATCATGATTACCAACATCAGGGTGAGCATACAAAAGATGTAGGTCCATGTTTACCTTCCGAAACGAATCTGCCATCTTCCTCTGGGCTCTAAGGTCAGGACATGGGTTTGAGGATTTCCTGTCTTTATCTGGGTGCAAAACCATATTGAAGTCTCCCCCTACAATGATTGCTCCCTCTGCAAAATCCCTGATTTTCCCGCTCATCCCCTGCCAAAACACATCCTGATCCTCGTTCGGTCCGTACACTCCCACCAATGTGAACAACCTACCCCTCATCTCCCCCTTGACCATAATAAAACGCCCCTCTGTGTCCACTTTATGCGCTCTGGGAGAGAACTGCGCATCTGGGGAAACCATGAGCACAACCCCCCCGTCTTTTCACCCCATATGATGATCGAAATAGATATTCAATAGCCCTGAACTTGAGGGCGGGTTCTCTCCCCTTAACCCAATGGGACTCCTGCACAAAGAGAAAGTGCAACTTCAACCGCCGGAACTCCCTGAGCACCAGCGACCTCTTAGTCGGAGAGTTCAGGCCTCGCACATTTAGAGACCCCACAGAAAGAGAATAAGGAAAGTCATTCATAAGGACAGACGAAAAAACCACATGAGAGCGCCGCCCCCGAACCAAGGGGACCACCAAAGAAGAACCAAAACATACATGTTGAACCCAATATACATGGTAGCTCTTAACTCCCCCTTTTGCCTCACCCAACCCCACCTCTCTCCCCCTACCCAACTTGTGAGCCTCTGAAAGGACTGCATCCCCCTACAGTCAAGCCTTCAGACCACCAAGGCTCGCCTCCACCAGGGCGAACAAGCTCACACAGAACACCACAGTTTCCGGGCCCCCCAGACCCAATGATCAAAGGAGAGGAAAGAAAAAAACAGCTTCCGGCATCCCCCCTCCACCAGCCAGACCATGAAGCGATCCAGTTGAGAGACTGGAGCTAAACCAACCATACTCAACCCATTTCGAGCACAATAGCAGTCAGAGGACAGATGAGGCTCCGTCCTCCAGTTAGGTCGGCGCTTGCCCCGGGGATGGGGGCGCTATCTTCCTGTATTTCCTGTGTCCCCGGATGCGACGTCGTCCCAGGGATGACGGAGAGTCCCTGCGGGGATCCTCAGTGAGAACGTCATCCAACTTGACCTGTTCCCGAAGGGAGTCACTCAACAGCTCTGTCATTGCTCTCCTGATGTCGGACTCCGAGGTAAGCACATGTCTCTCTCCGTCGAGTTCGAAAGTGAGAGAAAATGGGTGCCCCATCTATACCGCACTCCCTTCGAGTGCAACCACCTCGTTAATGGCCCACAGAGTCTCCGTCGAGCCAATGTGAGTGCAGAAAGATCCTGGTAAATGGAGATTTTGGCACCATTCCACTCGATCACACCTTTTTTACGAGCGAGCTCCAATATCCTAGTCTTCTCTCTATAGTAGTGGAACTTTACTAAGACAGAGCGTGGGCCTCCCGCACGACCCCCTGCTCTATGAGCTCTGTCAACGGTAGGAACAGTAGTAGACTCTCCTTCAAGGACAAGGCTTATGACTTCTTTGACCTTTCGCTCCAGGTCAACCTGCGTCTCTCCCTCCTGCTCCGGTATGTTGAGGAACCTCAAATTGGAACGTCTCTCTCGATTTTACAAGTCGTCAAGCTTGAGGGCAATCTTTTCCTCCTTTCTCTCGAGCTCCGCCAGCCGCAGGTCAAATTGAGTCTCAAGGATATCCACAGAAGATTGATTGGCTTCGAGGGCCTGATCTCTATCCTCCACATCGTCCACCTTCTTATCCAGGGAGTCGAGTCTCTTCCCTATGTCTGCCCTAAACCCTCGGATCTCCTCAAGAAGGGCTGCCATACTGCGGCCCATGTCCTGGGTATCAACAACTTCTTTTTGGTCGGAGACCTGCATATTGATGACCTCTCCTGAGCCCTGGGGCGACCTCCGGAATCGCTGGAGAGCCCTCACTCCCTGCATCCGCACTCCAGACTCCCCATAGGCCGGTGCTCAGATCAATTCACCACAGGAGGAGCACTAACAGACCACGGGATCAAGGAGGGCCCTCAACCAGCTCTGCGAGAGCGCCCCTCCAGAGTGCATCCAGAGACCACACCGAAGCCAAAGAAGCGAGGAAAAGTAAGCGGAATCAGGGCTCCCTTCCAACCCGTAGACAGTATCCACTCCTCGCACGCCTGCTTCCAGCACATAACCAGAGAAAGACAGACACCGTCAGGACTCAGGCAAGGCCCACAAGCTCCACAATGTTTTCAAGCGTCGCTACTACAATAGCCAAGATTCCTCCACAGCTGCGACCTCTCGCCAGCAACAGCCTCTGGGTCCTTTTTCAAACAGTCCTAGTCTCTCCTTGCCGCCCCTCTCAGCAGGCCATACCGACAAGGGACGTGGGGAGCCGGGCTATCAGACCCCCATTCTCATCACCGGGCTTCACACATCCCGCGACTCCCCTGCCGCGCTCCAGACCCGGTGCAGACCCCTTCCTCGCAGGTGCGACCAGATCAAACCAGGCCCACGCAGCACACCGGCACCTCGTGCCACCCCCCGCAGACCACCATACCGTAGGCAGATGTTGAGCAGGTCGGTGGGGGGGGTGTTGTTTCAATCAGAGGGCCTCCTGGTACCTCCTTGATCCACCTCCACCGGCCAGCCACCTCTGCACAAGTCCTCCCCCCAGAACGCTAACCTCGCGCTCTGTCACCTCAGCAGGATCAGGTGCCCCTCCTCGCTCCACCCAAGACGCGGGCAGGTGAACACCGCAGCTCGCTCTCCCAGGATCTTCTCTTCTCCTCAGGGGAGAGGCCACATCACCCTCCCGCGGGTGCCGCCACACAACGGTCGCCGCCGAGGGGGGGCCACGAATCCACAGCAAGGCCGCTTGGGGGGGGCACCGATCCGGGTGCTGGAGCCTCCGCCCTTCCCCCACCGCCAGCGAGACTGCGCCGCTCGGTTCTCCTCGGCGGGGACGCACTGGAGGCTTCGAACTCCTCACTCCCGGCACCTCCTGACACCGGGAGTTCGCTCCTCCAGGTCACGGAGGTATAGCCAGCCCCAGGGGGGGTCCGCACACGGCAACAATAGGGCTGGGGGGACCCAATTCCAAAAAAAGGCCGCCCTGGGGAGGAGAACAGCCGAGAAGCTTTAGCACATCTCGGCGCCCCTGGTGGCTCCCCCAGCTGACATCTAGTTTGACCATTTCTTCCCACGTAAACTAGCCTGAGTGGCTGCAAGGTCTTTTTGATCATTCGCACCTATAACATAGGTGATATTTAAGTCGCCACATATCAAGATGTCCACGTCCTTCAGGTCAGCTTGTACAAGGTCTAGTACAGAAATCACCAGGTCTAACAACACTTCAGGTTGGATTCCCTTAGGGTTCCAGTAGATGTTAATGATCACGAGGAGCGAGGTTTGGGGAAAGTTAGATCTCTGAGCGGGGCCATGAAAGGAGAACATCTAGAACAAATGTTGATTCCAGGAGAACTTTTTCCATCTGAAGGCCACTTCCCAGTCTAACAGCAATAACCAGGTCAGAAGTAGGTCGGCCTTTGTCCCCTGACAGTGCCGGTGAAAAGGCCAGTTCAAAGCCATCCAAAAGTGGTTTCTCTTTGAGCCAGAGCTCCTGCAGGCATAATATATCATACTCTCCTAGATTGATGTCTCCCGGAACTGTTAAATGAAGAAAGCCTCTGGTGTTCCAGCATGCTAGCGAGAGGGACAAAGACGGCGAGTCGCTGGAAGCCTGCGTTGGTGGCTATTTGTTGAGTCTTGATTTTAGAGCTTTTGGCAGCCACGAACACGATAGTTGCTGTAGGTCAGGATTGTGCCGATCGGGTTTGGCTGGAACTGTTAAGTCGCCTAATACTTCCACAGAATCTTTTGAACTTTTGGCTGCATTTGTGTAAGGAATAAGTACCTTCTCTATTTTTAAAGAACGATATACCCATGTCTGCAGCTGCAACTAGTATTTTTGGTTCTCCAGATATCTGTGAGCAGCTGTTTGTTTCAACAGCTAAGTTAAAATAATGCAGCAAACTCTTCCTCTTTAGCCCCACCTGTGCAGTCGGTTGTGATTCCTCTTTGCATCGTTTATCACTTTCACAATATCTAAAATGCAGTCTGCTGCTCTCCACTAAATCGTGTTTCTACTTTGATGTCTTTCCTGTATACATTCCTAAGCTTTTCCTGGGTGTAGTCTCAGACCGATATTGTCTGTGGGCTTGTCCTAGACTGGTTTAACCCATACAACCAAAGCATTGTCTCTTTTGCCCTCAGTGCCCTTATATGCTAGTCCATCACTCTGCTCTGTGATGTTCTACAGGACCCATCCATGCCCCCCTACTTTTTAAACTTTTTAACCCCTATGTTTGTCCTTTAGCAGAGCTCATCCAGTCTGTTGCCTTTATTTTTTACACTTATGCTGATTACACCTGGCTCATCATTCATTTAGATTTGGAGGTGGATCTGGCTAGGCTGCAATTCCAGCTGTTTGTACATGGCATCTCAGAACTCTTTGGCTTCTCAGTTAGGCCCTAAGCTTTACAGTGACAAGAGAAAGATTATGCTAGTATGTAGAGGTATTTAACTATGCAGAACCCAGTTTCATAACAAAGCTGCAGTCTATTGGCCGAATATCATCCTAGTCCTTGTATGGTTGATTAAGGACACATTGTGGAGGGCGTGGCTTGCTGCTGATCGAAATGGCGGGCTAACCGCTTTCCTCCTGCTGCAACATTTAAAAAGTACCATACCGGAGATGTTGTAGACAGTAGCTTTGCTGTTTTTGCTGTTTGGGTGGGCTTTGGACGGGCTTGTCATCCAACAGGGGTGCTCTAGCTCTGTTAATATTTTGCTGCAAGAGTCTGAGGGGCCGTCAACCGTGTTGCAGCAGAGCCCTGCGACAGGGGCTGTCGTGTTTCCTTTCAGTTGCTGGGGAATGCGAGTTTTATAAATAAGCACCCTCCAGTAGTAATGTCTGCGCTGGTGACGGGGTACGAGACATTTTTACCTCAAATGGTATCTCAGAAAAGCACACTGAACGATTCTGTAAACATGGAATCCTCTTCCTATATGGCTTTTTATCTAAAAAGGCCAAAATGTGACTCCACTCCTGCTCATATCCTGATGAAGGCTAGATGATAAGTGGTCTAATTTTGAAGCCAGAATAGTAGAAGTGGAAAGAAGGATTGGAGAAGCGGAAGATGTTTCACATCGAGTTGTTTGCTGGAAAAATATGTTCTATCTCTTAAAAAATAAAATGAGCATTTACAAAGAGAAATGTCAGAAACATCCTGCGGATATTTTCTCTTCTGGAGGGTGTTGAGAGAGGAAATGCGGTTCTATTTTAAAAAACAAATACTTCTAACACTCTCAAATGTCATTCTTCTGTTGCTTTAAATATGCAATGGGCACATAGGTTTGGTTTTAAAAAACATGATCCACATAAGAACTGTAGCCCGCGGACAATGATCTTTTTTACTTCTAGAATACACACAGTTTTAAATGATCATTAACAAAGCAAAATAAATGAATCAATTAACATGTAATGGCCACATCATTTTCATATTCCAGGAAGTATCTAAGGCAACTGCTAAGCAGAGAAAATAACTTCTATCATATCGACCTGCGCTCAAGCAATTGAATGCCAGATTTGGTTTGGTACATCCCTGTACATTCAAAGTTACTATTAAAGGGAAAACCTTGGCATTTGATGATCCTGCTGACCTCAAAAACTTCATCAGATCTTGCAAGATTGAAGAGATGGTTATTTCAAATCAAACCCATGATCAGCACGCATCTATTACATGAACGAACTAGAAGCTCTACTCTTGTATTAACATGTTCTCTGGTTTTTGGTAACAGTTATTCACTCTGAGAAAAATGAGCAGGCATGTGAAATGTAGGTACCTGCATTTCTGCCCCTTGTTGGGTATGCCCAGAACTCCACATACATTTTTTGTGGTTTGCATACACTGCTGGTTGTAAGATGCTATATTTTTGGCTTATTCTCTTCTATGGGTGGGTTTTAGTTATTTTTTACAATGGCAAATATAGAAGAAGACACATTTTTCATATAGTATCATCATTGTTTGGTCTAATGACATATAAATGGTTGCAATGCTATTGGTTCTTGGTGTATCTAGAATGGGATCTCTATATGAATTATATTTTTCAGATGGGTCGGATTAGAATTATGTCTAATGATAACACTAATCTTTTGACTCTGTTAAAACAATTGGCCTCATTACGAGTTGGGCAGTATTACGGCTGTAAATCTGCTGGAATACTGCCCAACCAAATTACCGTTACTGACACTTAGTCCTGCAGATTTACCTCCAGATTTCAATTGGTGGTGGTGGTGTTAGTCCCCATTAATGTGGAGGCAATAGGACTCCATTGGGGATTTCGGCAGCATTACTGATGCAGTAATGCCAACGAATTTGCTGAATGTTTTGCGGAAAGTGGTTGGATTTACCTCCAGCATGATGCTGAACGTAAATTCCCCACTCCAGGACCATATTTGTAGTATGGCGCAGCATGAAAAGTGCTGGTAATTCTGTTGCCGCCACTTGTTTCCTGCACGCCATACTCTTAATGAACCCATTTAAAGACATTTAAATGCATTACCTTGAATGTCAAAGGCCTGTAACAATCCAATTAGGAGACAAAAGGTTCTCGCACATTTGAACAGATTCAAACCGTCAATAGCTTGTATACAAGGAACACATTTGTCTTTTACAGGAATCCATGAAATAAAAAAATATTTTGGTTGGGGGAAGTAATTGCTGGCCAAGCTGAAGGAAAACGGAATGGTGTTTCAATTTTAATTAGAAAGGGAGGAATTTAACAATTCTACATAAAGAGCCTGATACAAATGAAGATGTTCTTTAGTTAAATTACATATGAAATCTCACATTTTTTCGATTATTAATATATATGGTCCCACAAATCCGGAACACCTGTTTTAGGATGATATAATTAAAAAAAAATGTGTGCAGTCTGACTTACCTCATCTGTCTATCTGCAGAGATTTTAACAACATTATTGATCTGTTTTTAGACAGGATGTCCTCATATCAATTTAAAAGCTTCAAAACAAATAAGAAATGTCTGCCCTGTTTATTAGAGGCTGGTTTGGTAGATTCCTGGAAACGTGCACATCCTACTGAAATTGATTTCACGTTTCATTCCATTCCTCATAATACAATGTCCGTATTGTCTACATTTGCATTTCGAAAGCTATATTTGGTACAGTAGTAGAATCTAGGATTGTAATCCCAATAAAATGCTGCAGTAATCACGAAACTGGATCTGAATGGTGTTGAAAAAGGTTCTAACAGGTGGAAATTAAATAACTCTTTATTGGAAGATCATACATTTGAAATGTTGTATCTTAAATGTCATCAATTTTTCTTTGAAATTAATAAAGAAGCTGGCACCTCACCATTTAATAATTGGGATACTTGGGATACTTACAAGGCAGGTCTACGAGATCATATCATCTCATTTGTGGCCAAAAAGAAAAAATAGGTAAAGAAAAATCTAGATATTCGTTTTATCCAAAGAGATATAATTCCAAAGCGCAGGATGGTTTGTTTAGGGAAAATGTTTCCCTGTGCTTTACTATTAATGAAAAAAACTATCAGAACTAGCTTGTGGAGTTTTACTTAAATATAAATAAATAAAACATGTATTAAATGTCCAATAAGGCTATCAAGGCGCACTGGCTTCATATTTTAAAAATCAGAAAGGAAAGGTATAAAATGTCATATATCAAAAATGACTCAGGAATGGTAGTGTCATCCGAGAAAGCTATCTTAGATGTTTTTACCAAGTTATACAAGAACCTGTATATATTAGACCATATTGGTTCAGAATGTTATTTTAATAATCTATTTGGTCAGTTAAAAATAAATCTTCACTCACATCTTGATTCCCCTTGAATAATCCTGTACATGTTGATGAAATCTTCAAAGCCATAAAAGATTTAAACAAGGGTAAAATACCTGACCCATATGGTTTCTCAATATATTTATATGCACATTTTGCTTCCACCTTGACCCTGAAATTAGACTCCTTTTGGGAAGGAGAGAGAGCCTTCCCACCCCCCTAGGCGAACGAGAACTAAATGCTAATAGGGCACTTCCAGAGAGCAGGGTTGAATATAGAGGAGGGTGCGCGATCACCTTAGTGCAAGCATTACAAGCTATATGGTAGATGTAGATGTGAACGCCATCTTGGCGAACGGCAGCCATCTTAGAATGTATGCCAAAGTGTGGCAAACAGCATTATGTGTGATAGTATTAGGTCCATTGCATGAGCACGAACACCACCCACACCCCAGCCAGGTCTCACATGGTCTAAGAGATCCTCCATTGTCCTAGAAATTACAGGCCCTCACATCTTGGGAAGAATGCACCCTGCAAGGTCATGAGAAGGGAGCAGAGCGCATCTTGGCTGTACCATCCCACGGAACAGATAGCAAGGCCCTCCTGCCCCCAATGACCCCCACAGGAAATACAGCATTGCAATGCTTTTATCCTGAGACCCTTGAATGCCACAGGACCATCCAAACCCAGACCACCGACCATAAAACGTTTACACCCCTCGATTGGTCACTAAGATCAGAAGGCAAGGCTTTCGCACCTTCATAAATGGGCCATGTGATTTGTGCAGCGAGGTGCAGGGTGGCAACAAATTATAGCCAAAAAAACGAAGGTGGAGGATCTTGGGAGTTGATAATCTGTCTGAGATTAAGTGAAGCATGTGAGTCAGTGTGACCTTGTCTCTCCCCACATGCCCATCCCTGTATTTTCCAGGTGCTAGTTACAATGATTAAATAACATTGTTTGTGTTAGGCCAACTTCACCTCGGATGACCAGCCCAGCAGTGCCCACGTGGAAGTAGATGGACAGATGAAGACGGACCAATGGCCTGGCATTCCATGGAGCAGGCCCTACATGTATAAGGCTCCTCCAATCCGTATTGTAAAAGTGTACTATATATCATGACGTCATTAGTGACGTTGTTTGTTTTTATAATGTGCTGCACATCCCTACAGAACTCAGAACGTTCAGTGGCAGCAGAGTTCTTTGCTGATGCACTTCTACTTTGTAGAAATAAATACTTGTTATCCTTGCAAGCATGTCTTTGGCCTTTTTCCCTAGCGGACTGTAATTATTCAGGTGTGAGCGTGCAGGGGCGTACCTTCACTCCGTATATAAAAGACATTATGAGACCGGTAGGCATCTGGGACATTTACTGAAGCCCTTTTGAATATTTTCCCAAAAACAAATAAGGAGTGGGAGACCACCAGGGGGTGCAGACGTGATGGCTGCCTGAGCCTTCGTCTCCCTCTCCAGGCACGAGAATACAGCAAATCATCCCACTTAGTGGAGGCTAACTGAGGTTCTGACCACACGTTTTGAAAACAAACATATTGGGGCATGCAATGGCGAAGTAAGGAGCAGAACCGCAACTGATTTCTTGGGAAACAAGACCTTGAAAGTGAATCGCCCAGCTGCGACACAGTGACCTCAAAATGGCACGCGTTTAGAATAGGCCACAGTGAAAAGAAGGAGGTAGACCCACTGCACCCGCTTTGGACAAAACAGAAGGGAGCGGGCAGACTTCGGCACCCCCACAAAGCACACCCTTTTCTCCGATTGCAGTGACGCTGTGGGTAAGGAGACCTGAGTGGGACAAAGTATTTGAGCAGCTCTCGGCAAGCAGAAAGCACTAGCATTTCTCCCTCCCACCCAGCCAGAGCTTTATTCCAAGCTGCGCACCTCCTTCCCCTCGAATGCTTCTTTGGCACCTTTGGAACAGACCGCACACATGCTATATGACACATAGCAAGCGTGGCTTACTGGAAGCACTGGCCTGTAACATGTGTTCCAAGCACGAACAGCAACCCTTCCCTCCAGACTGCCAGGGACTTAAAGGGACCCACGCTGGTCTGTCTCTGGGGACTTGGAAGTGTGAAAAGCAGCAAACTCGCGGTGAGAACGTGCCTCAAATAAAGTCGGTGCAGCGGGTGAGGATCTCTCAACACTGAAAACATCTTTGCATCACATTCCGTGTTTTATCTGGACCCCATTGCAGGCTGCAAGCCCATACATAGAGACACACAAAGGAATTGAAGTAAAAGTGGGACCTTCAAAGTCGAGCAACAAGTGTGCCTGCCTAGATAGCACGACTAGCCCCCCCCAGACTTTCCAACAAAAGCAGGCGTGCCACCTCCATCAGGGCCCCCAAAGAGGTGGATATAGCACAGCAAGAGCCACAGACAGTGCTCTGGCAGTGCGAGAACGTGCTCAGGGGGGCCCACACCAAAGGCAGCACAATGGGCAAACCCCAGGAATACATCGAAGAGCAGGAGTCCTCTAAAAAAGAAAGAACATGTAATAATTAATAATAAAAGACTCCTGAGCAACCCATCATCTGGGCTGAAAGGAAAGAGCACTGCTAAATTGATATAACTGAAGCACAGGCCGCCCAATCACATGAAACAGCATGCCTCTTCACAGAAGGGCCCTCGTAGCCTCGCCCACATAGCTTGGACTAAGGCCCAGAAGAGCCTTTTTTGGCCCCTATTAAGTATATCAGGCATTAAAGGGAATACCAGACACTAGTCCCACACCCCAGCAGCCAACTACTTGGAACTGTTGCTTGTAGCAGGGGCCGCCCACCTACAACATTAAACACTGCCACAAACTGCTAGCCTTGCTTAACGCCTCAACGCTCCATAGGCATTAACGGGCCCAAGGCACTGCAAAGAGACCGATAAGCACTCATCCTCCTGGGGGTAACCCTGAGGTGCGCTCAGAGGCGAGAAAGGGGCGGAAATACAGATTAACATTACCCTTGTCTAGACCCACACCCATCAGCAAAATTGCAGCTGCAGGGGGTAGCCACCCCTCCTCCAAAGTATTTCCACTCAACACTCTCACCCGAGGGGCCCACTCACCATTGGTGATCATTGAATTCCAGCAGTGACAACGAATCACAGACGCTACCGGGGGATAAAGCTGGACCCACGCACCTTAGCAACGTTGCGAATATTCAGCAGAGCTGACACCGCCATGGAATCAGACGAGGTCCAGAGCTCTTCAGAAATTCCAGGCAGCGACCTTGATAGTGCCACTAAGTCTGACATAAGGCTCCTGCTCTGTGAAATTAGATCCATCAAGTCCAGCCTCACGGCAACCGTCTCCGACTTGCAGACCAAAATGGCCAAGGTGGAAGACCGTCTGGATGCCGTCGTAAACAACCAACAATCAGGAGACATCACGTCAATGCAGTACAAAGCCCGCTTTCAGGACTTGGAGCAGAAGGAAAGGGACATTGAAGCAAAGCTCGATGACCTTGAAAATCGGGAGCGAAGGTCCAATATTTGAATCATGGGCCTGGTCGAAGAGAAAGGGGAAATCCCAGCGAGCCTGGAAGGCAAGGTTGCTGCCTTGATTGTTTCGCTATACAGTGAAGTAAGTCCCCCCAAGCTGGAGTTAGAAAGGCTGCACAGAGCAGGGGGCCCCTCGCTGGGACCCCGGTCGGTCCTTGTAAAATGCCATTATTATGCCCAACAACAGGATATTTTACTGAGAGCAAGAGAAAAAGAAACGATAGAATTTAAGGGCTCAAATGTAAAGCTTTATTAGGACCTCTCGGCGATGACTCTGGCTAAGAGAAGAGGATGCCGCCCCCTCACAACCTGGTTGCAGGAAAAGGGAGTTCGTTATAAATGGGGCCACCCCTTCTCGCTGTCGTTCGAGTTCAGCGGCGAAGACTTGAGAGTCATTACAATAGACGAAGCCGAAAGAGCGCTACAGCACCTCCGGGGCCCCGCCGCAGGCTCAGACACAGACACCCGACGAAGGCCCACATGACCCAGTGCCAAAACTCCCAAGAAGAAGCCGGGCGCAAACAAAGTGGAAATGTAAACATTTGAATACTCCATGACAAGTGGCATTGCACCCATTTTTGTCCTGTATCCTTTCTTCTCTGCAAGCCACACATACAGGTGCTGGAACGCTTCACTAGGGAGTGTTAACCTGGATGAATGAGGGATGGGTATGTTTGACTTCTGCCTCTGCATAATGTTCCAATTGCATGTCTCCGCACACAAGTTCACGGTTTGAATACTGTCGGAGTGGCACTCCTTAGTTTAGGGCGTCTCTTTTTGAGAAAGAGAATGCAACCTTTTGCATTCCCCGGGGAGGGGCTGGGGGAAAGGGTCATTCAGCCAAACGAAAAGAGTTATCAGGATCACTATACTGAAACACCTTTATATTCAGCATTAGCAAAACAAGGTATCTGCACTATAGCGATTGAAGGAATACGTCCTCCAGCTAAGTTCAAGGGCTGCACACAAGATGATCACTAACCAATATGTCGGGACCTGATAGTATAGTCTTTGGATCCCTGAATGTGAAGGGCCTTAACACCACACAAAAGGTCTATGTTGGCACAACAGTTTAAACAATCTAGACTGGATGTGCTGTTTGTGCAAGAGAGTAAATATTCCTGGGAGGGCGGCGCAGGATTGTGGGAAGGGATAGTGGAGACACAGTATGGGCCTCCGGCCTCCAAAAAAGAGGGGGAGTTGAGATCCTGTATAGGAAATCTCTGAGGCTCCAAAAAGAGCAGACACACAGAGACGCCCAGGAAAGATATGTGGCTCTTAACGGGAGACTAAAGACGCGTATGATTACTCTCTGCTCAGCTTACGCCCCAAACCAGAACCAATTATATTTTTTTTGCTCCTCTGATTTTTTAGATGATTGAAAAGTGGATACATTGGTCTGTGGGGGGGATTTTAATGTGGTGGCGGAGCCCTTCCCTCAAAAAGAGAATGGCTGACCAAGGGCCACGCAATTTACGAATGGAAAGTCTGACGGCAGCAGTCCTTGAATCACGTGCGAAGATTGATTTGATCTGGTTTCCCTTCCAGGAATTCTATACCGCATATTGGGACTCTCAAAGACCATCTGACTAAATCTGTCATCTTGAACTCTCAGCCACCAGTTCTGTGAAGCCATGAGACATCTAAATGCCTGCGCTAATGTGAGGAACTGTAGAATGTGAAATGAGCAATGCTTTACAATGTGAGCTATGTGGTCCGCTGCTTGTTACTTTAACTCTTTAGCACTGTTTGATTTTATTTTTTCCTTTAGCTGAGAGAGGGTGTGGGAGGGGGAAGGGGGCAGGGAGGGGAGGAGTGTTACAAACAACAAGTTGTGGTCATTTTCTCTTACTACAATTTCACCTTTGGTTATATGTGCATGCTACTGACCACTACTGTGCAATTAACATGTAATATGTCAGACAATAAGGATAATGAACTACCTAAAAATGATAGGCCAATATCATGAATCAACTCGGATTGTAAAATATTTGCTACAATTTTAACAAATAGAATCGAATTATTCACACACAAACTAATCAAATCTGATCAGTTAGGGTTTGTCAGTGTTAGGACTATATAGTCCAAAATTAGACTGTGTATGGATGTGTGTCATATTATTAACAAAAATAAACAATTAACTGATAGTTATATGGCATGATAGTTATATGGAAATCGCATTTGATCGTGTAGAGTGGGATTATCTTTTTGCAGCGCTGAAGTGGTATGGTATTGGAAATGGTTTTCTGTCCCTGGTTAAACTTTTATATTCTGACACCAAAACGTCTATTTTTTGAATGGTCACTTCTCTTTCTTTTCATTGCAAAGAGGTACCCGGCAGGGTTGTCCTTTATCTCTGTTTGTTTTATTTCTCCAGCATTGGATCTTTCATGGATTCACATGCTTAGAATATTCCCCGTCGTCAGGCTGGGAATCCTCGGTAAGTTATATAGACCTTTTCCATAGGAAAACTTCTGACACTTTTGTGTCCTATCTATGTCGTTTTGGGCCGCGTATGGCAGCGCCACTAGGACGTAGAGGTATAAATAGCCCTGCCCCCGCAGCTCCCTTAGATTTCAACCGTCTTCCAAAGTAGTGGGATTACCTCGAGTATCTACTATTTTATTAGGTTGTGCGTTCTTCTTCTTCGACTGTTTCTTTTCGAAGAATGTCTGGAAAGGCGTTATTTCATCCGTGTTCTGTCCCTGGAGGTGTTGAACACATTACAGAAGCTGTTGGAGCAGTTAGACACTCGGTTACCTCAGCTTGTCCCGACAGTGTTACAGGCTTTGCCAGTCGTCGACGAGCCAGGCCCGGCTCCTCGCCCTCCATCCAGAATTCCTACCGCTTACCCGGTTGGGGAAGATCGTTCTTGTCCACAGGAAGAAGGAGAACTGTCAGAGTCGGAACGTGAAGGGTCGGGTTCAGACATCTCGTTATCCCCCTCAAAGGACCCTACATGGGACTCTGAAGCGGAGATGGAAACTCCAAAGAGTCCGGCGCAGCCATCACCACCTGATGAAGTGGGTGCTTTCCATGCCATGATGGGTAAGGCATGTGCTGAGTTTGGCCTAGTCCCAGAAGAAGAGAAAAAAGATTGTTTTCTGTTCGATCATATGGGCAAAAGAAGAAAGGCGATATTTGCTATCCCCATTTTAGACCATGTCTGGCAGGAGGGACTAAAAACCATGCGTCACCCTTTTTCAGAACCGGCAGTAAAAGGTTGATTGGAAAAGAAATTCAAGGCTCCGGAATCGACTCCCAAGTGCTTGACGTCTCAACCTTTGCCGGAATCAGTGGTATCCGCCGCGGCGGCCAGAAAGGCAAGGTTGCAACACAAATGCATGACCCCGCCAGACAACGAAGCCAGGAGACAAGATGCTTTTGGGAAGAAAGTGCTATTGGTTGGAGCGACTACAGTTAAATTAGCCAACTCCCTGGCTATTATAGCCAGGTATGATAGGGAGATGTGGCATCGGCTAGCTCCTATCTTGGACCATCTGCCGGAGGAACACAGGAAATCTGCCATGCTGCTCGTACGTGAGGGAGAAGAGGCTTCCAATCATACCATTAAAATTGCTGTCGACCTGGCGGAATCAGGCTTTAAGCAAATCAACAATGGCGTAGTGTTACGAAGGCAAGCCTGGCTTAAGTGCATGACGTTCAGACCAGAGGAACAATATAAGGTAATGGACATGCCGTGCAAAGGAGAACACCTGTTTGGGGAGAAAGTGGATGAAGCCTTGAAGGGCATGAAAGAAGATTCTGACACGGCTCGTTCCCTTGGAGCCCTCCAGAGTGGTAGGAATTTTCGTTCTTTTCGTCCCTTCAGAGGAGCATCAGGTAACTCCCGTTTTTGGATCATCTAGAGACCGAGGTTTCAGCAGACCCTCCTACTCTTCTCAAGGCTACAGACGTGCAGCCCAAGCTACTCGTAAAGGCAGAGATTACAAAACCTCCAGAGGACGAGGCGTCTACTCCTCGTCGACGAAGGATAAACAGGCCGAAAGCCAGCAATGGCAACTTACAGAAAGTCCTGGGGGGCAGAGTGTCTCGTCACGTCGATGAGTGGGCGCGCATAACAACAGACCAATGGGTTTTGGACACGATACATCTGGGCCATTCTCTACAGTTCAAGGGCAAGCCACCACGCATTCCACCGGTGTTCTCGACGCAGCCCCACCTTCAAATACTAATGCAAGCGGTGGCGCTTATGCTGCAGAAAGGGGCTATAGAACTGGTCCCGGTGGCAGAAAGAGGACAGGGAGTGTACTCCCGTTACTTTGTCGTCAAGAAGCCCAATGGAAAATGGCGTCCCATTCTAGATCTACAAGCTCTCAACAAACTGCTCAAGAATCTAAAATTCAAGATGCTTACACTCCAAGAAGTGATCCGTTCGATACAACCGGGAGATTATTTGTCGTCGCTAGACCTTCAGGACGCATACTTCCATATCCCGATGCGTCGACGACACAAAAGATTTCTACGGTTCGACGTCGGACGAACCCACTATGAGTTCAAGGTCCTCCCGTTCAGACTGAAATCGTCTCCCAGGACATTCACGAAATGTCTGGCTCCAATAGCAGCCTGGTTAAGGAAAGAAGGTCATCATGTGTACCCTTATCTGGACGATTGGCTAGTGAGGGGATTGTCTCCGGGAAAGGGCACAGGAAAGTCTGAATGCCACCATGTGCCTCCTACAACGTTTGGGCTTCGCAATAAACTTCGAAAAGTCCTCCTTATCGCCATCAAGGACCTTGATCTTTCTGGGGGCGGAGTTCCAGACGCAGTCAGGACTGGTAAAGCCATCCGTCGAAAGGGTTCTGAAACTGCAGCAAAAAGCATCGGATTGGAAAGTCGACACCAGAGTGTCAGTGCGAAGGTACATGTCCCTACTGGGGACCATGTCGTCCTGCATACCCTTAATCAACAATTGTCGTCTCTTCATGAGACCGATTCAGGAATTCTTGGTGGATCGATGGGCACAGAGTCAAGGGCGTTGGTCGGACAAATTGACCATCAACAGCAAACTCGTGCAGGCGCTTCAATGGTGGAGAGTTTCCATAAATCTGACAAAGAGAATGCCCTTGCTGGAACTGGTGTTCCAGATGACAGTGGTGACGGATGCTTCTCTAACTGGATGGGGAGCTCATCTGGATTCCCTACAGGTTCAGGGTCGTTGGTCATTGGAGGAGTCCGGTCTTCATATCAATGTGCTGGAATTAAGGGCGGTGCGTTGGGCCCTGAAATCCCTTCTTACACGGATAAAAGGATCAGTTGTACGGATTATGACAGACAAAACAACAACAATGTTTTATCTAAGGAAACAGGGAGTCCATGAAAGATACCAATACTGGAGAAATGGAGTTACAGGTAAGAAACTATTCCCTTCTTGAACCTTTGTTGCAATTTATTAGAATGGCCAATGATATTCCAGTTATTATGTGTGGCAAATCTGAAATTAAAATTGCAGTTTAAACTGATGGCATATTGTTTTTCTTTTTTTTAAGAATCCAAGGGAGTCGCTCATCAACTTAATGGATGCTATTAAAAGATTGTCTGAGTTTTCTGGCTATAAGTTAAATGAAGACCAATCAGAAATGCTTCCTGTTAATTCCTTATGTCTCAAACATGACTTTGTCAACTCTAGTTTGAAATGGTGTCCAGTTTCCTTTAAATATAAATATTTAGGAATCTACATTGTATCTTTGAATGCAGAAATTATTAAATTTAATATGAAAACCCTTTTAGCAAGACTGTGTGAATAAGAAGCTTTGTGTTCCCCTCTATTTCTGACGTGGTGGGGTAGATTGGAATCCATCAAAATGATGGGTACGCCAGTTGCTCTATATTGTATAAAAATGATTCATATTCCTTTGCAAGCTTCCATCTTGAAATCTATTAATATGATTCTTCTAGACTTTTTGTGGGGTCACATAAAGAAAAAAGAGAATGCCTTTAAGTAAATTAAAAAACTCACATGAGAATGGGGGTGTTACATTTCCTGATTTCAAGTGTTATCACAGGGCCTTTATTCTCGAGCAAGCTCAAAACGGGTTTCTCTCGAATGAACATGACCATATAACCAAATGGTTATTAGTTGAAAAAGAGCTTGTTTCACCTTTTGGTATTAAAGATGTAACATATATTATCAATTTAAATTGGTTTATTCAAAATGAATTCATTTGACAATCTCCTATTTAAGGGAATTCCCATTCTATCATATAGTTAAACCATCAAAAGCTCCATCTACATACTTATGCTGCAACAAAAATATTAACATGAATGGTAGATCAGTATTATGGAAATTCTGGTAAGAGAAGGATATAAGATATATTAGTCAAATTATAACAAACTAATATTTTTACTGTTGAAGAATTTAAAGTTAAATTTGCTGTTCCTGGCTTTACATCTAATCAAGATTTTAGTTTGATGAATGCCTGAATTTCGATGGCATAGGCAAGCTAGCTATAGACCCAGCAAGACTTCAATACAGTCCCTTCGTTTATTTAAAGTAGCTAATTTCTTTCTATAAAGTATTGAATAAAGGAATAAGTCCAAATTTTAAATGGCCATCCAAATTATAATGAGACGTGGATTGTGAAATACAGTTCAATGAATTGATATAGTGCAGAATTTGGTGCAAGATCAAGGTAGTATCAGCTTCAGCAAATTTAAAAGCACACACTTTTTTTTATTTTGTTCATAGAGCCTTTCTAACTCTGTCAAAATTATTTAAAGCTAAATTCTCTAATTGATGATTTATGTTGGTCGTGCCACTGGCTCATTTAAACACATGTTCTATGAATGCCCTCTTCTGAAAAAATGTTGGTATCAGGTATGGAATACCCTTCATACCATACCAAGAATAGGGAACTCCAGGATACACCTGTACAATAGTATGTGTAGACCTGACCCTTGCCCGGACTCTATATATAACCACACAAAGAATGGGTCAGGTAAATTGGAGTAAATTGGAGGAGTGGGATCCCACACCTCTTCTAAACACACAGTAACTTGCTAAGTGGCAACATAGTCAAAACACCTTATTTTTAAATTTGTAAAGCATCTTTTTTGAATTATCAAAAATAGCATAATTTCCTCACATATATAAAAGCATATAGTAAAAATACAAACTCTTGCGCAAATAGGGATAATTATATAAAGTGCTACCATGACGATAACATCCCTATCACAAATATGTATTTTCTGAATAACAGATCAAATGACCTTTGTTGGATCCTAGGTACATACAACTTTCTATGGCCTCTTGCTCAACATATATACAAAATCTCTGTCCCCTTAAATCTTTTCAATATCTTATTAGGCATTCTGTCTTTTAATTCAATACAAATTAAACAACCATGTTATTTTTGATGTATTCATTTTAAGAACAATCCATTTTTAACATCTAACTGGAAGACATTTTAAAAGATTACGATAAAGGGATGGTGTAACAATATACGTATTATTAGTAGCATGGAGGAATGTATTGCTAATGCGCCTGCTCTTTCTATCAAATATGAGAAGAAATGTTGTTTCTTTATTGACTACTTAGATGGTATCAGCTCATAATAAACTTAGATTATAACTTCAATTAGCATTATGCTGGTGTCAATACTGTAGATTCCCATACAATCTGTCTCCTTTTATTGTAAATGTTGCATGGGCATGCCATACATAAGTGGCAGGCGGCATTTACTCATTGTTCACTGCACATTGCAAAAAAATGAGGCCTAAAGGTGATTATGCCTCCACTTTATACCTCCCTTTTGCACTTTGATGTGCAAATGATGAGAATTATGCAGAGGGGTCCTGTTTGGACCAAAGTACACACATGGCATGTCCTGTCTGTGGAATTTAGGGGCATTGCACATACATTTGAAATGGGCTCTAACTTTGCTAAAAATTGTTAAATACTTGTTCAAATGTTATGTCCCTACCCAGTAGGAGGCCACCCAGATTTGCTGCAAACGGAACATGTACATCCCCCTTCCTTTTGGTTCAACCCTCCCCCGTGTTCCATTTCTCCCATGTCATATGAGATGAGGAAAGTGTCTGGGCTGTGCCTCAAACATAATTCAGATTGGCATGTGATTGGCATGGATAAAGACTAAAGGGTGTTCTGGATATCAAGGAAGTGTTGGTGTTGAAGGGCCACTATTTCTCTGGTGCTTTGAGGGACTGACCAAGGTGTCAATAGGTCTGTAGTTGCTGTGGGTTGAAGGTTGGAGTATGGATGGTTTGAAAGCAGTGCGAAAGGAGACTGATGTTAGGTAGCAGTTGAGTTCAGTCAGGAATGAGGTAAGATAGGTATGCATTCTCGATTAGGGAAGGCAGCTATCTTATCACTTGGAGCTTGAGATAGGTAAGGCAAAGAGGTGTTTTGTGTGAGATTTGGGGTTGTCATGATGGAAATAGGTGAGGTGAACAGGGAGGAAATGCTATAGTGAAGAAGGGCATGTTTAGCTTGCATTGTACCTTGAATGCCACTTCAGATGTCCAGGACTTTGGTAATTAGGACGTTTCTGAAGTTGATGCAGACCGTCTAAGAGAGAGGGATCGATAAAGTAGTACAAAGATTGATGTTTCTTGGAATATTTCCTTGCTCTTTTTTTTAGAACGGTGACATTCAGTTCATGTGTGAATGCATTATGGCTGAGAAGACGGCTTTCTAGTACTCAGCAAAGGATTGTTTAAGGTAGAATGGGGTGGTGTCAGATGGTGATTTGTGCTACTTAGCTTCTAGCCAGAAGCATCATTGTGGTCTTTGAGGTTCTAGTGGGCCCATTGTGGATTATGTAATCTTCCACTCATGGAGGGATGTGGGTGTCTTTGACAATGACATTGTTTAGCAGGTTGTTGATCAGGTGTAGTGTTGCTATTAAAGGAAGTGATGTGAAAAAACGTTCTTACCACGTATGGATTGTAATTTGTCACAGAAGCAAATTTGTTTGTCCAGAAGAGGACGGAGAAGGCATTTGGGTATTAAATGGGAATCAGGAATCTAAATGAAGGAAGTTATGAAACTTTGATATGCCCAGGCAAGAGTAGGAGAGTCGGGAAGAGTAGTGTTAGTGCCTCGCATGAAGACTAGTTCTCGACAGTTCATTGTTATTATTAGTATTAGCATTATTATTATTGAGAAGGTCAAGAGCCAGATCTTTAGTGTGTCAGCAAAGGAGTGGAGGAATGACTTGTAACTGTTTGTTGCAGAGTGGCGTAGATTAACACCAGTACTTTCAAAGCAGTCATATTAAGTTACATTAGCGAGGCACTAGGTGAGGGAAGGATTATCTTCAGATAACATATGAGGAAGCAATAAGTCTGTTGCCGTAAAAGATTTTATAGTTATCTGGATAATTTAAGATAGAGGGAGATGGACCGATGAGAGCACAGAGCAGCTTTTGAGTGATGTGTGAGTGAAGAGCAAGTTGAGAGAGGTGAGGAGAGAAAGAGAGTTTACCAAGAAGTTTGGATTCACATCCATGTCTAAAGGAGGGAGGGAGAAAGGGGACTGGTTGGATACTAAGTGGTTTGTTGTGATGCCGATAGGGCAGAGGCTAAGCCAGTTGGAGGTGTTCTTGATGCTCTGTGGTTCTGAATGCACCGCATTGGAGTAAAGAAGGCGCATCATGCTTGAACAAATTATTTTATGTTTAGTCGGGATGGGTAAAGAAGACTCTCTAGCCAATGCACAGATGAGCAAGCAGCATACCTCAATTCCTAAAATACCATTATTTGCTGGGGTGCAGTGAAGAGGCAGGCTGTATAGAGAGGTCTATGAAAGATTCAGAACATGTTTTGAAAAGTTGGCCTTTTGCAGGATCCCAGTCGGGGTGGGTGAACGGAGCCTTGAATAGCCTGCCTTTGTCATAGCCACCCCAGATGCAGGTTCAAGGTGGAGCCAAAGCTGAAGTTTATGAGCGATGGTTAGATGTGGTGGTTTAATAGTTGATACAAAGTAAGGGGAAAAGTCAGTGAACCATTCTATGAGACGAGCCCCCAGAAAAGAGAAAACAGCACCCACTGTCCCTCAGTTCAGGAATGAGCTCTTGCACAGAGATCTCCATGGTACCTAATTGTATTGGCCAAAGTAAAGTAAGATTAGATAATTCAGGTGGCAAAGGATTGCTATGCAAATCAATGACTGAATGTTTCTGAAAGTCAATGACAGTGGCGAGGGATACATAGATTCAAGTAAGTAATGTGTTTATCTGGATACAATATAATTTATCCCAAAAATGGCCAAATCATATAAAATGATATCAAAATTGTTTGCAGAAATGTTCTTATTGTGGTCCCATGTTTTGTCTTGACTTAGAATGTGCAGTAACAATTGAATGTATGTAAATGAAATGTATGTTTCTAGTTTTGAATTTGACCCAAATTAGTATGGAATCATTTTTTGAAGATACTGTGAAAATTAAAACACATAAGCGAACCAATTATGGAAATATTTAGTCATATGCATAACTGGCATGTGCAAGTCATCAAACTTATTTTGTGTCCAGGCCCACTTGAAGGATGTTGCTGAAGATGTCATATTCCAGACACACAAGAAGAAGATGGGTGTGTGGAAGGTAAGTGAGGTTTATTTCAGCCTGTCATCCTTTTAGTTTCATTTGAGATGTTAGTAACTAATATGGCATGCTGACCACATCTACCACATCTTCAACCAATATTTCCCTCTGCAATTGTACCTGACGTCTCCTGGCATCTCCCTCTATATTTCCTTCTACTCGCATCCCCAAGCTCTGCCCCCAAATCTTCAATTCTATTTTATAATTCAGGGAATAACAACCTGGGCTGAAATTGAAGCTATGAAAATGAAGAAGTAGAAATTACTAATTCTACACTGACAGCAATATAAACAGTGATAATAATGATGTTAAAATAATAAATAATTATAAATAAACTCATTGGGCCTCATCAAAAGTCCGGCGGTAACCCTTAAAAGCAGCGGTAACCGTAAACACGCAGCCAATACCACTCTGCCGGATCATGAGCAGGCGCAATTACCGATGTCTGTAAAAACAGCCGGCACTATTTTTTTAATTCTTTTTAATTTCTATATGGTTTAAACAGAATAAACCTTTACAAAACAGTTACAGTAAAAGCAAAAATGACATAAAAACATAAAATACGGATAAACATATCTGACAGACATATCTAACAGACGCAGTTATCATTATAAAAGAAGAATTTCTTAAAATAAAGAATTTCAGCAAACAGTAACAATCCTAATCAATCAACATTACACATGTCAATAACTTTTATAGCCTTTAGACAGAGGTACCCAGGACCTAGTATTTTACTTCTGTAAGATTGTTAAAATCATTCATTACCGGCGCTGGGTACTGAGCTTTGATTGTTATAAGGTTCTATTAGCCCACAGACTACCAATGGAAATCTAACAATGGCCAATTTTTGTGCAATTAATTTCCCATGAAGCATATTCCACCATATATCCTCGATGTTGACCCTAGATGGATCGTGGACAAATCTGCCAAATGCTACCAATCGTTGCAATATTAGGACGGCACATTCCAGCAATAGATGTTTTAGCGTTTTAGTGCAGTGGCAAAAACGGCATGGAATGTGCTTTGTTGTCTCTCGTGAATGGATTTGCAGAATTTCACCCGTGGGTAAAACATTGAAACGAAATCTCAAAGTATGATACCCGCCAGTTGGGATCAGGGAATTTAATAAGGTACGACTCTGGGGTTCCCATGATCTTCCCATATGGGACCAAATGATAGTAAATCCTGGAAGCATGAACACTCTCCATTGTTTTCATCCTGTAACGCTCACCTGAATCCCTCGGAGGCGCGGGTCTGGTCTGGGCGTTCTCCGAACCTTCCAGAGTCACTCGCAGGTCTTTGGCACCACCCTGGAAGGGCCCCCTCCTTACTGTGATCTTAATCCGGAGAGTGAGATGTCTGCGGGCAGAGAGGAAACAGGGGTTAACGTCTGCCTGACGGGGTTTCGGCCCTTTCCCCTTCCTGACACTCCTACGACTCCCCTAGGCCGCACGTGCTCACCTTAGGTAAGTAAATGCGGCGCTCTCCATCCTGCGTCTGTGCAGGGGCGCTGTAGCCAGTTACTTCACTGGACGATAGTTCAGCCTTTTATTGCGGAGGTAGAGTCCAGAAGGCAAGACCGTCGTTAGCTGCACGAACGGTAAGTGCCTTATTTGAGTCTTTTATTGTCCTTTCAGAATCTTGCCTCTTTGCAGGTCCGGTATGTTGATCCGGTAAGTGGAAAAGTCCGGAGTTTTTTGCAGGCAAGCAAAAGGTTCATCTGAAGTTAAATAAACTTTTAAATGTCTTTTTCCCCTTTTCTTTCAGGTCGCGGTGCAACCGGCGATGAAGACTGATGCCGAAGGATCGTGCCGGAGGACCACTTGAGGCACGTGAGTAGAAATGGAGTCCTGAGCTCTAATAATGTCCTTCTTGTATTTTACAGGTGCGGACAAATGGCGCAGAACGGAGCTCGCGGAGACCGTGGCACAGGTAAGCAGATATCATGGAGTTATCGCTAACCTGTATTCTTTGTTGTTGCAGATGGCTGGAGAACGAAGAATCGCGGCACGGGGCCTTGGAAGGCGCCGACGGGTGGTAAGAGCAGCTCTGGTATTTTCTCGTGCTACTCTAATGTTCTCGTTTTCCTTTTCAGATGTCACGGAAGGCTGGAGCTGGATTTCAGGAAGGTAAGTTGAAGATTGTCCTGTTTTCAGGTGCAGAAGAAGAAGATCAGCTGGAGCCGACACGGTGAGCGTCCTGCTGCTATTGCAGAATAACGCAAAGCACGTGAAACCAATCGGGTGTGGTTTAAATAGCCTTCAGTAGTGCTTAGGCGTCTTCTTCCACAGCCTCCAGAGGTAAGAAAAGAGTTCCAGTATGTGGTTCTTGGGAGTGGTGCTGGCCCCACCCAGCAGTTAAAGTAGTCCCAGCAGGATTGGATGAAGAGTTCATCCTGCAGGTAGGAAGGCAGCATGGTCTGCAGCAGGTAAGTCCACCCAAGCACCAATCCCTTTTATATGAGCCCGGCGCTTCCAGTGCCGGGACTGGGTCCCTTTATGAGCATGAGCCTGGCGCCACTGGCGCCAGGACAAGGTCCAAAAGGCCCCTACGGGGGCCGGCTGGTGCCTGGAATGAGGATCATGACCCTGCTTCCAAGGATGTTGGGCTAGGTCTGACACCTTGGGGCCAGTGGTCATGACAGCAACCCCCCTCAAGGCCCCTCCCAAATTGGTCTTCCCCGGAGGCTTTGGTTTGTTGGGGAAGGTCCGATGAAATTTTCTGATTAGACGAGGAGCATGGACATTTTCTGAAGGTTCCCAAGATCTCTCCTGGGGGCCATACCCTTTCCAATCAATCAGGTAATACAGTTTTGACTTGAAAAATTTAGAATCCAAGATGTTCTGAACCTCGTATTCGGTTTCTCCGTCTACTTGGATTGGCTCTGGAGGTTTAGTCAGACGGGTTCCGGGTTGCATAGGTTTCAGGAGTGAAACATGGAATACAGGGTGTATTTTCATTCGAGTGGGCAATTCTAATTTAACTGCCACAGGATTTATCACAGCCGTGATCGCGTAGGGTCCTAAGTACTTTGGGTTAAAGGTGCGTAGATAGATGTTTAGTAGACAGCCAGACTTGGTCTCCTCCTTGGTACTGAGGGGCCTCTTTCCGATGTTGATCAGCACCTTTCTTATAAGATTCTTTGGCTCGTTGAAGGTGTGCGATGGCTTCCTTAAATGTTTGAGTTATGGTCGCATGAAGATGGTCCACAGCGGGTGTTCCTAGATCTTGAGGCGGATCTAAATTAGAGGTCTGAGGATGAACCCCATACAACAGGAAGAAAGGGGTTTTACCTGTTCCGGTATGTATTGAGTTGTTGTACGCATATTCAGCAATCCAAAGAATGTCCCTCCAAGTACCCTCTGATTGTTGTAACATGCAACGAAGATACTGTTCCAGAGTTTGGTTAGTCCTCTCAGTCTGTCCGTCAGTTTGAGGGTGGTGGCTGGTAGAGAGTCGCACGTCAATTTGTGCAAGACGACAACAACTCCTCCAGAAATGGGAAATGAATTGGCTCCCTCGATCAGAGATTAGGACTGAAGGGAACCCGTGCAAGCGAACGATGTTTTCAAGGAATTCTCGGGCTAGAATGGAAGCTGTGGGTAATCCTTTCAGTGGAACAAAATGAGCCATCTTTGAAAAGAGATCGACAATTACTAGAATTGTATTATATCCGGAACAAGGGGGTAAATCCGTGATAAAATCCATTGAGAGGGTGTGCCAAGGGCACGGTGGAATGTCTATCGGATGCAGTAGCCCGGCTGGTTTTTCTCTCTGGCTCTTGTTTTGTGCACAAATGCCGCATGAGGCCACAAAGTCTTTGATATCCTTTCTCCAGGACGGCCACCAGAAATGTCTTTTAATTTTTTCGGAGGTTTTGGCTACACCCGGATGTCCCTCTATTAAGGAATCATGATAGCAGGTGATGACCTGTTTCTGTAAGTCATCACACGGTAAATAAAGTCTGCCTTGGAAGTATAATAGATCTTGTTCTATCGTAAAATCCTTTCCTTTCTGCAGCCAAGTCAAGGAATCTTCGGGAGTTATTACTTGCTTGATCTTCTTTTTTATGTCGTCAAGAGACATTGTGTTGATGACTCCCAAAATCTTTTGTTTGGGGATTATGGGTACTGGTTCTGGATTAGCTGCGAGTTCGTTAACACCTTTTCGTGAAAGGGCATCCGCTTTTCCGTTTTTGACGCCCGGCCGAAACGTTATCACAAAATCATATTCCGCGAAAAATAAAGCCCAACGGAGTTGTCTTGAAGATTGGGCCTTGGCTGACTTCAAATATTGGAGATTACGATGATCAGTAATTACAGTGACAGTGTGCCGGGCTCCTAGGAGATAATGCCGCCAGGCCTTAAAGGCGGACTTGATTGCCAGAAGTTCCTTGTCCGTGATTGTGTAATTGATTTCCGGGGCCGAAAATTTGCGGGACCAAAACGCCACAGGGTGTAATTGGTGTGTTTCAGGATCTCTTTGTGACAAAACTGCCCCCATTGCAAGGCTAGATGCGTCGGTCTCGACGATATAAGGAAGGTCTGGACGAGGATGTTTCAGGACTGGAGCAGAAATAAATTTGGCTTTCAAATCTTGGAAGGCTTGTTCGGCCTCTGGAGTCCACTCGAATTTTTTGTTCTTTTTTAGGAGAGCCGTGATAGGTTGGACTATTCGAGAGAATTCGGGGATAAACCTTTGGTAAAAATTAGCGAAGCCCAACATGCTCTGTACTCCTTTTACCGAAGTCGGAGACGGCCATTTGGTGATAGTATCCACTTTTCTTGTGTCCATGTGAACACCGTTGGGTGATAAAATGAACCCCAAAAATTCGACTTCCTTTACATGAAAGGTACACTTTTCCAACTTAGCAAATAAACGATGGTGGCGAAGCTTCTGCAAAACTGCGGTGACATGTCGTCGGTGTTCAGCTTCTGAGGAGGAGTATACCAAGATGTCATCAATGTAGACGACTACACAAACATCAATAAGCTCTCGGAGAACGTCATTCATAAAGAACTGGAAGGCGGCCTGGTGCATTACATAGTCCAAAAGGCATTACTTGATACTCGAATAATCCGTATTTTGTGCGAAAGGCTGTCTTCCATTCGTCCCCCTCCCTGATTCGTACCAAGTGGTAGGCTCCTCTGAGATCTAGTTTTGTGTAAATGCAGGCGCCCTTTACTTGGTCCAATAGTTCGGGAATCAGAGGCAGCGGGTACCTGTTTTTGACTGTAATCTGGTTCAGGGCGCGATAATCTATACACGTTCTCAGGTCACCTTCCTTTTTCGGGACGAAGAACAAAGCTGAAGAAGCTGGAGATTTTGAGGGACAAATAAATCCGCTAGCCAGGTACTGGTCCAAGTATTGTCTGAGGTGAAGATTTTCTGGCTCAGTAAGAGCATATATTCTACTGCACGGTGGAGTGGATCCGGGTATCAGGTCTATCTGGCAGTCGTATGACCTGTGCGGAGGCAAGGTGTTGGCCTGATCTTTCTGGAAGACATCACTAAACTCTTGATATTCAGGAGGCAATTGGAGGTTCTCGGAAGCGATGGCTGCCAGCCTGATGGCGGGCCGAGAATAACAAGTTTGGGCGCACTCTGGAAACCGGATTACCTTGGCTCGCCAGTCGATCTGAGGATTGTGTTTTTCCAACCAAGGAACTCCTAGAATTACTTGAAACTGCGGGGCCTTGATTACATCAAACACGATTCCTTCCCGATGTCCGTCCTGGCAGAGCAGCGTCACTTCCACGGTGGTGTGAGAGACTGGTCCGGAAACTATTTCTGTACCATCCACTGTAGTGATTACATCTTTTACCAATTTAGGACACAAAGGAAGATTCATCCTAGCTGCCATATCTTGATCCACGTAGTTACCGATTGATCCGCTATCAATGAATGCCTTAATAGCATGCATACGATCTGGTTGGTCGGGGCTTATGAGGACCATAGGCAGTACGAAATGCGAGGTCAAGGAACTGGTTTTTACGCTCGGCAAGCGGACCTCTACGCTTGCCGGGCGAGGTCGTTTCCCGATTCTTGTTGTTTTGCATCCTTTTCGGAAGCTCCCAAGGCTTTCTTGACCGGTTTCACTGAACAATCTCGAAGGAAGTGTCCAGACTTCCCACAGAAGAGGCATAGCTGTAACTGTCTTCGCCTTTCTCGTTCCTTTTGAGTTAAAGGTCCTTTCACGATGCCTATCTGCATGGGTTCCACGGAATCATTTCCTTTAGCACGGTTTTGAGTCTTTGAGAACGCCCTGGTTTCAAATCTGGAGCGATCGGCGTTTCTATTCTGTAGTTGATACTCTAATTGAACTACTAAGTCGATATAATCGGAGCACTCTTGCGGAGGATTTACCACCTGTGCTAAGACATCTTTAAGTTCTCCACGTAGCCCCCTGTGGAAAAGCGTGATCCTCTTGTCTTCAGGCCACCTGGTTTCAACCACCAGTCTGTTAAAAGATGCTATGTACGCCAGGAGATCTTGGTTACCTTGTCTTAGCGATAGGAGTTCATTGTCCAAGGCCTGCCCTTGTGAATGCCGTGCGAACAACTTTTCCATACTGGCCTGAAAGTCTTGGAAGTTTTGGAGGATCGGATCATCCTGTGTCACTAAAGGAACGGACCAATCAGCCGCATTGCCACTAAGATAAGAAAGTACGAACGCTACTTTAGCTTGGTCAGTTGGAAATGCAGCGGGTCTACACAAAAAGTGCAAGCGGCATTGGTTGATGAATACTGCGTAGCGTCTAGGATCACCTGAGAAACGTTCTGGTGGAGCCAGGGGCACGTTCCCTGGCAGATCAATCTGCACCGGATTGCTTGAGGTTGTATGTGGATAATTCCCTCCCGAGGTAGGCAAAGGTGCTTGCCCAGCTTGAATTTGTAGCAATTGCCTGGCCAGGTCGTCCGCTCGCTCTTTGGAAACGATCAATTCCCTTCGTAAGGCATTTGTTTCTTGACGAGATGCATGTACCTCGGCCCTCAGCTCCCCAAGCAATTGGGCCAATTGGTCTGTATCCGAGGTTTCCATTGCGCCTGGGTGGGATATTTGTGGTAGGCTTCGCGTTCTGTAACGCTCACCTGAATCCCTCGGAGGCGCCGGTCTGGTCTGGGCGTTCTCCGAACCTTCCAGAGTCACTCGCAGGTCTTTGGCACCACCCTGGAAGGGCCCCCTCCTTACTGTGATCTTAAACCGGAGAGTGAGATGTCTGCGGGCAGAGAGGAAACAGGGGTTAACGTCTGCCTGACGGGGTTTCGGCCCTTTCCCCTTCCTGACACTCCTACGACTCCCCTAGGCCGCACGTGCTCACCTTAGGTAAGTAAATGCGGCGCTCTCCATCCTGCGTCTGTGCAGGGGCGCTGTAGCCAGTTACTTCACTGGACGATAGTTCAGCCTTTTATTGCGGAGGTAGAGTCCAGAAGGCAAGACCGTCGTTAGCTGCACGAACGGTAAGTGCCTTATTTGAGTCTTTTATTGTCCTTTCAGAATCTTGCCTCTTTGCAGGTCCGGTATGTTGATCCGGTAAGTGGAAAAGTCCGGAGTTTTTTTCAGGCAAGCAAAAGGTTCATCTGAAGTTAAATGCACTTTTAAATGTCTTTTTCCCCTTTTCTTTCAGGTCGCGGTGCAACCGGCGATGAAGACTGATGCCGAAGGATCGTGCCGGAGGACCACTTGAGGCACGTGAGTAGAAATGTAGTCCTGAGCTCTAATAATGTCCTTCTTGTATTTTACAGGTGCGGACAAATGGCGCAGAACGGAGCTCGCGGAGACCGTGGCACAGGTAAGCAGATATCATGGAGTTATCGCTAACCTGTATTCTTTGTTGTTGCAGATGGCTGGAGAACGAAGAATCGCGGCACGGGGCCTTGGAAGGCGCCGACGGGTGGTAAGAGCAGCTCTGGTATTTTCTCGTGCTACTCTAATGTTCTCGTTTTCCTTTTCAGATGTCACGGAAGGCTGGAGCTGGATTTCAGGAAGGTAAGTTGAAGATTGTCCTGTTTTCAAGTGCAGAAGAAGAAGATCAGCTGGAGCCGACATGGTGAGCGTCCTGCTGCTATTGCAGAATAACGCGAAGCACGTGAAACCAATCGGGTGTGGTTTAAATAGCCTTCAGTAGTGCTTAGGCGTCTTCTTCCACAGCCTCCAGAGGTAAGAAAAGAGTTCCAGTATGTGGTTCTTGGGAGTGGTGCTGGCCCCACCCAGCAGTTAAAGTAGTCCCAGCAGGATTGGATGAAGAGTTCATCCTGCAGGTAAGAAGGCAGCATGGTCTGCAGCAGGTAAGTCCACCCAAGCACCAATCCCTTTTATATGAGCCCGGCGCTTCCAGTGCCGGGACTGGGTCCCTTTATGAGCATGAGCCTGGCGCCACTGGCGCCAGGACAAGGTCCAAAAGGCCCCTACGGGGGCCGGCTGGTGCCTGGAATGAGGATCATGACCCTGCTTCCAAGGATGTTGGGCTAGGTCTGACACCTTGGGGCCAGTGGTCATGACACATCCAATCCATAAGATAGAGACAATGCTTTAGTCTATTCAGGTTGAATAGGAGAGTTTTGTGCGTTAGGCCAATGCTTTCAAGGGTTTTCAGGCAGTTGATGTGAAGAATCAATAGCCATTTAGATGTTGCAACGCCCTTTCGTAGCCCATTGCCCATAAGTGCAAAAAGGTAGTTTTCTTGTGCCATTAGGAGGTTTCTATACAGAGCCAATCTTCTCCAAAGCACTATGCACTCCAAAGACAGAAGACCCAGCTCAAAGCATATAGCATTTATGGGAACACCCTTCGGAAGATAATAGATAATCCTACGCCAGATTTTAGCTTCAAGCTTGTGTAGGAGTTGTTGCGCGACAAAAGGAAGTATTTCAAAACCATAAGTGAGTTTCGGTACAACTTTTAGTTTATAGTACCTCAGAAGTGGAGTGATTTAATATTTACAATATTTTGTGGTCAACTTTTTCATCTATGAGATCAATTTGTCAGCTTTATCCAAGTAAAAGTTCCAATACATATAATTTGTGGATCTACAGAACACTGGAAAGCCCAAATAACATATGGATCTTACTTTTGTCAGAGGACAAGTGTTTATAGTCCATCTAAAAGAGGAGGTTTTTTTCCGATTCGTTAGCCAGATTATGTCAGACTTCTTTTCATTCATAACAAGACCGCTAGCCCTAACTTAGAGGGATAGAGCTGCAAGCTTTTGCTGGAGGCCAAAGGGAGTGCCATCTATTAAGAGAAAGTCATCTTCGTAGGCGCTCCAACTTATTCTAATACCCTGCCTATTAGGAGAGATCAGAGAGGCATCTTCAAGAGGCACGGCTACGTCAGAAACGTATAATTTGAAAAGAGTCGGGGCAAATAAGCACCCCTGTCTGAGCCCATTAGGTGTTTGTATCGGCCAAGATAGATTTCCTTCCATGTTAAGCCGTGTCTGGATGGCTGATCCCTCATGAAGATGGATAAGGATTGCCAATATCCCAGAAGGCATTCCAATAGGGGCCAATTTTGACCATAGTCGAACTCTTTCCACCTTGTCAAACACAAGGGAGAGGTCAATAGAGGCCAGAAAGACAGGACTCACAGATTTCTTGCAGGCTTTTTCAAGCAGCAGGGTAAAGAGCAGTACACCCATTTCTGTACCCATACCCTTCCGAAATCCAAATTGTCGATCTGGTAAGATGTGATTTGCCTCAGTCCAGTCCACTATGCTTTTCAGCACTATACCTGCAAACGTTTTGGAGTCTGTGTCCATAATAGCTATGGGACGGTAGTTTACGTGGGGACCACCTATCACCTTTTTATAGACTGGAATAATGTATGAGACCCTCCACGAAGTCGGGAGAGTGCGATTAATTTCAATGTCTGAAAATAAGATAAAGAGTGCTTTTGCCCAGACTTCTGAGTGACTCTTTAACATGATATTCGTCAGGCTATTGGGCCCCGCTGCCCTAGAGGGACTGGAAGCTGAAATCTACTGTTCAATAGACGAGATAGAGAGGTTACATTCCCAGGGACAATTTCTAATTGCAGAGAGCTCTTCAGTCATTACAAATTTCCCTGCGTATAGGGAAGAAAAATAGTTAACCCAGGAGTCCTCCTGGACACATACCGATTGCACAACTACCTGTGGAGGTTCCAAAAAATCGATTAAGGACCAAAACTGATTACCTGAAACGTCTCTTAAGGCTGTCATTATTCAGAGGTTGTCTTTTTCTAGCATCAACACCTTATGATTTTTTAGATAGTTTTTCTTAGCCTGTTTTAATTCTACAAATTTGATTTATCTTTGTTTCATGATATAATTGAGACCTGGCTATCCATCTAATGCATCGGTTGGACCCGTTTTTTTTTTTCATCTCACCAGTGGATCATAAACATGAGTACGTAGAGATTGGGAGCATGAAGTATTTGAACATTTAACAGAGCAATTGATCATGCATCTTAAATATTCTGGAAAGAGAGACACAGAGAATAGGAGTGATCTTGTGGATCAGGTGGTGCAATGATGCTCATGAACAAAAGTAGCATTTAATATGCTTATGTTCCCCTCATGCCATTTAAAGCGGTTTCCTGCACATGTTACTGTTAGTCCATTATTTATTTCCCCAAAGTCTGTGGGGTAGAGAACCCATGCTAATTTTACCTCTAAAAACCTGTGATCGCTCAATTGTGAGTCAGTCACAGAAAATTTAACACATGCATCTGAAAGCCTATTGGACATGAAAATGTGATCAATAATGGATTTAAATTGCCCGTTCGACCATGTAAACTCTTCTACAGAGGAATCAAGGGATACGTTCCTATGTATTAGACCCCAGGATTCAAATAGATTGCGCCAAATCTGGCCCTGAATAACTTTGCGAGAGGAAGCGAAGGGAACCCCTTCAATCACAGTTTTTTTCCATACTAAGAATTGAAATAGAGCCCATCTTTTTGTGCAAACCAAGACCGTATTTAATTTCAGAATTAAGGTCTCCCGCAACTATAATGTTTTGTCCTCTATATTTGAGTAACATAGTGGAAAGACAAGTATTAAGAGATGCTATTACGTCACCCAAAGGAGACAGAGGATTCCAGTATATGTTAAGAACCAATATGCGCTATTACAGAAGGTGGTAATACAGCCAGCGGTATTACAGCCGGTATTACAGTCGTCCACACGAGGCACAAGTACAGCCGCATCAAAAGTCCATCCTTCTCAAGATTGGCACAGAAAACTGGCGAAAAATACTGTTGAAAACACAACGCAGTTACCTCCAGCATTCAGCTGGAGGTAAATAAACACAGGTGCCTGAAATCAAGCCACAGGTGATCCCAATCCACCCCAGAGAGCTACATAAGGTACATCCCTACCCCAAATACTGTTTCCAACCCCATGCTGCCACTAACTACTGTGAGCTGGGAGAGGCAGCCGCTCATGTTGCGTCTAGAAATAGAGAGGCCAAACAACCAGGCCAGGGCACAAGGAGTACAGGGCGGGTAGGGAGGAAGAGAGCCCAAGCAAGGCGTGCAATGATACCCTGGGTTAGGCTCTCACCCTGGACCCTCACCGACAGCCAGTTGGTCACCCTGTACCGCCTCAACAGGGAGACCATAACAGAGCTGTCCACCACAATACAGGACGGCATAGGGAGCAGGATCAATATCAGGACAGCTGTGCCCCCACTGCTGAAGCTAGTGTCTGTCCTACAATTCCTTGGAACTGGCACCTTCCAGCACTCTGTGGCCATGATGCACAGCATGACACAGCCCACATTTTGCGCAGTGTTTGGTCAGGTGCTTGTAGCCCCCCTCCGGCAAGTACAACGCCACATCTCACTGCCTACCACCCCAGCTCAGCTCAATGCCATGAAGGCACAGTCCATTGCCATTGGCCAAATGCCAAATGTGATCACTGCCCTGGACTGCACTCATATTGTGCTGGTGGCACCCCAGACGCACAAAGCAGTGTACCGAAACCGCAAGCACTGACCCCAACATGTACATCACCCACTGCTGTGCCTGCTACCCCGGTTCCACGCACAATGCCATTGTCCTACGGAACAGCACACTGCTGGGAAACATGGAGAGGCATAGAGAACAGCGGACCTGGACAGTGGGTGAGTTGAAAAGACAGTACACATGCACCACAAAGCACATGCCCAAATGGGTTGTGGGGTGCAAATGACTAAACACAGGATGGCATGACAAGTGAATGCAAAAATCTGTACTGCACCTCCTCCTTCACCAACGTCCCATTACAGGCCATTGAGCATGCACATGTCAGACTTACCTACACAGAGAAGCAGTGATACGCATACAGTAGCAACCATCTACACTGACATGACTACAGGTACCACAATGCATCATGCACTTAACAAATCAATGCTGGAAATGGCCATATTGCTGCACGCAACAACAACTCTGCCAGAACCACAGCCATGTATCTATGTATTACGTCCAGGCTTAAACGTAATCACGAAATCAAATTCTGCAACAAATAGTGACCAACAAAGTTGTCTTGGTGTTACAGTTTTGGCGGAACGAAGAAAAGTCACATTTCTGTGATCAGTTAAAACTGTAATTCGATGACGTCCACCCAAAAGATAATGTCGCCATTTCTCAAATGCAGACTTGATGGCTAGAAGTTCTCTGTCTGTAATTGTATAATTCCTCTCGGCTGATGTAAACTTTTTTTGAAAAGAATGCTACTGGGTGAATTTGTCCTGTTCTTGGATGACGTTGCGATAAAACTGCTCCCATCGCACAATCGGAAGCATCTGCCTCCACAAAGAAAGGTTGATCAACATCAGGATGTAACAAAATTAGTCCTGAAATAAATTTCTCTTTAAGAAATTTAAAAGCGTTTTCAGCTTCTTCGCTCCATAAAAATGTCATTCCTTTTTTCAACAACCTAGTAATTGGAGAAACCACCTGAGAAACATTTTGAATAAATCAACGATAAAAATTTGCAAATCCAATAAAACATTGAATATCTTTTACAGAACTTGGTTGTGGCCAATCTCTTACTGCTTTTACTTTACTCGAATCCATCTCGAGACCTTCCGGAGATAACACAAAGCCTAAAAATTCCACACAATTTGTGTGAAACTGGCTATTTTCCAGTTTTGCAAAAAAGATGATTTTCACGCAATTTCAGTAAGACCTTATTTACATGTTCCAAATGTTGTTCTTCTTCTTTGAAAAAAATCAAGATATCATCAATGTACACAACTACAAATATATCCAAATATTCACGAAGGACCTGATTTATAAAGAATTCAAATGCTGCTGGTGCATTACAAAGGCCAAGTGGCATCACCTGGTACTCAAAAAGTCCGTAATCTCTAAATGCAGTTTTCCACTCGTCTCCTTCACGAACACGAACCAGGTGATAGGCCCCTCGTAGATCCAATTTAGTGAAAATTTTAGCTCCTTGAATTCTATCCAACATAACTGATATTAAGGGTAATGGATAGCGATTCTTGATAGTAATTTTATTCAGAGCTCGGTAGTCTATGCAAGTTCTCAGAGTTTTGTCTTTCTTTGGAACAAAGAATAATGGTGAGGCGGCTGGTGATTGCGAATGTCGAATAAAGCCTTTAGCAAGATTTTCCTCTAAATATTCTTTTAAGAACTCGTTCTCTTTCTCAGTGAGAGCATAAATTCTTCCACAAGGAATTGGTGCTCCTACTTCAAGATCTATCTTGCAATCAAAGGCTCTATGAGGTGGTCATTCATTAGCTTCTTTCTTGTCAAAAACATCCTGAAACTCCTTATAACACTCAGGTAAAACTCCAGCAACTGCCCCCACCATATGCTCCTTCACCAACCCAGCTGTTAAACACAATCCAATAGATTTAGAAGTTTCCTCCTGACCTTCTTCAGTTAACCTTAGCAAACATTGTTCTTTACAAAAACCTGATTTGAATTCTACAGTTTTTTTTCCCCAATCAATCAGAGGATTATGTAAAGAAAGCCAAGGCATGCCTAATATTATCAGTAACTGTGGTGCATCAATTAATTCAAACTCAATTTCCTCACTGTGCTCTTCTCCAATTTTGACCTCCAATTTAGCTGTCATTTGAGTTATCAATCCAGAGGTAAGTGGCGATCCATCTACAGCTCGTACTTGCTCAGGTATTCCCTTTTTAACTACAGGAATTCCCAATTTACTTGCCAAACCAATATCAAAAAAATTTCCTGTGGCCCCAGAATCAATAACACACGGTCCACCACACCTTTGCTTACCTTCCCAAGTAAAGGATACGTTTATAGTGATGTAAGGAACAGCTGTCTGAACTGTATTCGCCACCTGTTGACTCTTTCCAGCAAATGATTGGAACCGCTTTGGGGTACGTGGACATTTCCCTACAAAATGAGTACTATCACCACAATATAAACACACATTTTCTTTTCTTGTTCTGTCCTTTTCTTCCTTAGACAAAGGAGGTCTAACTGAATTAACTGCATCATATCGCGTAGAACCCTTAACCTCCCTTAGTACTTGTTCTGTTCTGGGACGTTCACTCCTGAATCAACTCTTGTTCTCAGAAAAATGTCTTCGCTTTTTAATCTTCTCTCTCCCAATCTCATATGTAACTGAATCACCAAATTAATGAGATCTTCACTAGAAGTGGGTCTCTCAACAATATTTGATAAAGCATCTTTCAACTCATCTCGTAGACCCCTATAAAAAATGGAAGTTCTTTTTTCTTCTTGCCAACCACTTTCTAACACTAAACCCCTGAACTGTGTGATGTAAGAAATCAACTCACGATTTCCCTGACGTAATTCTAAAAGCTCTCCATCTACACTCTGGAAATGTGTTCTTCTATCAAACATCTTTCCAAAGACCATCTTAAAATCCAACCAATTATGTAACTCTACAGCTCTTCTCTCTACAAAAGGCACAGACCAAGCTGCTGCTTCTCCCGTGAGATAAGAAATTAAAAAGGCTACTCTAGAAGTTTCTGTGGGAAATGCCTCTGGCATGCACATATAGTGCAATTCACATTGCATAATAAATTATTTGAATTTTCTGAAATCCCCGCCAAATCTTTCTGGAGGAGCTAATGGTGTTGAAACTAATGTTCCTCCTGAAAAAAAATGTTCCCCACTTCTTTTCTCTTTAACTACTCTGGATTCCTTGACTTCAATATTTTCCGGATACAAAGTGGGTGGTTCTCTTTCTAACCCAAAACTTAAACCTGAAGCTTCTGCTAAATCTCCCTTTCTTACTTGACTATTCAACTCCTCCATCTTTATTCCCAGGGACAATGTCTCCTTTCTTGTCTCCCTTAATTCTGCCTTTAATTCTAATAAAATCTTTTCCAAAGTTCCCAAACTCAACCCTGACTCTGGGTCCATTTTCACTCAGGCAGGATCAATTTTGTGGGCCTTTCATTCTGTCAGAAAACTGAAGTAGTAGGATCCTACAGGAGTGAAGCTGGCCCACCAAACCCCCTAAGCCTGCCTGCTCAACAATCCTGCTTCTATAAAACTATTTTCAGGCAAACCCAAGGGGAAAGGGGAATGGAGAAAACAACAAAAGACAAGAACTCCCACTGCAGGTATTTCAGACTGTCCTCACTGGAAGATTTTGACTCAGTAGGGTTCCTAAAAGGAAAATACAACTTTAAATATAATGTTTTCTATTCACTTTCAGATGTTCTCTCACTAACTATTTACTCTAATTACCTGTAGCCTAAGCTTGATTTGCCATTAGGCTGCTTCAAAGGATGTATGAAGATGGCTGTAGGTACTCTCTCTAATTTATCTTCAACTTGTCTTTCTTCTCACTTGATCTCTTTACTTCTTGAATCCTTTGATTAATTTCCAAACAACATTGTGATTAATAGCGATATAATACTAACTATTGTGTGAATGATAAACATTTAATCTTCTTATTCTAAATTACCTGCTGTAATTTCTTTGTAGACTATTTTATATTCAGCTAGAAGGTTTTTCCAAATAAAAATGCTGCGTGTTCTTTAAATAAATGTCTTTTGTAAAATTCTGGTCAGCAGCACTCAACTTGCCATTCAGCGTGAACGAACACTCGTTTGGATTGCTAAATGAGACTGACACCTTCTCGTTCGCGCAGCGTTATAAAACTTAAAGCATGTCTCTAGTTATTTATTTTGTATTTGAAGCAGTAGATAAACTAAGGGAAGTAAAACTGCTCATATAACTAAACGCTGAGTCTTATCAAAAATGAATATCTTGTAAAGTTCTTTTCCGTACAATGCGCAACGCTGGAAACAAAAATGATGAACGTTAGAAGTCCACAAAATGGCCTACCCCTGGGATCTTTCCCTAGGGTTGCTCTATTTTACTCTGAGGGACCGTCATGGTTTGAAAGAGGACTGTGCTTTCGTGTCTAGCGGTGCTGACTTCGCTTGTAGCTTCTGTAGAGCAATCGTTAAATCTTTTACCACGTCTTCCATGGTTCAGAAGCATTATGGCAAGGTCTCATAATCTGTCCAGTCTGTCTGGTTCTCAGTTGCTGGAAGGATCCATGGGAACCATGGAATTAGGCAAACCCACCTCTGTGCAAACCCTCCTGCTCCTGAATGTATGACACAGGAAAAAGGATGGTAGGCAAAAAGCAGGGGCGTCTTAATGGTAGCTCCCCCCCCTTACTAGCACTTGGAACCCCCGACTCAGGAGCTGCAGTGGCAACAAAGGTGTTAGGTAAACAATTACTACCATGGTGTAGAGATTCTTGGAATTGTTTCATAAATACTCATGAGCCAGTACCTGATCTCCTGATATGTCAGGCATGAACCTTCCAAAGTGCCGGCTCCTGTTTAGTCACAGACTGTGATAATGCAGAAGTATTATCCTGACTGTCTCACTGCTGGACAACTTAGTTTGGTTAAACCCCCCAAGAGAGCTTAAGAGGGAAACAATACTATGAATACAATAAACATTGTGTTATAGGGCAAGTATTTATCGAACAGTGTCCTCATGTTTTTAAAGGTACACGTTAGCATTTAGTCATAGAGGCTACGGAGTATAACTTGAACTTGTACAAATCATGGAAACTAAACACTAAGTCTAAAAGGAAATAGAAGTAAAGATACATTGCAAAAGCATAAACAGAAAGATTGTGAAGAACATGAAGGTCATCCCAAGAAGAGGAGAAACGATTGTAGGGAAAACTACTGAGAGAGGACCATAGGAGGACCAAGAACCAAATGTCTTGAAGAACTACAAAACCTAACGAGAAAGACTATCAGAATGGACTATAATAAGAAATATGTAATATAAAAAGAGACTTGGATAAAGAGAAGACCAAGGGAAGAAGAGACATTTGCTTGGCCTAATTTTCTTTAGTTCTATTTAGTGGTAGGGTCAGAGAGGGTTATTTTGGATGGAGGACAGAATTACTTTGGACTTTCTGACATCTGACGAACATCTTTAGTTTCTTTAGGTAGGTAGGATATTCCCTTTAGTCATAGGGAGAGATCGGCCTTATTCTAAAGAGAGTAAAAAAATGTCCTCAAATAAGTGTCCGACTTCTTCTTCCGACCCACCATATATGGTGTTAGTAGTGGGATGTTAACGGCCCTATATAGAGTCAGACCCAGCCAGGAAATAAAGTTTTATTGCAAAACCCATTTATATGCTCTCACCCATAGGTCTTTTGTGCATTAACCATCGTTGGGGGTAAAATCACAGCCGGCAGTCCTGGAATAAGTCAGGATGCCTCCATTAGTTCTGAACTTCTCAGAGAATGAAACGACTGGGAGCCGAAAGTAGGATGTACTTGCTCCAGTGGCTCCTCGTTCTCAGAAAATCCCATCAGAGTAATGGTGATCCTAGAGTCCATACATAAATGTATCGTTGATCATCAGATCCAAGTCGATCAACATATTTAAGAAAGTCTAGACCAAATTCGAGTGGGTTCCCTCACCGGATAGTACCAAATGGGATTCTCCAACCATATCAGGAAGAAGAAGATTTGCGGGCATTTTTCCTTTATTTTGACAGCATTGCCACCCAGTTTCAATGGGACGAATGTGTGTCCGGTCTATCCGGTTCTGAGTGGCTGGAAGGATCCTTGGGAACTATGGAATTAGGCAATAGTTGCGCCCCCTTCTTAGTATCAGTTGCAATCCCTGACTCAGGATCTGCAATGGCGACAAAGGCGCTGGGTTAACAACTATAAAACCCTGGTGTAGAGCAATGTTCCCTCTAATTATTTAAGTGCGGGAATGGTTATCTTTTGTGCGCACTTTATTTTCCATGTTGGCAACTTAATAACGAGTTAAGCCACTTTGTGAGCATGCATACTTAGTGATCTACCATCTCTGAAGAGTTTGAAAGGGTTTTTCCTCATCCTAACCACTGCATTTCTTTACAAATCAGTGTAAAAGGTGCATCTTACAACTTGTTTTCCAAACATATATAGGCTAAAAATAAATATATATTTTTTAATTAAAAATGATTTAGTTTGATTTTATGAAGGCTAAAAAAATAATAATAATGTATGTGATTATAAGAAGAGCTTATCAACCCGTCCAAGACTTCAAGATATGCCATAGTACCTACCAAAAGTACTCCAGTGCAGAGAAGAAAATGTGTGTGCACAGAAAAAGCTTTGTATTCTCAGGATAAACAATAGGTTTAGTTGTGGCTATTCATTTGTCGACAACACCCAGAGACATGCATAAGGTGTTTAATGCCATTGAAATAAAACACTAGTTTGTTACAAAAACATATATTACTTATCACTAATGTGGTGGTCTAAGAATTCAGATAGGATCTCATTTTTGCAAAAGGAATTATGGCAATTAAAAGGAGTCTTTATGAATACATGCAATAGGAATTCAATTGCCACTTTAATAAAGTATTCAAGGGCCAGGGGAACATGCTTCTAGTTGTATAAGGACGATAATTGCATTAGAATAATTGCACCACAGAATATGACCAGTATTCCTGGGTCTCTCTTACTATCCACATTATGTTGTCCTGTGAGTTGTGACAGCATTTACTCAAAACAAGCCTTAAGGCTAAAAGTCAAACATCAATTTGTACTCTCTAAAAACAGGAAAATGTGCCCAACAAAAATGGGAGACCAAGAACACATAGGAGCCTTCCCCCTGCTTCTACCCACAAGGATCCACTTATATTTATCCACTTATATTGAATCCTGGTACCTCCACCTGCGGCCCTCCCCGCTCAACCACAAGCACGACTGCCCAGGATCACAACTTTAGCCCTTCTACATTGGCGCCAGGCATCCTCCGCCGGTGCCCCTAAATTGGCCCTCGAGTTCTCAAGACCAGGCGTGTCTTCACAGGGCCACCCGCCTCAGCTACCTGGGCTCTTCCACCGGTGCTCCTATACTGGTGCCTCTAGTGCCTCCAAGAACTGGTGCCCAGCCCGACCGCCTCAGCTGCCTGGGCCCTTCCACTGGTACCCAACTGGAACCTTAGCCTGCTTGCCTCAGCTGCCTGGGCCCATCCACAGGTGCCCCTATCCAAGATCTGGTTCCTTCTGTTGCCTCCACCTCAACCACCTCAACTCTTCCATCGGTGCCCACCTGGTTCCTCAGCCCCCCCGCCTCAGTTGCTTTCACCTGCGACCCTCCCCACTGTCCAGTCCTGGAACGTGATACCCCCTGCCCTCCTCCTTACTAGCTCTCACCTTCCACACACCATCCAGCCTCCTCCTGCCCAGCTGCCCTCCACCCTCTTCATAATCTCATAACTACTTGGGACGCCCGTCTACCCTCTCCACCCCCTGTCTTGTCCTCTTCCCGGCTACTAATCAACTTCCCCTTCCTCTTCCAAGTCCCTCATCCCAGACCCAGCAAGTTCTGCACTTACCTACCTCCCACTGCCCAACCCCTGCTGCTAATCCTCTTCCCCTTCCCCACCCAAGCGTGTCCGTAGAGTGCTGACTCTTCTAGAAGCTACCACACTGGTCCCTGCTCTCGCTATCTCTCAACAACAACGGACCATCATAGCTCCACGCATCTCTAATTTCTCGGTTATGCGATCCGCTAATTCACCTTTTCATCGCCCTCTCTTCCCTTCCCCTCCCATCTCTTACTCTCCCCACCTTCTTCTCTCCCTCCTATTCTCCTTTTCCCTCCTCATGCCCAGTCCTCTCTTCTATGCCCGCCCACTCTCCTCCTCTCACACACCCACCCACTCTCATCATCCTAATCTTCTTTACCCCCCCACCGCTCATCATCCCAACCTCATGAACGTGGCGCTATGGAACGCCAGATCCATCTGTAACAAGACTGCAGCAGTTCTCGACATATTCTTTCGCCTCAACCTCCACTTCCTATGTCTGACTGAACTTGGACCCCCCCATATTACTTCTGTCCCTGCTTCCCTAACTACCTCCTCATCCTTCTTCTCTCATATCTCTCGTGCTTCTGGCCGTGGTGGAGGCATTGGCCTCCTCTTCCACCCCAAATACCTTTCCTCCTACTCCTCACCATCTCTTCCTTCTTTCCCTTCCTTTGAATTTCTCTACAAATCCTTCTCTTCTCCTCACCCCATTTCCTTTCTAATCATCTATCGTCCCCCTGGTCCTCTTTCTTCCTTCTATGAAGATCTTGATCACCTCCTCTCGCTTATCTCTCCCTCCCCCTCACCTCTAACTGTACTTGGTGACTTTTATCTTCACCTCCCTTCTCCCCCTCATACCTCTCCCCTCTTCTCCATCCTCGACTCCTACCTCCTTTCCCCCTTCCTTCTTCCCCCACTCATTCCTCTGGTTCCACTCTTGACCTCATCTTCAACTCTTCCTACCCCTCTTCCCCAGTCTCTACTCTTCCTGTCTATCTCTCCGACCATGCCTTACTCTCCTTCTCTTTCTCCCACCCCACACTCCTCTACTAGGCCTTCTCCTCCCATCTTCTCACGGCGTGACCTTCTCAACTTTGATCCTTCCCTCTTTATTGACACTTGCTCTTATTCTCTCCCCTCTCTCCATGACTTCTCTTTCTTGTCAGCGAATAATGCTCTATCCTCTCTTTCCTCTTCCATCTCCACTTCCCTTGATCAACTTTACCCCCTTTCTCTCTTCCGCCCAACCCGGAAACCATCTCAACCTTGGCTCACTCCTCAACTCCTCTCAATGCGGCGCCTTCTCCGACGTCTAGAGAGACTCTGGCTCAAAAACCCCTCGCTTTCCAACCAAACCTTCTATTTCTCTTACCACGCTCTCTTCGACTCTTGTCTTGCCTCGGCTAAACGCTCCTACTACTCTAACCTTCTCCACTCCCAAGCCTCCCACCCTCGTCGTATCTTCCAAACTCTCTCTCGACTCCTCTCCCCTCCCACTCCTGATCCCTCCTCCTCTTCCACACTTTCTCCCTCTGACTTTGCTAACTTCTTTTCCTCCAAGATTCTTACCCTTCGGCAAAAAATCAACTGCTCCTCGGACTTCCCCTCTTCTCCTCCCTCTGAGCCCCCCTCATCCTGCATGTCCTTCTTCTCACCTATCTCCCCTTCTGAAGTCTCCACCCTCCTCTCCAAAGCCCACCCCACGTCCGCCCCAACTGACCCTCTCCCATCCCTTCTCATCCCTAAGATCTACCCTCTTCTTATCCCCTACCTTACTTCCTTCTTCAACATCTGTCTTTCCTCAGCTACCTTTCCCTCTGCTTTCAAACATGCCACGATCATCCCTATTCTGAAAAAACCATCTGCCGATCCCCTCCTCACCTCTAATTACCGACCTATCTCTCTTCTCCCATTCCTCTCCAAGCTTCTCGAGCGCCTCGCCTACTCCCAACTCTCATCCTCTGTCACCAATCTCTCTCTTCTACCCCCGTCCCAATCTGGATTCCACCCTAAACACTCTCCTGAAACTGCTCTCACCTATATCCTTAACTCCCTCCTCTCTGCTAGGCACTCTAAGCAATCCTCTATTCTTATTCTCCTCGACCTCTCCGCTGCCTTCGACACGGTCGATCATCCCCTTCTTCTCCACACTCTTTCCTCCTTTGGGTTCAAAGGCTCTGTTCTCAACTGGCTATCTTCTTACCTCTCTTCCCGCTCTTTTACTGTTTCTTGGGGTGGCCGATCCTCCCCATCCCAACCTCTTGAATACGGCGTACCTCAAGGTTCGGTGCTTGGACCTTTCCTCTTTTCCCTTTACACCTCCCTCCTAGCCCCTGTTATCTCCTCATTTGGCATTTCCCACCACTTCTATGCTGACGACACTCAACTTTTCCTCTCTTTCTCCTCTTTCTCAACTGACCTCCACCTAAAACTTTCTTCCTGCCTTACTGCCATAAAGAACTGGATGTCTTCCCGCTTTCTCTCCCTTAACACTGATAAGACTGAAGTCTTATTCTTTCCCTCAAACTCTCTACCCTCTCCCTCTCCTCCGCCTTTCATTCACTTTCCTCCCTCCAATCTCCCTATCTCTCTCCATGCTTGAAACCTAGGCATTCACTTTGACTCCTCTCTCTCTTTCTCCCACCATATCTCGCTCACTTCTCGCACCTGTCGCTACCACCTATTCAACATTCGCAAAGTCCGTCCCTCTCTCACCTTCCATGCTACCAAACTTTTAATCTCCTCCCTTATCTTCTCCCGCCTCTTCTACTGCTCTTCCTTATTCTTCGGACTACCTACTTCTCATCTCGCCCCCCTCAAATCCATCTACCACTCTGCTGTTCGTACTCTCTGTCTCCTTACCACCCGAGACTCCATCACTACTTCTCTCTCCTCTCTTGGCTGGCTTCCATTTCACTCTCAACTCAAATTTCACTTCCTTTGCCTTGTCTTCAAATCACTCCATGGTCTTGCTCCCCCTTACCTCTACTCCCTCATCTCTCTCTACTCCCCCTACCGTTCCCTTCGGTCTGCTGACCATTTCCTTCTCACTGTTCCTCCGTCCCCTCGTGCCCCCTCCCGTTTCCGCTCCTTCCAACTCCTAGCCCCCCTGCACTGGAACTCCCTACCTCTTGCAATCCGCTCTTCCCCCACCTTCTCCTCATTCCGCACCTCCCTTAAATCTCTCCTTCTCCACTCCCCTCCTTGAAACTCCTTCCCCTTCCTGCCTCCCCTCCCTCCCTCTCTTTCCCCTTTACCATTTCCCTCCCCTTCCCCACCTCCCCACTCTCTCCCTTCCCCTTCCCTCCTCCTACCCCTCACCTCCCACCTAGTCCTACTCCACTATTCTCCCTATCTCCATTCAGTTAATTGCTCTTCTTGCTGTTTTATTGACTGATTCATATTGTAACTTCGCTTCTACTGTTATATTGTTTACGTTTATGTTTTATGTATTAAGTTGTTCACTTGTACAGCGCTTTGGTGTAAAGCGCTTTATAAATCAATAAATACAAATATTTATTTGAATCTGTGACCAGCAGAGCAATGGCATAGGTAGGAGCTCTAATAATATTACTGAACGATGTCAAGAGGAATTTTAAGGGGATAAGCATGAAATATCCCTACTGTTAAAGCTAATTATTTTCTTACTCCCTCAAAAATTCTTTGATTCCAAGTAGGGAGTAAAATCGTGTCAGAGCCTTGCTTTTAACCCTGAAATAGGAGGTGAAATGGCAAGGCACATAACACAGCTTATAGTTTTTCACACTCTTCCACGCCACAGCCGAAATACAATTCAAAAAGCGCCTTACTGAGGACTCCAAGATGGCCGCCGGAGCAGGGAGATGTGAGCGAGTCTCGCTCCCGCCGGGCCACACAGCAGCACCACACAAAGCAACGAACAGGAGGGTGTCAGCTCCAACACTAAGCACCCAGCATCACTTAGAGACATGGGATGTACACGAGAGGTGTTTTCCCCACGGCTCGAACTTCGCCGACGCCACGCAAGGGAACGTCCCTCCCCCACCGCAACTCAGTGTCGTCCCGGCCTGGAGCTCGGGGCTGCGACGCATCGAGGCAGTGGAGCAAGGCGAAGTGGACCACCCGGCCCGCGACACACAGCGGAGGCAAGCAATACACTCCGAGCAGGACCGGGGACACAAGCCGGGAGTCCACGCACTGCAGAGCCCGTCGGGGCGAGTTCCGACACATAACGGATCTGGAGGAGGGAGAGGCGGAGAGGCCGGCCAAGATACAATCACACGCCGAGGTGTGGGGCACCAGCGGAAGTCCCCGGTACAGCGGACCATAAGGTGAGGCCTCCCGCCCCCCTCCCACCAGAACATTCCCCACGGCCCCGGCTAAGCGGCAAACGGACCCGGGGAGCCAGACGCTGGGGGTGGCCCCTCAAAACCCCTTACACGGCCACGATTGGAAGCAGGCATCAGTGGAGGGCCGGCAACAATAATTACAGCGAAGCGAACTCATACCCCCCCACCCTCACACAAAACATAAATGGGGGCTGGTCAGTGGACAGAGAGGTACGGAAGAGAGGGACAGGCCCTCTGGACCCCCCCGCTACTACCAACAACTACCAGCAGCATTAAAAACGGGTGCGAAGCACGCAGCAGGACATTATAAGGGCCACCACACTAGGGAGCGCCACAGAGCCAACCACCACTGGGTGGAAGACCAGGGTACGTTCTGCGGCTCCCAGCGGGGGCCATGTCTAGAGCGAAAGGGAAGGGAGGGGGAGCCCAACAAAACCCGCAGCCCTCCAAACAGGACACCAGCATCATACAGATGTGGGCAGCAGAGGCACCAGTGGTGACCAAGAGGTAGATCGCAGGAAGACCCAACCTTGCCGACACCGAACGCAGGCCACACCACTTCCAGCAACCTGCCCCCAACAAAAGAGGATATGCGTGCCTGGTTCGTAGAGCTCCTAGATAAACTCATGTCGACAGTGCAGGATGACATGTTACTAGCACTCAAAAACCCCAACCTCTCTATCCCCGGGGCAATTCAACTACTCGAGTCATTTGGGAACATATCAGACCTAAAAATAAATAGGAGGAAATCGGAAATCCTAAGCTTAGCCGGGAGTAGAGATACACTGAACAGGGAAACAGGGCTATGGGGCTTAAAAGTAGTGGAGGAAAGTATCAAATACTTGGGCATAACTCTTACACGCAAGGTTGAGGCATTATACAAAAGGAACTACCCCCCACTCCTCTCTAGAGTTAAAAAAGATCTTGACGGCGGTGCCCCCTAAATATCTCATGGTGGGGAAGGATCCAATCAATAAAAATGAACATCCTTCCAAAATGCTGTATTACTTTCAATCCCTCCCGATTTTGGTCCCTAAATCCTTCTTCAGAACACTGGCAAAGACAGTGTCCTCATTCATATGGAACGGGAAACCCCCAAGAGTAGCCAGAACAGTTCTCACTTCTCACATCAGGGAAGGGGGCCTAGCGCTCCCACACTTCAGGAACTACTACCATGCGGCGCAATTATGGATCGTGAAAGAATGACTGGGGGACTAAATGCATAATTTCCATGTTTTTAGAGTTCTATGGGGCATAGACCTTAACATATTAGGTGGTAATTTGCTGCTTTACAGAAAAAAGTTTCACTGAGCACTTATCCTACCCAAAAACTTAAAGGTGGGGTATGTTACAAACAATCTTGTATTCACTTCATAGTCATTGTGCACATGCAGATTCATAACATGTTCTTAAACTGCACATAATGTCATGGTGAGGCTTTAAATATGTTTTGCTTGCAAAGTACAGTGGTTATGCAAATATCCGAGTTAGTGCTTTGCTACTAAAATCCGTCACTTTTTACAGAGCCCTGTAAACTATTATTGGAGGGCAGCACAGAAGCAGGGGAGGGATATATTTGGAAGGGCACAGAGAATACTACTTTAGGGTGAAGAACAAATCAGCAACTTTCAAAAATCAAATCAAATGTTTTGGCAGCACAGTACAGTGAAGGAAATGAGTTGTTTGTTTGCTAAAGGATAAGAAACTCCTAGTAACATTCTAGGAAACTGCACCGTCAATATAATCATGTGTTTTGCGTTTATTGCCATTAACATCCCCATGCATCGTCTTTAAATTATATCCGTGAATTTCAGAAGAAGTGTCCCTAGTCAAATAAAAAGGCACTTAATCTGTTGTACCCCTGAGCATTGCTGCTATTGATTTAAAAGGCAAATATATGTGATATTCTTCAATGAGGCTCCTGAAGAAACCTCAGTAAGGTGCTTTTTGAATTGTATTTCGGCTGTGGCGTGGAAGAATGTGTAAAACTATAAGCTACGTTATGTGCCTTGCCATTTCACCTCCTATTTCAGGGTTACTCCCTACTTGGAATCAAAGAATTTTTAAGGGAGTAAGAAAATAATTAGCTTTAACAGTAGGGATATTTCATGCTTATCCCCTTAAAATTCCTCTTGGCATCGTTCAGTAATATTATTAGAGCTCCTACCTATGCCACTGCTCTGCTGGTCACTGATTCAAATAAATATAAGTGTAACCTTGTGGGTAGAAGCAGGGGGAAGGCTCCTATGTGTTCTTGGTCTCCCATTTTTGTTGGGCAAATTTTCCTGTTTTTAGAGAGTACAAATTGATGTTTGTATGACTTTTAGCCTTAAGGCTTGTTTTGAGTAAATGCTGTCACAACTCACAGGACAACATAATGTGGATAGTAAGCAGAGACCCAGGAATACTGGTCATATTCTGTGGTGCAATTATTCTAATGCAATTATCGTCCTTATACAACTAGAAGCATGTTCCCCTGGCCCTTGAATGACTTTATTAAAGTGGCAAATTAATTCCTATTGCATGTATTCATAAAGACTCCTTTTAGTTGCCATTATTCCTTTTGCAAAAATGAGATCCTATCTGAATTCTTAGACCACCACATTAGTGATAAGTGATATATGTTTTTGTAACAAACTAGTGTTTTATTTCAATGGCATTAAACACCTTATGCAATGTCTCTGGGCGTTGTCGACAAATGAATAGCCACAACTAAACCTATTGTTTATCCTGAGGATACAAAGCTTTTTCTGTGCATACACATTTTCTTCTCTGCACTGGAGTACTTTTGGTAGGTACTATGGCATATCTTGAAGCCTTGGACTGGTTGATAAGCTCTTCTTATAATCACATACATTCTTTTTTTATTTGCCTTCATAAAATCAAACTAAATCATTTTTAATTACAAAAAAATATATATTTTTTAGCCTATATATGTTTGGAAAACAAGTTGTAAGATGCACCTTTTACACTGATTTGTAAAGAAATGCAGTGATTAGGATGAGGACATACCCTTTCAAACTCTTCAGAGATGGTAGCTCACTAAGTATGCATGCTCACAAAGTGGCTTAACTCGTTATTAAGTTGTGCACATGCAAAATAAAGTGCGCACAAAAGCTAACCATTCCCGCACTTAGGGACAAATAATTAGAGGGAACATTGGTGGTAATGCACCTTGAAAAAAAGTAAACATACTCTTTTTCAATTTATTTTACTCTCCAAGGTAAATTAGCTCCTCAGGTTCCTAGTACCTTAATTAAGGCAGAAAAGCGATTAAGAGTGAGTGTGGCATGGGAAGCAAAACCAGAAAAAGGGGATGTTTTCTTAAATTGTGCTTTTAAAAGCAATCAGTCAAAAGGAGAAAATGGCAGAGATTAGGAGGAGGTGCCCCTCAGTCACATCAAGACATCGGCCTACTGAAATATCAGTGAATCCAGTAGCATTCCAAGAAAACTGATTGGCTGCTGCCTTTTCCAAGGGTGCTAATCTGATTTGCTTACGTTTTGCTGTGCTTTGAAAACATATCTTTTCTGTGTAGCATTGTACTCGGTTAGTTTTTGACCCACCACCCCAATGCCAGTCCCTCATACCTGCCCGTTATCCTGAAGTTGCTCTGTCATTCAACCAGTGGCCTAAAACCGAGTTCATCACCTTACCACATGTGGCAATTTCTCGCAAGTAGTGTTATCTTTCATGAGGCTTATCCAACTTTCAACCCAAAAACATTTAGATTGTCTCTAACAACTTCCTTAAACTGTCCCGATGCTCACCACCTTAAGATACCCAAGCGGCCAACAGTGACTGTAAAGTAGCAGAAAGCGCTCTGACAAAACCCAAACAAAACTAAAAACCAAATAAATGAATTAGTCCATAAATGAGCATTGTCCATCAGCCTTTGAATGGGTTACACTTTCTTCTGACCATTGTAATATAAATATATTGATTTCTAAAATGCCTATTCCTAACGACTTTCTCTTTTGACAGCACATTGACAGTAAGTGGATTTCTTCTTCAAAAGAGATCATCGAGTTCCGGAAAGCCCTCCTTAATCCAATCACCATGATCCAGTTCCAACGCTTCATCGCCTTAAAAAGTGATACTCTCGAGAATGATCTCCTCTTCTGGCTGGAGGTGCAAAAATACAAGGTATTCGAAGGAAAGTGGAAAAAAAAAACAATTTGTGTCTATAAACATTTGAACGAGGCTCTTATTATCATACACACAGTTTTATACTGGTTTCCCCAAGCTGGTATAGAGGATGCATTGCAGCTTGTTGCATTTGATTGAAGACCAAATAAATAATAATTCAGAAGAGGTGGAGTTGCGCCAAGAAAACTGTCACATATTTAGAGTAGCTTTTGTTAGCGCAACCATAAAACAGCAACATTACAGAGAAAACACTCTATTATTTTACTTTTATTGCTACTCTATATGTGAGACAGAGTACACAGTAAGCTCTTGTTGCTATCAGATGCATTAAAGTTGTAAGTGGTCAGGTTACACAAGAAATGCCCCTGATCTGTGTCCCAGTTTGTTCACTCCCTCATAAACTGGATCACCATTAATCTTTGTGCTATTGAACAGGCACCCTTCCGGGAAAAGCCTCTGCCATCTGCAAATGTGTTACTGTAAGTCATTTCTGAAGGAAATTTACATCCTTTTTCTTCAAATTAATACAAATACAATTACATGTTGTTTGTGCCTGGCTAAGAAAATTGTGTTTGAGACCCAATCCACAGTGTATGGTTTCCAGCTAGAATTCTTTAGTTTCAAACTGTCTTTCTTAATACACATAATGGCTCTGTACAGCCAACACCAGGTGTGAAAGGGCATTTGAAGAGAGCAGGGTAAATAGTTTAAGATTGATGTTGCTGGTGCTTGGGGTACAGAGGATCCTGTCACTAGTGCTATTTGGTTACAAATAACCTCCCCCAAAAGCCTGTCACTCTTTCTCATTTCCAAAACTTCTCCTCTGAGCAAGATTAGAATGTATGAGAATCACAGCAGGAAAGGCCATGCAGTCTAGCTGGTGACCGATAATGGTGCAGTAGGGTTCTCTGCCTCATAAAGTACAGATATAGGTCACATGTGCTTCTTTTCAAGCTACTGCAAATGCTCGGAGATCCCCTGGGAGTGCATATCTTTAAAAAAGTACAGGAGAGACTTCAAATGCTAAATTCTCTGCTTTTCTCTATTCTGCAACTTTTACTTAAACTTCAAGGACTTGTATGCCTACGTGTAGGCACTAGACCAAACATCTTTTACCTGTTGGGACCCATGATTTCCAGTTCTGTTTTTTTTGTTTTGAAATTTTAATTCCGGGTTGCCTCATAGCGATGAGGTATGATGCAGCAGGTAATTGCAATCCAACATGGTTAAATAGACATACACTCTCTGTTCTCAGCAGTTGAACAGACTGTTAGTAGGACAATGGCATATCGTGTTTGGTGTTCTGTACAGCCGAGCACATTTTCTTTCCAAGGACATTCAATCTAGGTCACCCCGCTCTACTGTTTTGGCTCAGTACCTTATCTTCTGCATTAGATGTGCCATGTGGTAATTCCATAGAACAGAGAGGCAAACTCCCAAGTCACTACACTCCTATGAAGCATCTGCTAAACATATGTTTCCCTCTTTACTTCTTCCTATAGAAAAGTCCCAAGAAGCTTATGGATCGGTTTCAGCTCCATTGAATGACACATTGAACAAAATGACTAACATTTATAGATGTTATGTTTGTAGGGAGAATTACAAATATACAGTAAATTGTCAGGTCTCAAATGCCGAAATCCACAGAGATGCTGGATAATACAGATCTTCACAGATGCTACATCTGCAACTTCTCCGACTAACTCTGAGATCTACGGGGCTAGGGAAGATAAGGAGAATAGTAAACAGAAAACTAGTGAGTGATACATTCTGATCATCTACCCAGAAGCCGCCCTCCAACAGACTCTTCTGCCTTGACCGCCTGTGTCCACTCTGCGTAATGCCTAATGGAGTTTCAGTGGCTGTATTTCTTAATCCTCCTTTGAAGAACTGTGTAGCACATATGAGGATAAATAATGTAGCCCTCTTGAAACTTCTTGTAAATTGCTTTTCCTCAAAATTGGTTTTACCCTTTTTTGAAAGCAAAATCTCCCTCTCAATTGGGAGATGTTCAGGAAGCAATAGAAACTATGTACACGTTTTCAATGACTACTTGGACTAACCCTGAAACTAACTTAGCCTTTGTTCCCCTATTGTCTTGGTTGTTCTTTTTCTAAATATCTATGGACTTTGCCTACAGACCTGTTTTGACTCCAGGGTTACAAGTACATGAAAGAGAAATGTTCTGCTTATGTCCCCCCCTTCAAAACTCCCAGATGTAGATAGAAAATGATATGTCAGATGGAACTCTCAATAAAGAAGGTAATGCTGAATAAGTCACTGCACTTTGTACACTCACAGAGAAAGTCATTGAAGGCTTCTAAAGTTGACGTGTGCCTAAGGAGTAGTGATCTCTTGAGCCTCAGTGGGGTGTCTTAGATGGCAGTACAAACTCCCAGACTCTGAAGGATGGTTCAAGGGTCTTTATTTCACAAATAGAGAGAAGTATAGATTTTACTGGGGTCAGGTTGTGGGCCAGGTTTGGTAATAGGCCTCCTGTCTAAGCCTCCTGACCCAGGCATCAGTAATCTCCAGTTTCTCCAACTAGCGATCAGCAACACTTACTTTTTAAATCTAGCTATAGGTGAAGGCCTAAAGACCAAGGCCTTATCTGTCTTACTCTCTGTGGGGGTCTTCTAATGATTTCCTAACCGGCCACTGCCCAGGTATTCTCAACTAGAATGATGTGGCTCTCTGATTTTGTACCAATGTGACACCCTGGTCCTTTCTTTCCTTCAGTCGCTCCCTTTCTTTCCTTTGCCTGATCTCATAATTTCTTGTATTCTACTCTCACTCTCTCTCCTGTCCTTTCTCACTCCCTCAGGTCATAATCCCATCTCCCCCTCAACTACTATCCTTCCGATATTCTACTCTCTCTACACTCCCCCTTCACCTCACCTCTCTCCTCCCCATCACCCTTCTCTCTCCTCTCCTATCCCCTCTTCTCTCCTATCAACCCTCTCTTCCCCTCTCTCAGGGGCAAACTTGCAAGGTGGTCAAAGGGGCAATTTCCACCCAGGCTGGCTGCACTGTTGCCCCACATGCCAAAGCTGCAAAATGTTAATAATACATTTGGGAAAAAGACAAAGGGCCTTATTACGAATCCGGCGGTAACCGTGCCAGAAAAACCGGCAGGCTGCCGCACCATTCAGCCTCCGTGATTGCCAGAATCACTGGGGCATTACAACCCCGGTGACCCAGTAATTCCGGAGGCAGAATTCTGTAAATCACCATTCCCATGGAGTCTCCATGGGAATGGGGACCATGGAAACACTGGTTCCGTCTATGAAAGAGCCGGTGTTTCCATGTCTGCCTGCAGGCGGGTGGTGTTAATCCCGCCAGGTCAGACCTGGGATGTTCAAACACTTTACCCCCACCCCTTTTCCGACATGAACACTTTTGCACACCACGAAAGACGATAGACAAACATCAGAGCCGTTTATCTGACATGTCCCAGAGCCGTTTATCTGACATGTCCCAACACAAGGATTAGGCAAAGTCAGGCAATCGACCAGAATCACACACACCCGACGGCCCTTTCCCTTCCCCACAGCGATAAAAGGTGGAGCACAAGAACACCATACGAGCAAGGCAGACCGCATGATGAGACAGCTATCCAGACACGGCAGTTCAAGAGGAGAGGAGAAAGACGGCGCGAACCGAGAGGGTGACAAGGAGAGAAGCAACCTTGCCCTTTCCGACCAAGGCCCGTGTAACCACCATGGAAGAAATCGTAGTAGCCCAAGTGGGTTGCAGCAGATGTCAATGGTACACGCAGCGTGCCTACTTTGATAAGCAGGACAGAGGGAGATGCCTGCTACCGTGGTACCAGCCTTGACTCCTGATATGAAGAAAACCAAGCAGTTCATCACAACTGGTGAGTCAAAGGGAGAACCGATAAAGAAACCTAACTGTGTTGAACAAAAGTAGCAAGCGGCAGATTGCAGAAAATACAAAGAACTGTTAATGTGAAAGGGGAAAGCCAGATGCAGATGAGCCAGGCATCACGTGGGTGCTCACTCGAGAAACTCTGGGTGATTACCTGCTTTTTGAAACTACTGTTACTAGAAGGCCTTGGGACAGGCGAGAAGGCGGTCAAAGTGGTCATACGGGAGTCTAATAAAATAGTCTGTAAAGTTGAAAGTCTTTGACCGGCAGATGATTGTGAAGCTAAGGGAAGTGAATCCCACATCGTAAGAAAGTAGAAGGAACTGTGTGATTGGCAAGAGTGAACCCAACGGAGGGATGCCGATGGAAAGGGACGATGCCTAAAGTCCCAAAGAACAGTATGTTGACAAGAGTGAACCCGGCAGAGGCTTGTCCACATTGAACTGTTTAAAAAGGCATTAAGATTTGTGAGTGTCACAGAAGGGATTGTGTTGAAAGTTTAGTGAACCCAACCGAGGGAGGCAAACAGTTGAGAAGGATCTGCGCCTGGAAGAGGGGGATCCAAGGGTGAGATACCATCACCCCAACAGCACGTGAATGCAACTGAGAAATCGTTTTCGAATACAAGCCAGAGTGAACCCGACAGAGGGAGGCAGATATTCGAGAGCGGTCTGAGGCCCGGAAGAGGGGGACCCAGGGTGAATAAACGTCACCTCAAGTGCAACCCAAAAGGAACTTTTTTGTTTATTAACATAGACCCAAACTTTACCACCAGCAGAGGGGGTATTTCTGGAATGCCTCAGTACTATTTCAGAAATGCCACCTCCGATAGCGGTGGATAGTAAAAAGATACCAAAAAAAATGTTTCAGACATTTTTAGCAACAATGTGAGGGGAGAAATGGACTATGTACAGCAGGCCATCGGAAGCAGGAAAAGCTAACCTCCAAAGGTCCTGATATCGCCGAGAATTGTTTAGGGATCTGAACCCGCAAAGGGGGATCCAGGGGTGAAAAGGCAACACCCAGCATACCATTGCAAAGGAACCTTTTGTTGTTATTTTGAACACATCATGTCCTCGAAGGCAAGAGACTTTTTACAAAGAAAGAGACTTTGCCATTGACGGTCCTGATAGCTGAGAACAGAACTGTTGTCTCGTGCTGGGAAGGCTCGAACGTGTGCTGTGCTCCAGAGTCCCGCCTTGTACCGTGCTCAAAACCTGGGGAAGGGAGACCATGACTATTGCATATTGACTTATTATTTGTGAATGCTTCTTCATGTTTTGTGAGCCCTATCCCACACTCTTTTGTATTTAGCGTAAGGATTGGCAATACGTTTTTCTTAGTGTAGGCCCTTTTATTTGACAAGACGCTGCTAGGACTGCCTTATTTTGATTTGATGGTCTTAGCTTGCTCCAATATTAGATTTAGGTTTAGATTAGGCGTTTTCCCACCCTACCTATACAGTTTAATAAACACCCTTGATCACTTGTGTCTATCTATTCTTAATACCATGCAATCCTTACACCACTCCATAGCTAGTATTTGCCTAATCTTGGCGAGCCATTGATGTATCGTGGGGGTGCTCCAGCTCTTTTTAATGTATATATGGCACATGTTTCCTGTGACCTTAACACAAAAAATTGTTTCCCCACTCGCTTAGGTACACTACAAATCCAACAACTTGCTTATGCAGATGATTTAATTTTGCTAGATCAGACACCAATCAGGTTGCAATGCTCAATTAACGGCTTTGCTGATTATATTAGGAACTTGTACCTTGAAATCAATCCCTAATAATCAAAACATTTGATTACACATCCAAAAAGATGCACCTTGATTTGCAAAAATGGTACCTAAATAACACTAAATTGGAGACGGTTGCCTAGTGGAAATATCTTGGCTTTCAAATAAAATTGAAATATTTTAATATAATTGAATTACACAAGATGTCTCCCCGATTGCAGCCCATGCAGCCCAGATGGGCAAACTAAATTGGAAGTATGGGAAATTCTCCTTTTTACCCATTATAACATTTTATAAAGCAAAGATCATCCCTGCTCTGACACATGGAGCAGAATTCAAAGGCACTAAATTTCCTTGGGGCAGAGTTGAGGGCCAACTCTAAAGTTGTGTGTTGAAGTTACCCAAAGGTGTCCCTATTGTCATAATTAGATCCGAACTGGCTCTTCTATCCATGCAATAGTAGAGTGGAGAACCTTTACTCTCTATGCCAGGATTTTAACACCTGTGCCTAACTCTGTATTTGGATTTGTTTGGGCTGGTATCACATGGTACATGCTTGACCCTTAACTCTTGGATCCAGTGTTGCTCCGACATCTTGACAAGGATATGTGCAAAAAAGAGCTAATTACTAATCTTTTATCTGTGAGGAAAAAAGTACTGCTGTTGGAGGACTGGATCATAGCATCAGAAAAATAGAATATTTGTTGTTTCGTCACCTATGCTATGATGAAAGGAGAGTAAATCAAGTAGCCTGCTATCTAATTCAGTCACCAAATGATCATCGTAGAGCTTTCTTTATGAGGTTCAGGCTCAACCTTCTACCAACCATGGAGCTAATAGGGTCCAGAAGCAAGTTGGACTCTTTGGCTAGGAAATGTTGTTTTTGTAAAAAAGTGGGAAAGGTGGTATCTCTTAAGCACTTATTTGTGGAATGGACAAACTTGGCACATATTCGAGATCTACACTTCTGTGAGTTTGTTCACGAAGTAGGTAAACCCAAGATCCCCCCTTTTTTGGGAAAGAATTTTCATCATCATCAAGTTTATTTCGGATATACATAGAAAATCCATAAAAACATTACATAATACAGAGATATCAAAACATTTTAAATCAGTAACAATACATCTATAGAAAACAATGTTAAAACAACCAAAAGGGATTACAAATATATTTCATTCACTATTGTCAGTTATCTCATTACGGGTCAATGACTGCAGAAAACATTTCCTATGATACAAAGCTTTTGTCAAAAGTAAGGACCATGCCACACTGGGTGAATTTGCCCACAACAGGTAAATCAGTGCTGGCCAATACTGCACAAAGCCTTGTTCCCTCAATATATAGGGGAAAATAAAACAACAAATGGGCTAGATCCTCACACGGGGCATCACATAGCGGGCAGGAACGATCCGCAACCCTCCCCCGGACTAAGCTGCCACCACAGCCCTTAGGTGGATACAGTTGAACCTAGCCTGTGTCTAAAGGACTCGGTCAATTGGTGATTCAGCCCAGAGCAGGTAACCTTGAACACCCTGGGACATAATGGTCATCAAACCACGATTCATAGGCTTGAGGCGTTCTAAGCCTTCCCTATTCAGTCTTACAGATTCATACAGGCCAGCAGTCCATCGATTTATCTCACTCCGGGATAGGGTACTACTCAGAGGGTACAAATGCATACAATTCATCCCCCTCAACTGTGATTTAATTTCAGACAGCCACGGAATCTTGTCTCTCAAGTCCATATCGAACAAGAAAGTGATCGGTTCCTGAGTTAAAGTGGCATTGTCATTCCCCCGTAGCCTGAGCCAATGTAATACCGGTTGCAGGGAAATCATATCCTCGATTGGTGTACAACCCAACTCCATGTGAACACCAAAGTTAGGGTCAGAGATGGGCAACCCCAACAGTTTCTTAAAAAATGGTTTCTTTGTGGACTGCACCATATTAACAAATTAATGACTCCACAACTCCATTCCAGATCTGGCCACAGACACCCCTTTCCACTTGTACAACTGTAAGAACGGGCAATTGGTTTAGCCTTAAACATGCACATAGCCCTTGAGACCGGACCCAATTCCTGCTTAAACGTTGACGTTTGTTTTAATACATGAGCATTAGCACCAAAAGTTGCCAAAAATCTTACCCCCAGGTAATCAAAAAATTTGACCTTGGAGCTAACAGTATTCCTGCAATACATGGTCTTGCAGTGTATCATCCGCAATTTTAAAAGGAAAGTATAAATCATTGCTACTACGTCATATGTTCAAAGTCTGCTGAGCATTAATTAATAATTCGATAATCGCTGTGATTTAAATAGTTGATTATCATGAATTTTATGGTGGAAATTAATTAACTTTATTAATTACTAATTCAGGGATTTAACAATACACATCATTTGTATTAGTTTTATGTCGTTCTGAGAATTGTATTTCTAAATTGTATTGTCTTATTCATGTATTTTTCTGTATTTGTCATATCTCTTTTGTGAAGGTTTTAATAAACGAGATACAAATAAAAAATGTATTAAAAAAATGTTTTTCAATCTATTGAAGGGAAACACCTGGGCTTCCATTCTGTACAGAAAAAAGAAAGCTTTAAAAAATTGGAGCCAATTGGGATTTGTTTACCTACACCTTCGAGGTGGACGTAAAAATAGGTGTTTTTTCTGCAAAAAGTCTGCCTACAATACCACTGCCAGTATTCCCATGGAATTCCATTGATGGTATTTGATCAAACCCCGAATTGGATGGATGGAAAATACTGACAGTTTTACTGGTATCACCCAACTCCGAATGACCCCCTAAGTCTGTGATTGTTTTTCATTGTCTTGTCCAGAACACTCTTCTAGTGTTCTATAAGAGTGTTAAAAAGAGACACATGCAAATCATCATCAGGTTCAGATATATAAATGCAAAATCGCATGAACACAGAGACATCTTTCCACCTATACTTTACACTGTCACAAATGGACTCAAACACATTAACCCAGTCATAGAAACTGAAACACACACACACACTCCACCTTATTTGAAAACCCACATTAACTGTAGGCGGAGCATATATTGTACCTTATCTGACAACTGTCCCATAACCTTTCCTCGTATCCTATAGGACAATTAGCGCTAAGCCCACTGCGCTGCATCCTTGTGCCTAAAACCAGCATCGCAACATCACTGTATGATGCAACCTCATTATGATTATCCATTTGCTTATCATTGATGTACAAATAAGACTCCCCTTACTACTGGGACAACACTTGCCAGCCATACTTCCTGTTCCTCCAATCACCATGAAAATGTCTCTCCACTGTAATACCAAACCCACACCCTTCCTCCTACCGCAGCAAGCTACCTTGATCTCATACTCCATTAAACCTACCCCATTCCTACCCAAATTAACGGCTAATTTGACAAATTGCCAAACTGCCCAGCAGCCATAGCGGCCCTTCCACACTCACCCCTGCACAATGGATTGAGCGGTATGCCATCAAGCTGACTCCTAATCAACCTTGCTGCGGCATCCATAGAAATACAAGACTTGCCTCAAGGTTTACCATAGTAGCTCCTATAGTCAACATCTACCAAGAAAACCTACCCAGCCAAAAAACGCCACCCCATTCCTCGCGGAACTTACCTTGCCTTACCACCACTTGCTCGCTACCACAAAAACTGAAACCAAAGTGGAACAAACCATTAGCCATGTCGGCCCCACGGAATCTACCTCACCCTCCAGTTAAGTCCAAACCTTCCTTGATAAAAGGGGCGCTTATTAATGCTAGATCCATAGTTGCACGTGCAACTGACATAACCGACTTAATCAAGGACACTAATCTCGATTTCCTAGTAGGATCAGAGACCTGGCTCCATGCCGCCGCAGAACCATCTCTTATGCTAGCCATCCCAGACTCTTACACTATTACCCGAGTAGACAGCGAAAATGGTAAAGGCTGAGGGGTGGCCTTCATAGCTCGATCTAACTTGGCACTCAGACCGTCAACTACCTTGTCAATCAAATCATGCAAACTGCTCACAGTTAAAATAGCAACTTCCCACACTAGCACACTTACCATCCACCTCATATACAGATCTCCCAGCCCCCCAGGAGACTTCGAGGAGGATATTATCACACAGCTTTCTGATAGCACTAAACCAAAGTCACACATTATATTACTTGCCGACTTTAACCTAGGCCTATATCACCCAAATGACCAGTCTGCTGAATCCCTGGAAGACTCCCTAAATGAACTGAACTTCACAAAGAGAATTAACCAACCTACTAACTCGAAATTACGAATACTGGATTGGCTGGCAGACCATAACTGTGACACTGCAATTACTGCCATTGACCCACAAGCCTGGACTGACCGCTCCCTCATTTCATTCATCATTAATGTCAACCGTCCAGCCCCTAAAACTAATGCCATCGCGCCTCCACTATTCACTAGAAACAAGCGTAACATTACAGCTGAAAAACGAACTCCTCTGCTGATCCCTATACTAAACGCTAACAATTCGGAAGACCCAGAGGAATTAATAGAGCTCTTCAACAATACCATGACTAGGGCCCTAGACACCATCGCTCCTCTGAAACTCCGTAAGAGCAAACCTAAAGATTGCCTTAATACATGGTATACACCACAATTGAAAGAACCCTTGAGGTCGGAAAAAAGGAAATGTGAGGTTACCTGGAAAAACCTTCTGTCTAAGGAGAACAAAGACATAGGGCCTCATTACGAGTCTGGCGGTAACCGAGGCGGTAAAACCACCTGGTTACCGCCGGACTTGTATTACCATTCCGCCTCCGTGATTCCCGAAATTACCGGGGCATTACAACCCCGGGAATCACGGAGGCAGAATGGTGTTAATCCCCATTCCCATGGGGATCATGGAAACACCGGCAGCATCTCGCCAAACCTGGCGGGAACATCACCTCCCGCCTGCAGGAGTCGGGATCAGGCGGTCCGGAAACAACGGTGGCGGCGGGTTTACCGCCACCGTTATTTCCGGACCGCCTGATTTGTAATGAGGCCCATAGTCACAGAAATCTCTGCTCACTACAAAAAAGAGATAGTAAAAACTAAACAGGAAACTTATAACGACAGGATCCAAAATGCTAGTTCCAGCATCAAGGAACTATTTGGAATCCTAAGGGAATTAGAATCACCTATTTATTTATTTATTCACATTTTTTAATGCACACAGCAGCCCAAGGCATTACAGGACAATTTTGCGTGACGAAGTATAGATACAGGCATGAAATGATACAGTCAATGTTAGGTGTGAGGTGAGGTGGAAGAGTTGAAGAGAGTTAGGTGAATAGTGTGGTTTTGAGTGATTTGTGAAAGGAAAACAGGGAGGTTTCTGCTCTGAGCGAATTGGGAAGGGAGTTCCATAGCTTAGGTGCTATGTAGGGGACTCTGTAACTAAGTACCTTTTGTTTCCTATGTTTACACAATCTTGCTGCTTACGCCTTCATGTAATAGCGCCTCGATGTCTATGGGCTGCAGTGCGCTCTATAAATGTAAATAAAAAAAAATAAAATGCCGCCGGCTTTGGCTCTTCTGATGGTGGGTATGCAGAGTTGGTTAGCATGATGGCTTCTTTTAGGACGTCAGAGGAGTTCTTGAGTATGGTTTCGGATAGGTAAGAAGGTGCGTGTCATGATCTCTGCTTCCAAAAGGTCAGGGTTTTCCCAACTCCCTTGGAAGCAGATGCATAACCCAGGTTCCGAGTGCCAACCAGTCCCAATTGGGACCTTTTGGACCCAGTCCTGGCGCCAGTGGCACCAGGCCCATAAATATGCCCAGTCCCAGCGCTGGAAGCGCCGGGCTCATAATGCTTGGGGGGACTTACCTGCAGCAGACCATGCTGCTTACTTGCCTGCCAGTTGAGCCTCTGATCCTCTTCTGTTTGGAACTACTTTTCCTGTTGGGTGGGGCTGGAGCCACTCCCTAGATTTAGAACACTGGAACTCTTCTGGAAGGCAGGAACTCTTTTCTTACCAGGAACTCTTTTCTTACTTAGGCGTGGCTGTGGAAGGAGACACCTAAGCACTACAGGAGGCTATTTAAACCACACCCGGTGGATGAATCTTGCTTTGCGTTATTCTGCACCCTCTGCAGCAGGATGCTCATCGTGTCTTCTGCATCCAGTCCTGGGCCTAAGGAAAAAGGCTTACCATCCTGAATCCAGTCTTCAGCAACCCCTATAAAGACAAGAAAGAACAGGTTAGCATTCAGGCATCTGAAAGGCAAAGGCTTACCTACTCTTCGTGCGCTCCGGAGGTCTTCATACTGCATTCCGGCATCTGAAAGACAAAAGCTTACCAACTCTTCGCACGCTCCGGAGGCCTTCGGCGCTGCATCCGCATCTGAAAGACAAAACAAGGTGCGTTTAAAGACATTGGGGAACTTTAATACTCACGTGCCATTACTCCTTTCCACATCTAATCCAGTGGGTATTCCGGCACCCTGCAGCCGCTCCGAACTCGTACCTGCAAAATAAAAAGACAGTTAGAGCGCATCGTGAAACAGGCAACAAGCGCTTACTCACGTGCTTCCAGGCGCTTCTATTCATCACACGGGCTCCATCTACAACTCACTTCAGCCCGTCATCCGCCATCGCCGGAACCCTGCAAAACAAGAGACATCATTACTAAAGACTTTAAAAAGACATTTGAATGACTCGAAACTTACCGTTCGTGCAGTAAACGACGGACAGCAGTCCTCTGAAGTCAAGAGGCCTGTGCTACCTATCCAGTGAAGAAACTGGCTACAGCACCCTTCCCCGAGGCAGATGGAGAGCTTGGCATTCACTTACATCTTACGTCAGGCATACAGTGCACAGAGGTCCAGCCCAAAGAGCCAACCGGGTGCTACACATCACCTTTGAAGATACGGTAGTCGCCCAGTCAAGACCGGCGCCTCTGCGAGAATCAGGTGAGCGTTACAGTGCGACAGAGTTGATGCATTTATGAGTAATGGTTAGGATTTAGAAGTTCATTCTTTCTTGAACTGGGAGCCAGTGTGCATTTCGTCTTGCTTGGGATACGTGGTCAAATTTAGGTAGGTGCAGAGCTGCACGGAGCGCTTTATTTTGCACTATTTGGAGTTTGTAGAGGTTTTTTGTTGAGGTGCCTGCTTGGAGGGCGTTGCAGTAGTCTAGTCTCGCTCCTATAGTGGCCCTGGCGATGGATAGGCTGTTTTGGGAGGTTAGGAAGGGTTTTATGGCGTAGATGAGTTTGGTGGTGAGTGCGGATGCAGAAGAGATGGTGCTGACCTGTTTCGTCATAGAAATTGTAGCGTCTAAGTAGACTCCTAAGGTCTTCACAGATGCGGGGACTGAAATGTTGGTGTTGTCAATGGTGAAGTGGGAGTATTCAGGGCCAAGTTTGGCTAAAGTTTCCTTAGGTGCTAGGATGATGACCTCAGTTTTATACCCATTTAAACAGAGGCCATTGGTGGTCATCCATGTTTGTATGGTGGTGTAAATCTGAAGGAGTGCTTCAGTATCTTGGGTGTAATCTCCAGTGAGGGGGAGGAGGACTTCGGTGTCGTCAGCATGGTTGGTGTAAGATATGCCGAGCGCGTCCAGCAAGTCAAAGAGAGGTTTGGTAAACAGGTTATAGAGGGTGGGTGCAGTGCAAGATCCCTGAGGGACTCCACAATCAATGGTTTCAGGGGATGCATTGACCAGGTTAGAGTATACTTTCATGGCTCTTCCTTTTAGGATGGAAGTAATCCAGGAGCTCGCTTTGTCTGAGAAGTGTGCAGCGTTGGAAAGGTGGGAGGTGAGGATGTTGTGGTCCACAAGATCAAACACGGCGGAGAGATTGAGGAGAAGTAGGAGGGCAGGTTTACCAGTGTCCATTATTTTGGTGATTTGATTCTTTAAGTCTAGGAGGGTGGTTTCTGTGCCATGGCCCTTGCGGAAGCCTGATTGTCTCCTACCCAGGATGGCATGCATTTCCAGATATTGCTGGATTTGGTTATGGGCGGCCTTGCGTAGGATTTTGAGGAGGAAGGGGACAGTAGTGATAGGACGGTAGTTATTTGGTGAGGTAGGGTCCAGGGAGGGCTTTTTTAGTAGCAGGCAAACCCATGCTTCTTTTAGGCATTGAGGTATGATTCCTGATGAAAATGAGGCGTTGATGAAAGCAGTTATGATAGGCACTAGAGAGTCTGCGCATTCTTTGATAATGGTAGGAAGACAGATGTCCCCTTTGCATGTGGAGGGTTTGATTTTTTTTAGAAGGTCTGTGACTTCTAGTTCTGTGACGTCTCTAAAGACGAATAGGAGTGTTTGAGGGGGTGGTATATGGGAGGAGGGTGGTAACGGAGTTATTATTCGGGAGAGCCTAACGCTGAGATACTATTTTGTTTTGGATTGTTTTAGCTTTGTTGAGGAGAGTGGTTTGGATGCTGGAGCACCAAGCTTCACCCTTAACGATTTCATCAGGGCTAGAGATGGCTGTGGTGAGCTCTTTGAAGATAGAGAATATTTCTCTTGTTTTAGAGTTGGCTTTAGTGATTCTTTGATTGTAGGATTCTGATTTGGCGTGGAAGATGGCTTGTTTATAAGTGGAGGAGATTTCTTTGAATTCCTTGAGAGAGGATTGGTTGGGCGCTGACTGCCACTTGGTTAGGGCTTTAAGTTTCTTAGTGCAGAGAGCTGATAATTCTTCTGTAAATCAGGAGTTGAAGTGCATGGATTTTTTTTATTTTTTTTCTTCTTGTGGTGCTATGGATTCAATTGCTTGGGTGAGGACATGGGCATAGGTTTTGGCAAAGGAGGTGGGTTCATTATTCAACAGCGTTTTGAGTTCAGGGGTATTGAGCAATGGGGCGAGGTTGATTTTAGTGAGTTTTTTAGAGCTTCTGGCTTTGGCCGGTGGGGCATGAATGAGAGTCGTGTGTGTTGCCCTGGTGGGAGTGGAGAATTGTATGTAGTGGTGATCTGTCCATGGAAGGGCTAGGATGTCGGTGACGGATGATGAACAGTTATGGTCGGTGATCCAATCGATGGTTCGGCCTTTACAATGAGTGGCCTATAGCTCCTGATGACTCTCACTTGAAAAACAAAGACTGGTGCACCAGCATTCAAAGTGCCTTGACGAATAGAATCACCACCCTCCAAAAGAAAATTGCCTCCAAAAGACTCAACATTAACAGCATTGACACAGCTCAGTACCAGGACACCACTACCCTCTCAATTACCATACCTGAATTCAAATTTGCCCAAGTCACTACTACTGATGTCGCTAAAATCATTAACTCTGAAACCTTCACTTTGCCAAGGCGGCATCTGCCCTGCCGAAATTATAAAAGATGCAGTTAGATATCTCACCGCTTTCATCACCAGGCTTATAAATGCCTTCTTTAAATCATGCCAGGTCCCTGCCAACCTAAAAGACAGTATTATCCCTGCTTAAAAAAGCCTCCCTGGACCCCACTATCCAAACTAATTACAGGTCCATAACTACAGTCCCCTTCCTCCTCAAAATTATCGACAAAGCAGTTTGCCTCCAAATCCAGTCGTACCTAGAGATCAACAATCTCCTTGGGCTCAGACAGTCCGGATTTAGACCCTTGCATGGGACTGAAACAGCGCTACTAGATCTAAAAACACAAATATACTTAATAAAAGATAATAGACAATGGGCCTCATCACGTAACCCTTAAATCTGGCGGTAGCACTATTACCGCCGGATTTAAGGATCCGCCGAATCAGGGCTTCGGCGGATTTCAATCCAGCTCTGAGCTGGTGTGAAATCCGCTGAGAATTCGCGCTAATACCGCCGGCGGGAAATCAGCCGGTGGTATGAGCGCAAAATTTCCCCATTGAGCCCAATGGGGAATGGGGCATTCCCGAATGGGCTCAATGGGTAATGGGGACTTCCAAGTCCGCCCAACTCGTGATCTCGCACTATTAGCGCCGGGGGCTATGGCGGTAGCGCTAATAGCCCCCGCGCTAATAGCACCAGCCCTACCGCCGAGGTTGTGATGAGGCCCAATGTGCACTACTCTTACTTTTAGACCTCTCTGCTGCCTTTGATTTGGTCGACCATAATATACTATGCAAGCACCTATCTTTTTTTTTTTTATTTTAGTTTTTTTTCATTCAGTTTGTACAAACTTTTGAAAAAAGAAAATTCTTACATTATCGTTATCATGCTCTTCCCTAGCAGACTTAGTTTGTAAAATCTTAAATATATATTTCTTCTAAAACTTTTTGCAATTTCATCGGAAGCCGCTCCCTTTCACTCCACTCCATCATAGTCTGTCTAGGGCCACTTGGCCCTTTTGGGGATCTCGCCGGCTTCAGCCTATTTCTTGTGGAAACATGCAAATGCCCACATTTCTTACTCCATTTCTCGCATCTTAATTTCCATCTGTTGTAGAAACAATGTGAGCGCCAGCGACAATTTTTTATGGGTGCTACAGTGTAAGCGGCACCACCACTCTTCCTCGCTATATGTTGCGACTATATCTCTTTCGGTAGCCAAATATTTCGTTCTCAGAGCTTTGAGTTCACTGCAATACAGGATCAAGTGTTTCAGCGATTCATTCTCTATTTGGCAGAAGCGGCTTTTTAAATCCTTGTTCAGCAGTTTCTTTCTGTGCATTTCCACTTCTCTTGTTTCGTACAAGTTCAGCCTAAATCTTAGGTAAGATCTTCTTAGAATTTTGCATGGAAACATTTCCAAATATTGTAATGTCTGCACTCTTCCCTTTGCTTCGCCAGGATGATTTGTCATACATTTGTGGGAGTTTCTTTTCTCAATTGTTTTGATCCAGTCGTGTTCCATTACTTTCTTTTTCACAGCATTTGGATTGGTGGTCAACTGGTTCTCCTCTGCTCCTAGCTCTTGTAGTATCTTTTTGCAATTCAGTCTCCATTGTTGGAGTATCGGCTTTGGCTGCTCTTTTTCATGCTCTGCCAGTATTTTTAACTGTGGAGCTGAGACTTCGATTGTCTTGCTGTATAGAGTCAGCATGTTCCAAGTGATTTTTGCATCCAGAGTTGGTACTCCTACTTCATAAAGTACACATGCCGCTGGATAGCTTGTTGGAATTTGCAAAACCTTTTTCCAAAACGACCCCTCGCACCTTGACCATATTTCGCTTGAGCATCCAAACATGCATTCCGCTCCAAATATAAGGGCTGGAATTACCTTGCTTTTATAGAAATTTATCACAGGCTTGAAAGAGAATTTCCCATACTTGTTGTGGACTGCCCATGCTTGTGCCGTTAATTGCTTACATTTACTTATCGTTTGAGATACCATTGGATCGTCACGTAAGCTGGAATTAATGTGTACTCCCATTAATTGTCCACCTCATTTATTAATAACCAAAAACCTCTGGTATTCCGCTGTCCTAGGGTCTTCAACATGGTTTCAGCATCCTTTTGGTCCAGCACTGCTCTATGGTTTTTCACCCAGTTCCTGTAGTTATTTTTCAGTGATCTCAACTTTCGCTTCTGTTCTTCCTCGTTTACGTTTCCTATCTTTCTGCAGTTTTTCCTTAGAGCTCTTTTTTTTCAGCTATTTCTATATCATACATATGTTTCTTGTAGAACGGTTTCCCCTGGCAATTGACTTTCAGCCTTTAAATTTCCATAAATTCTCTATATTCAATTAAATGGTCATTCAGGGCGCTAGGGTGGGGTTTTATGCCATCTGTCAGTGACTTTATATCTTTGGCTATCATTCTCAGCCGTGTTCTGCTCGGCTCCAATTCAAATGGTTGATTTGGTTGTACCTTTTTCTTGAGAGTGGGTTGATTCCAGGTGAGAGAGACTAAATTATGATCGCTGTGGGTGGTTTTTGTCACCTTCGTTGATGTTATTTCTTCTGCCATTCCCTCCGTTACAAAAAAGTAATCAAGGATTGACTTTTGCTGCCCTCTCTCCCATGTCTCCACTGCTGGAATATCGCCCATTATATTCCCGTTCATCATATTCAATGCACGATCCTCCATCTCTTCCAGCCATGTTCTTTTTTTTTTTACTTCATTTATTGATATTTTTGTCTTCCCAGTTTTTTTCCGTGTAGTTCTAGTAATTTTAGATTGAGATCACCACATATCACCATGTTCAGTTCTCTCTCAGTCGACATCACATTGTCTACCGCATCCAGCAGGTCGTCCATTAGATTTCCTTGTTTTGGATCTTGGTGATTCCAGTAGATATTGAATATGTGTACTATTTTTTTCTGTGTTCCATTTGCTATTTTTGATTCTATTTTTGTGTATTGTATGTTGCTTGAATGATTTCTCGTCTCTCGGATTTCAAAACCACTCCTGCGATTCACCAGAATTAACTGGCCTTACATGGGTCTACCCTTTTTCTTGACTATAGCAGGGTTCATGGCCACCTCAAACCCATCAATACACGGGCAAGTCGACAGCCAAGTTTCTTGCAAACACAGGATGTCACATTTTCTTAACATTTCATTTGAACTGTTTGCAAGATGGGCAAAACCTCTGGTATTCCATGTTGCCCATATTACTTTATTTCGTCCTTCTTGGCGTTAGCTTCTCAATGGATCGTTTAGGGCCTTTGCTAACCATGCCCATTTATGTTCTTCTTCCACACTACTTTCACTGTTTCCATTGGAGTCCTGATTACTTGGGCCTGGTTTTGCTTGTACGTTAGATACTGTGATTTCAATTTTTGCTCCTTTTGGGTCTTCACTTCTCAATGACGAGTCTCTCCAGATTTCTTCAGCCACCGATGATTTTTCCTCACTCACGTTCTTTTTGGGTAGGTGGATGGGGGACTGAGGGCTGTTCATCTGTAGTTTCCTTTGTTGCGAGTAGATTGTCTACTTTATAAATCTGGAAACCCGCTTCCATTATTTGTCTTTCGCAACTCATGATCAGTTGAATTATCTTTAGCGATTCTATATGTAGCAATGCGCTTGATCGACCATGTTCGTTTATCAATTCCACACGACTTAGTTCTGCACTTCGGATTGCCCGAAGAATCGCAATCGATTGGAAAAGATTTAGTACGGTGTTTCGGTTAAGTGTCTTGTCGCTCTTTTTTGGTTCAATCCTTTCAATCAGTAATCTGAAATGTGTTGTAGCATCCTTCGCACAGTTCTGGACTTGTCCAGTTTTGTTTTTTGGGCTGTTATTCAGTCTCTTATTCTTTGCACTTGTTTCTTCCATAGTTGTTAAGTTTTTACTCCCTCTTAACATTGGAGATTTACACTCTGCTTGATTCAGTCTTGGTTTAGCTTCCATCTGCATCAGTTTTCTGTTCTTCTCTTGCTCCAATTTATTTTTCATCAGGCTGATTTTCAATTTTTCTTCTATGGTATAGAAGGGTTTAATCTGCACTGTGTCTTCTTCGCTCAGACTTGCTTGGTCATTGTTTTGCTTCTCCGGTGATCTAATTAAGCGGATGACTCTCTTACTTGTCAATTCCTCCTTCTGCCCCTCCTTCTCCGCTACCTTTGGTGTATGTTCTTTTAATCCCTCAACCCTTTTCATTGGGGACATCTCTACGACACTTGCCGTCCCATCTTCATTGTCATCGTGTATGCTGTATACTGACATGTTCATCAGTTCATCTTCGTCACACTCTTGGGTCTGTCCAATTGTGGGCTGGTTATTCTTTTGCCCTTTTTCTTTTAAGTTAGTTGTTCCTTGCTTATCACTTAACTCACTAGGTCCCGTTTGTTTTTTAACTTCCTTCGGCATCTCGGTGTTCATTGTCAGATTTAGGGCCTTGATGTTTCTGAAAAAATTTGCAGAACTTTTGCCATTTATGTTCTTTGGTGCGGCCATATTTTTTGTATTTTTTTTACATTTCCCTTGTCTGATGTTACAATTTTTTTTGGTATTTTCACTGTTCTTAGGATTTGATGTCTGCTGTTTTTCAAATATCTCGAACCACTCTTGATCGGGACTCCTGGCCTTGGATTTGCTCTGCTTTGGTGATGAGCCACTTGCCTTGTTGTCCTCACACTGGGCGATGATTATCACGGGGGTTGCAGTGTCGGCTGATACGGGGTTCCCCTCTTTTCTTGGGCCCTCGCTCTTGTCTTCAGCTCTAGGGGATCCTTTGGGAGACCCTTGCACTTTGTTCTCTGCGTTATCGGGACTCTTGTCATCTGACACCTGCTGCACTTCCTTTGCCTGGATACCAGGCCTTTTTTCTTCTCGCTCTGGCTTCTCAATTTCGGTCTTTTCAGAGATGAGACCTTTGTCGGATCTTATTTTGTCAGACTTAGCTGTTCTGCTTTTGTTTAATAACGTTTGTTCCTTTATTTGCTCTGGCAGGGTTTGGCACTCCTGCTCTACTTGGGCCGCTTTGCATGGTTCTGGTGATTGTACTTGTGTTTTAGTGTACGCAGATCTTCTTTCTTGTTCTTTATTTAAAGTTATTAGAGCTTGTTTGGAAACCTCTGCTAGCAGCCGTTTATCCTCAGCGTTACTTTTTAAGGCTTTTTTCAGCGAAGTGGTTGCATGTTCGTATCCGCGACATGTCATTTTGTTTTTGAGGGCCATTTCGAGCATGTTGCTTTCCATTTTGATCACTTTTGTATTTAGAAGTGCAATCAATGTGTTCTGGTCTTTGCACGTGTCATTGAGTTTTTTCATAGAGCTTTGTTAGTGGTGTTACAGCTTTAGTTGTAGCCGACATCAAAATTGGTCGGAGTTCGTTCACCACTTTTTCAATTGCCGCTTTCGAAGTCAGAATTCCATCTCTTGCTTTTCTCAGAGGTAATTTAATGTTTTTGTTTTTTGTCTGGGCTTCACATCCAGTTTCTGTATCAATCTCCGTGGATCCTGGTGAGGACGCGAGGGTCTCCTGCTCGGGCACTCTAGATTTAATTAATTAATTGCTACAGGAGGCAGGATCGCTATTTGTCTCTAGCCTTTTAAACGTTTTTGAGAGTGGTAGAATTCAGACTCAGAGCTGGTTGCTTGAGGGAAGTTTTTAAGCTGCACTTCCTTCCTTGTCGCTTTCCTCTTCCACGTTTGGTGTCTTGCGACTTCAGAGGATGCTGATGCTGCGTTGTTCTCAGTGCGACCCATTTGGTCTGGCACCCTCCCATCTTGCTGGCTATTTTGCGGTAAGGCCTGGCCGGATACTGCCAATTTGGCATTTAGATGTGCGAGGTCTCTGATTAGCCGATCCGCTATGGCAATTGAGTCTCTTCGCGGATGCTGGTGGAGATTTTTTTCCATTTCTGGGTTAAAGGAGGCTTCAGTGGCTGGGTCCCAGATTTCCTCTTCAGGTTGATCTGGCCCGGGAGCTGTAGTTTCCTGTTCATGCATTGTGGAGTCACCTATCATCGGCAGCTAACTTCTCCCCAGAAGCTACAACCTGGATTAAATCCTTTCTAAATAACAGAGTGATGGAAGCATTCTCTCCCTCCGACGCAGCCGACCCTATTCCTATCACCTGTGGAGTTCCTCAAGGCTCCTGCGTCTCCCCTACACTAAACAATGTGTTTACAAAACCCCTATTCAACATCTTGGACCGTTTGGGTGTCATCTACACTAACTATGCAGATGACACCCAGATACTAATCCCACTATCTGGCAACTACGACGCGGATAATGACCTAATAAACAAAATCTACCTTGTCATTCAGGCATGGATGGCCACCCATAGATTGTGCCTGAATGACGACAAGACTGAAATTCTCATTCTAGGTGCCCCTATCCATCTAAAAAAAACTCAGCCTTAAGTACACTTTGTTCAATATAGACGGTAACCTGATCACTACAGCCAAGGAAACTAAAACCTTAGGCTTCCATCTTGACTCGACCTTAAACCTCAAGAAACAAGCCAACGCCACTGCTACAGCTACGGCCTACACTTGCAAACTGATTCATGCATGTAAAAACTATCTCTCCACCAACAGTCGCATGATCTTGGCATGAGCACTAATCCTGTCCAAACTTGATTACTGCAATGCCCTTTATGCAGGTACAATTAAACAAGTACTAAGCAAACTCCAAACCCTGCAAAATAATGCTCTAAGAACTGCTTTGAGTATCCTGAGAAAAGACCACATATCTGCAACAAGAAGAAGTCATAAATGGCTTTCTATTCAGGATAGAATCTACTTTAAACTTGTTTCTATTTCCCATAAATGCCTGCACAATGCTGCCCCCAAATACCTTATGGACAAAATTGCGCTAAAAATCTCTTCCAGACCTACAAGATCAGCCAACGCCTGCTGCATTATCTCACTGCGCTTTAACCTAAAAAGAGTTGGAGGTACTAGCTTCCCATTTCAAGCAGCCCTTGCATGGAATGCCCTCCCACTGAATTTACGCACTGACCCTTACCTATACAGTTTCAGGTCTAACACCAAAAATTGGCTACTGACCAAGGACAACGCATACATCGCTTGAGTCTACAAACTAGATGTTCAGAAACCAGATAACACTAACCTGTTATTGGCCTGTCTGCATAACCTCTCTATTTGACATATGTATCCAGGAACACTTAGTTTCCTGCTCCTGCTGCCACTACACTATACTATTATGTTGTTACATTGCTTCTATTACTTGTCTACATGCTACTCTGTTAATTTTCCTTCCTTATGTATTAATGTATCCTAAGATGTCTTGCATAGTGCCCCGATACCCTAGGGTGTGGCGCGCTGTATAAATAATAAACAAACAAACAAACAAATATAAAAGGCCGCTCTTGCTCCTGCTCCATCTCCAGGCCCAATGTGTATTATCCTTGCAGTTCTCTCTCCTTCCGTGAGTTGAAACATGCAGCTGGCTTTCCAAGAAGATTCAAGTTGGGAGCAGAAAAAAAGCCATGTCCCTTGGCCGTCTTTGGCTCTGATGATCCAAATGCAGATCCAATAGCCAGAATTACCTGCAAGATCCTTACCACGGCTTCTTGTTGTATCTGGCAGAGTCTGACTGACAAATCAAGGTGGTCTACTGTCTGGGCAATGTAAGTTGGAGAGGGGCAAAGAATGTGTTTGGTGTGATGGACAATTAAAGGGGGTGAGTGGCAAGAAATTGGTGACTGAGCAGTGTGGGCAACGGAAGGAGGTTTGTGAAAGGCAAGGGAAGGGGATTGAATTAATAGAGGATTGAGTAAAGGGGAAGGGAGGTCTGAAAGTTAAATGTAAGAAATTGAGGCATTGAGAATGTGATGCAAAGGAAAGACACTGAAGGATTGTGGGTAAGGACAATAGGGTAAATGAGATGGAGGTACACGTCTGGAATGGTAGGTCAGCAGGTTGACTGTTGCTGAGATCTATGTCTGACCTGTATGTCACTGGACCCTATTGTGGCACTGGCTTGACCCACTTTCTTTTTGCTGACTAAGTGATTAATACTTGCTTTATGAACATATTTTTCAATGACTAACTCTTATATTTTTGCATGTTGCATTATCATGTGACTTGGTGCTTTGAAAGTACACACAATTGTACAGCCTATGATTATAATTATAGTAAGTTTTCATTATAATTAAAATCTAAGTCTGTTTCTCAGATGTATTTGCCTCAGGATACAGATGATAATAGACTTCCTGGGATGAATCCTGCACAGTCATCACTGAACCCCAGCCAAAAATCTCCCATGTGACCTGGGAAAGCAGCTGCTACCTGATCCTGACCCCAGGGGTGGTATTGTGAGGGAGGATCACATGGGAGGAGATTGCTGTCAGGGGGAGTGGGTGGCTCCCTTGGGAGGGATGCAGTATTCTTCTTGTAAGGACGAAGACCCCATATTTCCCAATTATCTTGTAGCATTCTGCCACTGCACAAGTCCTTCCCATGAGAAAACCCAAAGAACATTCTACGAAAATTCCCCTAAACAGAATACGTTTTGTACCTTGGGAATTCATTAATCAAATGTGACATCCTCTAATTATTATGATTCTGTCTTAGGTAGAAGTCCTAACCCCAATGGCAAAGCCTACATCCTTCACATAACATCTCCTACCTCTGATAACTTTCAATTCACAAATCAATCAAGACTAAATAAACATGGAAAACTTAAAACCATTATGGACTCCAAGACCCAAAATGCCTATGGTACTGGGACAAGGAAGAGCAACAAAGAGTTAATTATTATTAATGGTGCCACTAAGTAGACCATGTGGTCTAGTTGTTTTAATTCACATCACCTAAGCGGGATATTTGAATGTGCAAATGATCCACATGTGGAAGACACAGAAGCAGTCAGAAAAGATACCAATGTCTGAAAAGCAGTTGAAGTTGAAGCAGAAGTGAAAGCGCCAGCTGAATCCGACGCAGGAAGAGAAGGCATCCGGTTTTACCAAGTACGCACAGGAGGAAGCAGAATTGTGGAAAATGGCAGCAGGGAAAGAAACCCAGCTGTATGGGAGATGTGCTCCCGACCTGATGTAAATCGACGAGGTGTGCTGGAGGATGCGGAGACCCGCCGGATGCTGTGGAGCGCCAGAGAAGGGGCGTGCAGGCAACAGCAGTCACAGGAGAGCTGTCAACGGTGTGGCCGACGGTCTGACAGTGCACTGAAGTCCTGCTCTCACCGAAATCACAACACAGCATCAAGGAGTAACGCGTAAATGCTGCAAGAAGCAGTGAGATGGCCTAAAGAGAAAGTTAACCTTGGGGCTTTCCGAGCAGAAAATGTATCAGTAACAGACATTTTTGAATACCAAACAAGTAGAAAAGAAGGGCAAAAAGGGTGCAATTATCCTTTCATGAGATATCAGCTTGGGGAAACCTGTAACCCGCATTGCCAACAACCAAGACAGTGTAAAGAAGAGATAAAAGGGCAACACAGGCGCAACTCTCCTTTCATGAGATATCAGTTTAGTGAAACCTCTAACCCATATTGCAAATAGTCAAGCGACTATAAAGACAGGTGAGCCTGGTGCAACCCTCCTCACCTGGGATATTGGTGTGGAGAAACTTAGAACAAATATTGCCACTAACGAGACCATTCACACTTGTACAAGCTTTTCTTCCTGGCAGGCGAGTAAATCAGGAAATAAATAGTTGGTATATGGTTGTGGTAAAAAGGTGTTGTGGAAAGAAACTATTAACTTTCTCATCCTGACAAACTGTTACATAACAAAAGACATTTGCTGTGCTGTCCTAACAAAAGTATTTCACCAGAAGAATAATTGTGATATTCTTATAACCGTTTTACATCTTAGGAAGAATACTTTATGGAAGAAACAGTAGCTTTGTTTTTCAACCAGTGTTTTGTGAAAGAGACGTTTACTTTATACCAAGTTGTAAGATGTATTGGATGGAAAAGATATTTTGGTTTGAACTGAATAGAATTTTGTTGAATCAAAACTTCCTTTCCAAAAGGCTTCCTGAATTGATTCATGGGAAGGGAACCAAACCCTGGTCACAAGGAGTGCATTGTGGGAATTATACGTTTGTACCTTTGCAGAGTTTTGTTGAATGAAACCAGATACTTTTACCTTATGCACTTTGGTTATATATGTTAGTGTGAGGGTCAGATACATTTGGACAGAAGGTCATCTTTCTTTAGTTTTAGTTTACTATGTAGGAACAAGGAACATTCTCTTTAGGGACAGATAGCCATTTATCTCACCCCGCTTTACTTTCGATTAATATGGCAAACATTAAGAAAACTACAACTTTGTGTCTGTCTGTCATTTCTCGCCCCTCAGATTCCCTGATACAGATGCAGATGGTGCTCTGGAAACCAGATTTATTGTACAATAGTTTAGCCCTTGAATAACCACTTTGCAGAAAGCATTTTCTTGCTTCTAAAATGGAAGATGGTGACAAGAATGCCTGGGGTTCAGGCGAGGCCACGATCTTCCCTTCTCTCCACCTTGTGGGAGGCTGTGAGAATGGACCTGTGATCATCTGTCATTCATGTTTAAAACACCTCGGGCCATGTATACAGCGCTTAAAGATAGTCTGGCCTAGTGTCTGGTGTTGTGCACATGATTAAACAGAGAAGTGAGGTTCGTGACTAACTTAGAATTGACATTATACCTTGTTGCAATTAAATATACACTTGACAAGAGTTATCATTTTAATGCATTTTAATATGATATTTTGCCTATCTTCTGAGGGTTCTCAACCTCATTAAACAAGGTACAATAAAAGCAGTTATAACATAACATATCATCACACCTAATAACAAGATTGTCATAGAAGCAAAGAGCATGCTTGAATGGGTAAATATTAGAACAAGTGGTATTTAGTTTAAAAGCATGGGTAACCTATATCTCTCACTAAGCTTCTCTGCACTACACACCTTTAGTCGTATTGCACACAGGAAGGATCCACTTGACACTCACATTTAGAGAGGAGTCTGGTACAAATCAGGCTGTTGCGTCTGTGCTTGACAGTATCTGCCTCGTTTGCGTTTGAACCTGGCTATCCTCCGTTCTCCGTACAGCTCTGTACAGCTAACCTAATGGTTTGGCTGTAATTCGGCCAGAGATAATGTGCTGGGGACGGGAGTTCCAACACCTTGGTAACTTGCAATTTTTTGCTTTGCATATCTTCACAGTCCATGTGCCAGGGTCGTTACTTCTCCTCTGCACCTCTAATACTGCTAATTACATTAAACCAGTTTACAACAGACAAGTAACAACATAGATATCATCGATAAGGGAGTGTGGTGTATACCTGAATACCATACGTTGATTATCCTCCGTTCTTCCAAACCCCTCCGTCCTCAATGAGCACTCACGTCTGCTGGCCCTCTGTTCTGCTTCTTCTACTGGTGTCCTGGGTTACTATGTATTACCTGCAAAATGGCCACCTAGCATGTGTGGATTCGTCATATCTGCTCTTTTGAACAGAAAAGGACGTCACATTTAGAGGTAGAACTTTGTAACATTATAAAGACATGTTTCTTTGTAATCTATCGGAAACCAGCCTTCTGTTATCGCAAGGTGCCATCATCTTCCCTGTTAGCTGTTAATTCTCATTTAACTCTACAGCCTCTTTGGTTTGCCATTGTAAATAGTGGCCACACATGCATTGTGTGTCAACTGGCCATTTCCTGTATTAGATAAAAAATATTGACTGTGCACTGCTAAAGGCTGACGTTTTGTCTGTTTGTGCTGAGCCTGCCTGTCATTGCAGGAAGCAAACCATTTCCTTGTTGTCTTAAGCTGCAGAGTTTACAAGCATTTTCCCGCTAAGGTACTGTCACCCACGTGTTCAGATTTGCAGGGCTAATGTAATGCAAAATGACAGTACATGTTGTATGTATTCTTTTAACGTGGTTGCCCCATTAATACTTTTTAGGGCATACAGGTTGTATGAGCTATGAAAGCTGTCTTAAATTATTCTGGGTTCATGTCATTCATGTTACTCCCCTCAAGACAGTTGTAATAGATTAGAAATATGTAGCCCTGTGAAGCCTCAATTGGAAACCTCTAGGAGTTATACTTGCAAAACGTGCCGCCTATATTGCTGGCAAACGATAAAGCATGCACATCCTAGTAATGGTGATTAATAGTTTCTACATATACAAATAAATGAGTTGCGTAGTGCTCACATGAGTGCATAGAACCATATTGTTGGTGCTAAGAAAAATGTAATTGATCAATGCATCACACTTGCAGCGGTCTGCGGTTATGGCTAACAAAAGCATAACTGAACACATGTATTTAACAGTGAGGTATTCAGGTTAATTCCAATTTCTGTTATTTAACATAGCTAAGAACAACATGAATGAATGCATGTACTTAACGTGAGGGATTAAGGTAAATTCAAAGTCTTATTACTGGCCATTTACTCAAGATACAACGGTGGACTCTCTGAGAATCCATTAGAAATTAACATCCAGCACAAATTGGCTCCTGACTTTCTGACCCAACAAGCTCTAGAATGTGTGATCCTGAGCGTATTTCCACTTGTGTAAATTGGCCACAGTTTCAATTGGTGATCTTTGAGGTAGACTAAATCGTGGGTTCCTCTGTGCCCCACAGTGATTTGCAAACAGAGATCATCCAAAACGTAAGTTTGACGTGTGGTTGAACATGACGTATAATGCAGTTATTTTCAGTTCACTGGATCCAGATTTTGATGCCAATAGTGGCAGATTCAGAAGTATTTCAGGCTTTTTGAACTCAGGGTTTGCTGCTAATCTTCTCTTGATGTGTGTCAGGAAACAAACTGGTTAAGGAAAAAGAATTTGCATTCAAGATTTCTGCAAAGACATGGGGATTGCCTTGTAATGCCATGTACTCCTGAAACCAGAACTATCCATCACTTGGCTGGGATTGATTTGCTCCTTGGGGCCCAGCGTTAGCCAGGAAGCTGGTGTCATCTTGTGTCTGGCTTGAATCGTGCCTTGGGCCAGCAGCCCCATTCATCCCATTTACTGCTGTGTTGGTCTCACAGGAGACATCTGGACATAATCATTGTTTTCGTCCTCTGAGCAGCTTCCTTTTCCCTGACACAACCCCATGGAGAGCTGTGGCGGCTGGAGGACTGTCAATAAACTCACAATTGAACACTTGAGAGAAGAATCTTTGCATCCCACACACGTCTCTGTGCACGGACATAGTCTTGACGAGTTGAGCTTGCCACAATGCAATTCTGGATGGTGAGATTCTGTCCCCCATGTTCTTGACAAGGAGCAGCTCCTTAGAACACACCAAGCTTCAGGCCGACATCTCTCGGGTTCCCGGGGTCCTCAACTTTCATTTCGAGCTGAGGACCCCGTATACAGAGGTCTGGGACCCACTGTGGCCCTTCACAGTCAGCGGGAACCCGAGAGATGTCGGCCTGAAGCACTCTCAGGCATATTCCTAAGTGCAATCACGCACACACTATCCTTCAACCACGTGAGGATATTTCCCAGCTTGCCACTGCCACCGGAGCAGCAGAATCAACGGACAGCACCACCAATGGTGCCTTTCCTGACGAAGGCCAGCATATAGACCGGCTTCAATCAAGCAAGCCATGTTTTGGCCGAAACACACCTGTGTCGATCCCCGTGACACAACTGTATCTTCCCCCTTGTGTATGTTGTGTAAATATCTGTTGTGTACACCTTGTGTGAACTAACCCTGGGGCCATTTTCAAGCCTCAGGTATACTTTCCCTGCTTGATAGTTCTTTCTCTATCACATCTATACAGAGAATGTACTTCAGTGTGGAGTTTAAACCTCAATACATCAGAGGTTGACACTTAACCCGTGTTACCACCGTTCACAATCACTTTTGTCCGTTTGATGCCAAAAAACTTTCGTGCTTATCGAAAGACCTGTAAAATAAATTGTTGAATGAACTAAAAAAGGACTGTGTCAATGTAAAATAAACATACATGCACGGCACAACTGGCTTACTTGTAGGATCTTCTTCATCCTGATTATTCCTTTTTTTTTGTTACAACAGAAAGACTTACTGCTGCTTCTTGGTCGATTCTAATGACAGACAGGTCACTCTGAGCCAGTCCTATTACATCTGTAATGATATCCCGTAGCGCATAGAAGCCCTGCTCTAGCACTTGATCATTAGAATCTGATGCATGGAATCCTTGTTGCACTGCCTCACTTTCAGTCTGCAGGATTTGCATTATTGCATGTGACCAAGTGTATGTTCTACCTGTTACTGGCGCTTGTCCCACCTCACAGGGTACTCTAGGGTCTGAGGTGGAGCAGGTAGCTGATCTTCAGACACGTCCACTCTGTGTGTGCCCCTCAGAAAAGCAGTTGTCTGCATGATAGATGTAAAATTATTTTCTTTTATAAGATTATCTAGAGATTGTATCACCTCACTTAGGTGAGGTTGTGAACGCATTCCTTGGCACAGCTTACCTATTAATATAGCTTGTGTCAGGGAAGTGCTATGGGAATTCCAAGCCCTATATGGGCCCACACTGGTTCCTGCTCTTTTCTATTGCATTAATTTGCTTGAACCGCCCACAATACAGGAGCCCCTGATGCCTAGGTAATATGCTTGGTGCCATTGCGTTGGTTTTCTTCTCTATATGATGCACTCCAGAACACACCTTCTTCCTTCTTCCATTCAGGGTAGAAGCTCAAGTTCCTATTACTGCAGGTGGTTTGGAACTGCGTATAATTTAAAAAATCCATCAAATGTGAAAATCTACATGTCTAACTTGTGAACACCTTTGATTTGCCATATGTGCTGACCCCAAATGAAGCACAGAGGGACAGTTTCCCGCCATATTTGTTCAGTCATGTTTGAAAAGTATTCTTTGTCAAAAACTACTGAATCTACAATATACATGTGTTGTGCATCATTTGGCTCGGGGGAACATATACTGATTTTCAAACTTGTAATCCCCTACTTGGTATGGCTTCAGTGAAATATATGGGAACTGTATTTGGAACTTGGCATTATCGGCTTGGAAAGGGACTGTACAGTGTTCCCAGAAAGTGTATTTGGGCCACAGGATGGGCTCACGTTTGACAAAATAAGGCATTGTAATATCTCACATAATACACATGGAGATCCTCAATATCATCAAAAGCATCAAATGAAGCATTTTGCACAAATGTCGGGGGCCTAGTTCTGAACAGTTCTCTATATGTTCTGTACAAGGGAGTAATGGGTCCAAGCAATCTGGATTCATCAGTCACAGAAAAAGTGTGAACTTACAGCTGCTTGGCTGGACCATTAAACGTTTTGAATGATGGCATTCACACCTGACCCATGGTTATAGGAAACATTTGTATTGAGGCTGGAGTTCCTGGCTCTTGAAGCTCAATTATCTCTAACATGTGTGAAGAATCTAAAGGCTTTAGAACAACTTCTTTGCATGCAGGTGGAGTGGAAACCTTACTCAGAAAATGCCCCAAAGTTAGTGTGGTGAGAAAAACAGTGAGGGTCAGCCACAGAAGAAGAAAATATACTGCCAGTATTATGTAACACCGTTTCAGAAACTCTGTCCAAAATAATTATTTCATTAATTTAGCAACCAGAAAGGTTTTCGGTTTCCAAATTGCCAGACCTACAGTAATTCCCTAAATTGTGGAGTTGTAGTCAAGTGTGGCATATTCTTCATAATCTTGCACTCCCATCATCATCATTTGTCGGATCTCCATCTCTTCTTCGTGAAGCTTCTCAACTGGAATAGGATGCAATCATGTGGAAACATCACAGTAACCACCAGGAGCAGGTTTCAGGTGATCCACAGAGACTTATCTGGTGCCTCTCTTGGGTGGTATTGCAGGCAGCACAGCAGTTCTGCTATCTTTTAATCTGATTACTTGTACTGCAGCTCTATAGGACAGGCCCAACAGAGTCTTATCATGGATCTTCTCCAGGACCCAGTCTCCTGCTTTGAGAGTGGTCTTAGGACTGGCCTCAGCAGCTTCCACCTGGAGGGATTCTTTCAACAGCATTGTCGCCAGCAGTTGCTCTTGCCTAGAGTGGGGGCTGGGGAGAGTGTGCAGGTCAGACATATACATTATTCTTCCAAACAGAAGTTCAAATGGAATCTTAACGCTGCATAGAGACTGGTGTGGCAAATTATTTAAACTTCTGATCACTAGCGGCACATGGTCTACCCAGTTACCCCCCATTGAAAGAATGCATTTAGTCAGGCACACCTTTATTGAGTGGTTTGCCCCTCCTATAAGCCCATTTCTTCTCTGGATAATACGGGTTAGAAAATTGCAGCTCTGTTCCCCAAGCCTCTAATACCTTTCTCAGGGCCCGTCCTGCGAAAGCTGGACCATTATCAGCATGGAATTTTAAGTTGCTGTCATAGCTACTACACCCCGGAATGCCTGTATGACTGATTTCCAGTCTGCTCTCTTCTGAAGAATCATCCAGGTGAAACTGGTGCAATAATCCACTATTACTAGAATATATGTATACTTATTTATTGCTGTAGTGGGCCTATTTGATCCAGATATTGTTTTTCAAATGGCGAGGTTGCCTTTCTTAAAGGACCCTCTTTTAGGTGTTTTGCTGTGGTACATAGTCATCTCCAGACATGTTTCATAGTTTGCTGTGTATACTTTCACCTATTGCCTTAATCCTGGCCACCAATAACTGTCAAGAAGCAGCTGTGCAGTTGCAGTAACCCCAGAATGGGTAGATGCAAGTCCAGCATGGTGGCTGCTATTCGCATTTCCCTGTCTGCTCCATTGGAGATTCATCTTTGAATAGGATCCCCCCTTTTTCAAAGGAATTGTGACTACTACTTTATTATTCTCAATGTCATGAATGTAATTACTTGGGAAACATTTTGGCCTGTGTAAAATACCCAAACAAGCTTCTTTTATTTCCTCATCCATTGCAGTTGCTGACCGAGTTATGGCTGCTACTGTTTTTCTCACTGTGTGCTCTTTGGCATATTTGTCTAGCAATACGTTGCCTATGCTATGAATGTTCCCCTTAGTATGTGCTCTTGTGTGCATCACCCATAGCAAAGGGTGAGTCTGTTTAAGGTCCCAATATTGTTTCCAGAGTTGCCTGGAAGCAATAGTTGTATGCCTGATGTCTCTAAAGTCATTTTGAATCCACCAATGCAAATCAATGTCGTAAACCCTGATATTCTGAAACTGAGAGCACTATTGTGGGCTTCTGCGAGTCTGATTGGCTCAATGCAGGCAGCAATCCATGTAACTCAGCAGTCTGGACTGACAAGTCTCCAAGGTGCTTTGTTGCAATATCAGTATTTATAACTGCTTCTTCATGTGTAAAAGGTCCTACTACAGCTGCACATATTTGGAATGTGTCCCAAGAGCTGGAATTTCAGAGTCATCACAATAAATTACTTAGAAGAAATCAAACAATGGCATGCCAGGCAGTGAGGTGTCTGGTTCTGTATCCATTGTCCAAGTCAAACCACGCATTCTTTGCAATTCTGCTTTATAATTATATTTTACGTCTGGAGCATGTTGAGATGCAGACCATTGAATTTATCTAGTATGTAACGCATTTGCATTGGGCACGATAGTTCTTGTGGCAGCCTCAAGCTGAACTAAAGGTGTATTTATGTGTGTAGTTGTATTCGCCGTCAGGGACCTTTCTTTCTAAAAGATCATCTGAACTGACTAGAGAATTCTTTCCTCGGGTGTAAATCTTAATTCAGGTGTGTAATACACCATGTGACTTATAAGCAATTGGTTTAGTCTCCCCTGAATTACAGACTGTGTATGTGAAAGCATTGTCTCCCAGAAACAGATGTATTTCTAAATCATTTCCTGTGTTTCTGTCTTGCAAAGGACCAGTTTGAGTCATTAGTGAGTACCCATGGTGCAAAATGTGAGTTTGCTCTGGCAACCAATGTGCTGCTTTGAAATTTAGTTTTATCAAAGCATGCTATGGTTCCACCAGCTCAGCAGAATTGGACACACAAGATCTACAAAAATTCAAAAGCCCTAAAATGGCTTGCAATTGTATGAGTGTGTTGAGAGGTCGTAGCCTGACACACTTCTCAAGAAAATCTGCTGACAAGCCCCTATCCTCATCTGTTAGTGTAAACCCTAAGAAGGTAACCTCACGATGAGCTATTCTGGATTTCTTGAAATTGATCAGGTACCCTTTTGCAGCTAATGTGTGAATGACTAAGTCTACTGATACTTTAAGGAAGGCATGGTATCAAACAGTAAGACAGACACAAGTCATCACAGTTCAAGGGTGTTTATTGAACTTCAAAAAGGATTTGAAAAATGCCTATCTAATCCTAAATCTAAAGATGGAAGCAAGCTACGACCATTAAATAATAATAACACAGTCCTAGTCGAGTGTGTCAAAATAAAAGGGCCTATACTAATAAACATATTGACAATCCTTACTTCTAAATACAAATAGTGTGGGAAACAATGTTATTCAAAAGACAAGTGTTCAAGAAATGATATGTCAGGATGTTCAGGCCGTTGGCTTACCTTCCTCACGTTTTCAGCAGGGGACAAGGCGGAACAGTTGATCTTTGCACACTCTCTGGCTTCTCTAGCACAAGGATACAGTTCAAAATTTCAACATCAGGGCTTTCTTTGCCAAAGTCTCTTTGCCATTCAAAGGCTCTTATTTCAGAGGGCCTGAAGCAACACGACAAACATTAAAGTTCCTTTCTGATTAGGTCACATATACAATTTCTCTGGTGATTTACTGTTCACCTTGGGTACCCCTCCGCTGGGATCAGACCCACTTTAACACAAAACCTTGTTCGAGCTCGGACCAAATTTCCAAACGTTCTTTACTTCATCAAAATCAAAGAATTTCGACTTTAAGCAGGATTTAGCTTGAACCGTCGCAGGACCACTTTGATTCATAATTACTCGTTCTCATCTTGATATTGTCATGACCACTGTGAGGGGGCACAAGTTGTGCCACAAGCAGGCTCCCACCAGAACCCTGAGGGCCTTAAAACCACTGCAAAAGGGCTCCTGGAGCCAGTCCTGGTGCCTTTGGCACCAGGCTCATATGTAGGAAGGAAGGGCTGTTCAAACTAGGTCCCATTTATGTACATGGGCCTTTAAATCCAACATGGAAGCACCCACACAGTCTAGTTCTAAGAACCAAGCCATGCGGTCTAGTGTTTTGGGTGTGGCAGGCCTGGAACTACTTTCCCTGGTACTTACTACTTTACCTGGGCTATATAAACCACACCCTGACTGCAGAACACGCTTTGAGTTATTCTGTAACCCGCCGCGTGACGCTCACCGTGTCCAGCTCCTGGTCTTCAGCATCTTCCTGTAATCCTGCAAGAACAAGATTATTCTGTTTTACCCGAGAAAACACCATCCAGCACTGAACATCTCAACTGGGCTGCAATCTGTGGAAACCGAGAGAAGAAGAAACATCACTCACCTATGAGTACTAGCTTAAGGACTTCTGGCGAACCGCTACCACAGCTGCTATTCGAACATTGCGACCTGCAATAACGAGAAAGGGAAAAACAATATTAGAACGCACGCTTCCAAAACATCGAATTCCATCAGTCTTACCTGAATTCCATCGCGCTACGCCACACTTCCCTCCGGAGCACCACAGCAACATCTGCAAAGGAAAAGAGACATATTCAGGTTCGCTTTCAAGATTAAACAACCGCACAGCGCTGTACTTACCTTAACGGATTCCGGGGGCCTGTTTTTCATCGCGCTCTCATCCACTCGCAGCAGCACAGCGGCCTGTGAGGACAAGAAGAAGAAAACACTGGTTAACTTTAAAAGACAATAAAGGCACTGCGCTTTGCGCTTTCTCTTACCTAAAAAGTGTGCCTCTCCATCCGGCACGCCAGCATCAAGACCTTTGCATCTGAAAAGAAGGAGATAAAAACATTAACGAATTCCCACCATAAACAAAACAAAGACTTACAATTAACAAACCTATCTGCCTACCAGCAGATTCGGGGTCACAGCAGGCCTTGGCCCAAGGAAGGCATACTGCACCAGTGAAGTAACTCGGGCAGCTCGCCAACAAACGTCAAGCGCCCCTTCACAAGAAACGCAGGACGGATAGCTCACCCTACAAATAACTAAGGTGAGAAAAGAACCAAGTGGGAAGGGAATCGGTCAGAGGGAGGTGGGAGATTCACCCATTAGAGACAGTTATCACAAATCCTCCCTTCTGTAATTGCAGATTCATTATTCAGTACTGGGCAACTACGCATCCAGGGTTCCAGATTTCAGAGCCTTCCAGATGCCCCCGGGGATATCAGGTGAGTGTAACAGATGTAAACTTTTTCTCATTTTCACTTTTGCCACTTCTACCTTACAGAGACCTGCGATTGAGCACCCACACTGTGCCGGACTACTCTGTCAAAGTTATTGAATCTTGCTTTTAAAGTTCAGTCACTCATCAGCAGTTCAACTTTACTTGCGCCTCTTATCACATGCATTTTAACAATGTTCGTTCCAGTGTTCGCCATACAATGTTGCTGCTAGCAACCTTGGCTCCAACACAGACCGGTCTTGTATCAGTCTCCCAAACTCACCGGCTGTGTTGATTTCACTGGCGCTGCTTTGTTCTTGGAGCCAAGGACGGTACCACAGCGGCTGGTGATTCTCCGCGCCTTGATTATTGACACGGGAGGGCCCCGGTTATCTCTGACACACAATCCAGGATTCTTCAGCCTGGTTTCCTGGTCTACGTTTTCTATTCTAAAGGTTTCTGCAAGGTAACGGTTCCTTGTCGAAAAAAGGTCAAGAGAACTTCCCTCCTTTTGATCCCCTACTGGTTTGCCGTTTTTCTTCTCTTATTCAGCTGATGTCTAGAAACTGTGGTTTCTTTGTGTGCTTTGCCTCACTCAGAGTGTGCTCTTGTGCCGTACCTTTTATCCATGTGGCGAAGCTTAATGGAAGTTGTGTGTGTGTGTGTGTGTTTGTGTGTGTGTGTGATGGTCAGTAATTCCCTGACCTCGCCTGACCATTGTATTGGGACATGTCAGGTATACTGCTCTGGTTTTAATCTGTTTTCTCACATAGCGGGCTGTTTGTGTGAAAGTGTTTGTGTTGCAAAAGGAGGCGGGGTAGATTTCCTAAATATCTTACCTGGTGGGATGGGGTAAAGGTGTTACAGGGAAGGGGATTCCGCATCTCACGATCCGTTGTCCCACTCCCACTCCCTGAAGACCCCTCACCCATGTGATCCTCCCGCACTGGTCCATCGCCAGGAACTGGATCCAAAAGCGATGGCCTGGATGACAGATCCCTGGGGACTAGTGGGTGAGACACCTTCTGGTTTCTCAAAATATCTACATCAGTTCTTCCTACAGACAGACTCTCACTAACATCCTCTTTGTCATCCCCTCTCCAGATCTATGGACACTTCGTATGGTCTGTTCTCTCTCCTTTCTCCTCCTCTCCCATTAACTAGGTGGGAGGTCCTCTTGGCCCCCTTCCACTCTTCCAAGACCATCATTAATGTTTAACTGAATGTCAGTGTCTTCATTCTAGGCCCTCAGCCCAATCTCCTCATTTTTTATAGGTGTTTCCCTCGTCCTATCAACTTCCTCCCTTCTCCTTCTACTCCTTCCACCACTTCTCTGGAACTCTCATCTTCCTCCTCTGCCCACCCTCGGGCCCCTCTGCCACCTCCGCAGAGTGTATCTCAAGCCTATACCCCCCCACAGACATCTTTCAAATGTGGCAACCTGCTCCACGTCGCTACTCTCAACTCTGCTGTAAAACACTCCTCTGACATCTGTCACCTCCTCGAAGAACGCAACCTAGATGTCCTTGCTCTCACCGAGACATGGTTTACGGCCAGTTATGTCACAAGTTTTGACACTCTCCGCCCTTTGGGCTACAAGATCTTCGCCGAACCGAGAACCAACCATCCTGGAGGTGGGGTAGCCCTGATCTTTCCAGAGTGGGTCCCGACCTCTGTCATCCCCAGGGTCGGACTGGGGTATTAAATTGTCTCGGGAACAAATGAATAAGTGACACAGTTGCAAATGGCTATTCATTCCTTTTGTGACACTGTTTGAATAGTACCCAAGCAAGAGTTTTTAAATAAAATGTGATGCAAATTGTGCATTCGAAGGGATTGTGTCCTCCGATGTTTTCCTTATCTTTGATAGATCACTTCCAGCTTGCTGGCCTCGGAAACATTTTTCAGTAGAGGGCGCTGCGCGTCGACGTCCCTCGAGTCGGTGTCCTTCGACAGCCTCTGTATCGGTGCCGACGTCATCATGCGTATAAGTAGACTTGCACAGCGTCCGTTGCTCAGTTCCATTTTTCCGCGCTTCGTGGGCCTCGGAATCGTGTTGCTCAGTTCGTTACTCAAAGTATATTATACTTATTCTTCGAGTATTTCTTACTCGCTTCGATGGCTTCCTCATCTGAACCGTCGACACCACGGTCCGGCTTCAAAAAGTGTTGAGATTGTGGACAGAAAATGTCATTGACGGATCCTCACAGGATCTGTTTGTGGTGCCTGGGATCGGAGCACCAGTGTTCAGAATGCGAGGACTGCATGTCCATGACGGCAAAAACCTTGAAGAAGCGTAAGGGGAAGCTCGAAAGAGGTAAGACTCTTAAAACTTCTAAAACTCCTTCGAAAGTTTCCTCGGCAGAGTCGAGACATTCGTCTCCTAGCCAGCATGGTAAACATTCTCGTTCGAGGTCTCGAAGTAGTTCCCATCACTCTTCGAGATCCAGACATTCAAAAAAGAGGCGTCGAAGATCTCCTTCTTCTTCGTCTTCTTCTGTTTCCCCTGAAAGGGTCACCTGCCCCACAAAACATAGCTCTCCAGCCAAGTGGGAGGAATTCCGAAAAAAAGGATGCTTAGCGTCTTTGAGAAAGCGGCCTCAACCCCCTCGAAGACGGCTAAAGGTGATACCCTGGGTGAAAGACCCGAAAAGTCGAAACGCCGCGCGTCGTTGTACCCGGCGAAAGAAACTGCTTGAGAGTGTTCCGAACCCTCGAGAAAAAGCAGTAAGACTGCATCATCAACGCCTTCGTCGAAGACCGCTTTCACTCATAAATCTGCGTCATCGACACCATTATCGAAGGGCCCGTCGACGCATAGATCGGTCGAATCGACGCCGTCCTCGACGCCGATGTCGACGCCGATAAAGGAGAAACCTACGACTGTAACTACCTCGCAGTCAATAGTCATACCGAGGGCTCCCATAATGACCTTGAGAATGTCGTCGATAACCTCGACGACTCCGAGTAGGATTCCGATCCTCTCGAGTTCTTCAAGGTCACTTCATACCTTTTCAACGCCCTTTTCGGTTTCTTCGAAGCCTTTGACTTCTGCGTCGACGACATCGACGTTTTCTCAACCAGTTACCACAAGCTTAGCCCCTTCTGCTTTAGAAATGGGTTTTAAGCCTTTTCCAAGGTCAGATTATTTCAATGTCTTATCCTCCATTTATGAAGAAAGTGAGGATTCTGATCAGGAAAGACCTTTTGGGTTGCAGAGAACTGCAACACCTGTAACAGAGGAATTTATCTCTGAAGAAAATAGGTTGAAGGACTTGCAAGATTCCTTGCATGATGCAAGTGGGTTGGATACTTCCCCAGAAGCAGAATTTGCCAAACCAGACCCATGGGAACATGCTGAGACCCCTTATAGAACTTTAATGGCCATAATAATAAAATTCATGGGTTGGTCTACACCTTTACCTACTTCTCAACAAGATGACCTTACAGATATCTTGATTAAAGGCCCACAGGAAGATCTTGTGGTTCCATTCCATACTGCATTGCAGAGGAAAATATCGTCCAACTGTGAAACTCCTGAGGTTATCCCGGCAGTTAACAAGAAACTATCTGCCAAATATAGGGTCTCTGCTTCTGACCCTGAATATTTGTCAAAACATCCAACTCCAGAGAGTCAAGTTGTTCAAGCAGCAACTTCATCGAACAGTAGATCTGCATACCCTACTGTTCCACAAGACCGGGATGACAAGAGATTTGACGCTATGTCAAAAAAGGTCTTTTCTGCATGCAGCATGACACTTAAATCCATTAATGCTACTTGTACGCTCGCAAGATTCAGCCATACACTTTGGGAGTGTGCTTCATCAGCGGCTGACTCCTCCCGGAAGGAGAAGAAAGGGAAGCTTTTCTGAACATCATTAAAGATGGTAAAGACGCAATGTGCGAATCCCTTTCTAACTGGCATTGATTCTGCTGACAGTATCAGTAGAGCCATGGCGGCAAGTACTACAGTTCGCAGGTTTGCATGGTTAGGAAAGTCTGGTTTTGCTCCAGATGTTCAGGCCAGTCTTTTGAAGATGCCCTTTGACGGCTATTCTTTATTTGGTAAAAAGGCTGATGACAGTCTAGAGAAGTTACAAACATCTAAGGCAGCAGCAAAATCCCTTGGAGCTGCAATATGTCAAACTCCCTATCACCCCTCAGGAACCTCTTGGAGAGGTAGGTCCTTTCGTTTCTGTTCAGCATTTGGAAGAGGAAGGGGAGAGCCAGCTCAAAGAGGCCAAAAGAAATTCACCCGAGGTGGGCGGGTTAAAAGTACAAAAGCCCCAGCAGCAGCAGGTGCCTCTTTACCCTCGGCATCTGCATCAGCCGCTTCTAAACCGCTCTGAGGACTCTCCTCACAAAACACAAAAAAAGAAGAGGTTAACTCAACATTCGACGGAATGGCAGGCTATTACGTCAGATGCTTGGGCATTGGAGACAGTTGCCCAATGTTACTGCCTGCCTTTCCTACGCACCCCTCAGAGTCATCCACCGGGGAACAACTCTTTGAAGTTTCCAGATCCGCTCCTTTTGCAGGAGATTCTAGACCTGCTAGAGAAAGGTGCCATAGACCCGGTACCTGTAGCGTAGAGGAACAAGGGTTGGTATTCCCCCTACTTCCTGATACCGAAGAAGGACGGAGGACTGAGACCCATATTGGACTTAAGAGAATTGAACAAATTCCTCAGGAAGGACAAGTTCAAGATGGTAACTCTCTCTCAGATCCTTCAGGCCCTCCAGCTTCAGAACTGGCTGGTATCTCTGGACCTTCAGGATGCTCATTTCCATGTGCCAATCCATCTCAAACACAGGAAATACCTGAGGTTTGCAATTGGCAACACTCACTATCAATTTCGAGTACTGCCATTTGGGCTGATCTCCGCTCAAGGGTTTTCACCAAGCTAATGTCGGTAGTGGCTGCAAGTCTAAGGAAGGAAGGGATCCACGTCTACCTCTACCTAGACGATTGGTTGATCAGAACAGTATCTTCGGAACAAGCTCAGATCCAACTAGATTATGTCTGCCACTTCCTTCACAAACTGGGCTTCTCCCTCAATTTAAAGAAGTCACAGATGATACCATCACAGAGACTCCAGTTTATTGGAGCAGTCCTGGACACTTCCCTGGGGAAAGCCTCGACACCAGAGGTGAGGGCTCAAGATATTCTGCAGATGGTCACCAAGTTTCAAAATGCCCAACGTCTCCCAGCCTTCAACTTTTTGAGGTTGCTAGGCCTCATGGCATCCTGCATTTTCCTTGTGCCAGAGGCTCGCGTGAGAATGAGATCTCTCCAGTGGGCACTAAGAACTCAGTGGTCACAATTCTCAGGGAGAATGACAGATCTCCTTCAGGTTCCGGGCAAGGTGGCTCGAGACCTTCCGTGGTGGGCCTGTCAGGAGAACATTTTGAAAGGAGAACTGTTTTGGCAACCATGGCCGGAGATAACAGTAGTGACGGATGCCTCACTCACGGGGTGGGGAGCCCATAGTCCTTTTCCTACAAGAAACTCACTACAGGAGGGGGGGCAGAGTCAACGATAAAGGGAAAAGAAATAGGTAGCAATTTCTGGGCCTCACACAAATCCTCAAAGAAGGAGGGGGTAGGTATTATCCTGGGCAAATCATTGCACCTTACCGACATTGAAACCAAAAGGGGCATTGGGGGTAGATTTCTGGGGATCAAGGGCTGGTCCCAGGGTATGCGTGTCACATTTGCTACCTTGTACGCGCCCAATGTTGGTCAAATTAAGTTTATTCATAAGGTCCTTAGAGTCATGGATGAATGGGCAGAAGGCGCTAAGATTTTGGGTGGGGATTTCAATCTTATCGCCGACCCCCGACTGGACTGGTGGTCTGCCAGGGGGGTAGGGCCGAAAGCCCCCACAAAAGATAACCTAGTTATGAGGGACCTGTTACGGGAATACTACTGGGTAGATGTATGGCGAAAATGCTGGCAGACCCCGGGGGGCTACACGTTCTTTTCTCCTCCTCATCAAACATATACCAGAATTGATCTACTTTTGATATAGGAAGAGGGAGGCAGAGAGGTTGGTAGCCCCAAGGTTGAATCAGTGACTTGGTCAGACCATGAACTTCTAACCATGGACTGGCGACTGCAGGACGCCCCAAAGTCATACAGGTGGCGCTGTAACGACACTCTAATGAGGGACCAGGTGTTTAGGGAATTTCTACGGAAGAAAATGGAAGCCTTTTTTGAAATTAATGACACAGGGGAGGTCCCAATGGCCACAGACTGGGAGGGGGCAAAGGCCACGTTCAGGGGTTTCCTTATTGCAGAAGGCGCCAGTAAGAAAAGGGAGAGGGTGCTAATAGAATCCAAACTCTGCGAGGAACTACGGGACATGAGGGCACTGCTCACTAGTGGCAACATAGACCGAGAAAAACTCCTGGGCGAAATGAGAGACAAGCGACAGGCCCTGCACACACTCCTAATTGGTGAAGTGGTTAAGAAAATGAGATACATGGGGGGGCGCTGTTGCGCACGACCAAGATGGCCGCCTGAAGCGAGAGCTCCGGCCCGACAGAAATCCAAGTTATATTTGAATCCTGTTTCGGAGCCACCAGCGGACAGCGAAGTCGAGCAGAGGGTGCACCTTGACCCGGTCCACACCCGACTGAAATCCTGAGAGCGGCAGACCAAAACTCACAGAGATATCGGCTTTGGCGGGTTGAGCGGGAGAAGGCCCGGGAGTGTGCCGCGTGGGACGTCCGGCTGATCGGTGTTAGGCAGAAACCTGTGCAGTTCCCTTTGGGAACACTGCAAAAGATTTAGGACTACAGGTGTTAGCAGTAAACCCACTTGGTAGCAGTCTGTACCACCCAGATTTACCTGGTAGCTGTGGCTGAGCAGTCAGACTTCCCTCAAGAAGAGTTAGGCAGTATGCAAAGTATACACAATAGGCACTTAGACACAATAATACAAGCAAACACTGAACAGAGCTTTGGTATCAAAGTATATAATTATTTATTTAAAAACACACTGTTTGAAACACTCCAGCACTCTTATTGTAAAACACTCTAAACACAGTTACTATTATAATATATACAACCCTTGTTCCTTATCAGATAAGTCTTAGTTAACACCACTTATTTTCATTCAGAGGTGAGTGCTGAACTATAGATGGCACTCCAACAAGTTCATGAAGAAGGGAGGGAAAAAGACAGAATATGGAAAGGTACACCACTCTAAGCTTTAGGAACACTATTAGCAAGGCAGAAGAGCAAAAGTCACTTGTGAGCCAACGTCCATAGGCTGGACCCACTCTTAGAGAGAGCAGAGCACAAATGCGCCCAAGATCACACAGTTACACTAGGCTTAGAAAGTCTTGCAGAGAGTTCGAAAAGAGTTTAGAGAGGCTCAGAAAAGTTTAGCCAGGGTGTCCCAGGCTAACCCAGGTTCGAAAGCCAGGGGCTAAATCTACCCCGTACAGTCGGTGGCAAGGGAAGCCGGGCGGGACACGGTACCTTAAGTGGGAAGGATCCTCCAGCGGTGGCAGTTGTTCCTGGCAGCGAGTGCAAGTTTCGTCATCCAGGGGAAGAGAAGATCTCGACTTGGAGGAAAGATGAAGTTCGTTGCACTGCCAGGGAAGAAACCAGCCGCAGAGTTTTCCGGTTAAGGGTATTAGCCTTTAATTCGTGGTCGTGGTAAAACGTGGTATCCCGGTTGCCGGGGTGCTTGTCACAGGCAAGGCGGCCACGAGATACGTCGGGAAGGCAAAAAGACGGTGAAACTGGTTATCCCCACCAGTCAAAGGAAGAAGACTCTCCGGCAGGAGATCTCCTCTGTCGTTGGGAAAAGTGGTGAGACGGTCCAGCAGGGCTCCACCGGTGGTGTCGTCATGGCAGGTTGGCTCAGCTTCTCCCTCGTCGGATTCTTAGGTCCTGTGGCGACTTCTGAAGTTCCAGTCCCCAAAGCCCTGCTTTTATGCAGAAAACCCCCATTCACTCAGCCTAGCTGTCACTCAAACATGCTAAGTGGTGAGCCGGCCGGCTCACCCCTTGGGCCAATCAGGACGGAGTGCGACTTGAGTTGCCTAGGCAACTCAGTCCAGGGTGCCTAAATCCCCCTCCACCCCTCCTAAGTACCCCAGACAGAGTGGCACCACTTAGGAGGGCTTCTGTGGAAAAGCCCGCCAAAAAGTGGAACAAAGGGCTCGACTTGGGTTGGAGTCACAGAAGAGAACACAAACGCCATTTTAGAACCGAGTTTTGGCAAAAAACACCAACCGGAGAATTAATATTAATTAAATAGACCGGCGGTACGTTCGAGGCTATCGTAATTAAATAAATAAAGATAGTAGCTTCGAACAATGGGAAAATCCCATAGAGAAATATTCGCGGTTGAATATAAAAAGTAGTATCCACTGCCACCAGCCAAAACTCGATCAGGGGGGACGGAGATGTGCCCCCTCGACTAAAAGACCCCGGGGCAATCAAATTGCCCCAGCCAGTACGTCCACAATATGATGGTTTGTACTGGTTCTGTTCAGAATTTAAGACTAGTAAAGTCAATGGTGACTTTACAGACCCTGGGAGACAGTAGTCAGTCCCAGGGTATGGAGTCTATACTGGGGAGTCACTATGACACCCCTGTGTTACTGCCCTGAGGGTGCTGTGTAACACACATCACAAAAACACATGAAGCCCTATGGAGTAAAAGACCCCATAGCCCATTAAACACATCTAGAATCAAAAAAACACACTCAAATCATGTCCAAGAGTGAGGGTAAAAGAGTCTCACTCTTGGCAGGAGAAAAAAATAAACCCCAAAAATCCAGCAAAGCTGCTGGGGGACTCACTAGGTTAGGAAATTCAGCCTAAACATAGAATTCTCCCTAACAATCGGTGCCATGCACCGCTGACGCTCTGGCCAGAGGGGCACGGAGAGGTGGGGCTGCTGTGCCGTGGTCGCTGAGCTTGCCCGTGTGCACTGCTGATCGACTGAGGTGTTTCCCCCTGGCTCCCGTACGCGTGGCTGTGCGGGCAAGTGCTGCTGGCTTGTGGGCCCTGCCCTGGCAGTTATTGAGGCGATCCTGCTGGGTGAGAGCTGGTGCTCCCTGCCGTGACGCGGCGGGTGCTGGGAAGCGTGCCGTCGTCGGACGGCGTGATTCCTTTCCCCCCCGGGCCTGGGCTGTGGCCGAGGCGGCGACTCCATTTTCTGGCCTGCGGCCAGGGCGTGCCACACGTGCTACATTTCCTGCAAGTTGGCGGCGGTGCCGCTGAGATGGTGAGTGGTGCGGCATTCGGCGGCTGGGGTGCAGCTCCCTTCTTCGTGGGAAGACACAGTCCTTTGTAAGTGGGCGAATTAGCAAGTTACCACTGGTGCCTGGACATTGGTGGCTCCGTGAATCACTAGTTTTGTGGCTCCCCGGCCTGATCAAGCCCACTCGACAAATAATATCCTACGCAGCCTGCCCCGCGGTATAGTCCCACAAGATCCATTGCCCCTGTCGGGCCATGTTGGTGACCCGGCTGGGGTGGCAGACATGGGTAACACGAGGAAACAGGAAAAAGCGGCAGAGGGGACGACCGGGAAAAAGAAAGGCCCGATGGACTTGTTCACCAGTAACCAGGCAGCCGGCCACGAACCAGACCTGTCGACAACATCAACGGCTGAACCTGGCGTGGACAGCTGTGACAGGGTTGATCGCCTTACCACGATAGTTCAGAATGGCTTCCTATCCTTAAATGTGGAGCTAAATGACATTAATACCATAGGAGCATTGAAAACAGAGTCGACAAGGAGAGCCTCAGAATCACCGAGGCTGAAGACAGAATTGGTACAAACGAAGACACAATTGCGCAACACGATCGCTACATAGCGCAGCTTAAGGCAGTCATGAACGCGCTGCAAAATAAATGCGAGGACTTAGAATCCAGATCCCGAAGGAACAATATTCGGATTGTGGGGGTCTCTGAAAAGTTCGGGAAAGGCGCAATGGAACAACAAGTGGAAAACCTTCTTAAGACTCTTTTCGGGACAGAATCCTTTTCGAGCCAATTCCTGGTTGAGCGAGCACACCGCACTCTGGCCCCCGTGCCGAAACCCGGAGCCCCGCCGCGCACCATCATTGCCAGGCTGTTGAATTACAGAGACAGAGATACAATTCTCAGAAAGGCTAGAGAAATTGAGACACTACAATATGAGGAGAACCGCATACATGTTTATCCAGACTTTGCTGCGGGAGTACGGGCTAGCAGGCGATCATACGAGCCAGTCAAGCGGCTACTGAGGGCACAACAGGTCCCATATGCGCTAATATTCCCGGCCAAAATGCGAATCCAGTATGGAGGAAGAACACACTTTTTTGAGACCCCGGCCGCCACTCTGGCATATGTGGAAGCAACTATACCCCTACCACCTAGAGGCCGTGGACCGGACCAGAACGGAAGATCACCTCCGGGAGGTGGAGACTGGGGCCCTGCTGACTGAACCTGGTTCCGCACATATCCTCTGTTGCTGCTTTAGTGATGTGTAACGGACTTCTGCTCCCACTGGGGGGCTCTGAGTAATCTTCGAAGCGGGTCGTGAGCCCGCTCTGGTTACCCCGTGGCGACAACGTGGCACCCACAGGAAAGTTCCTAAAAGGTTTAAGGGTACATCGTCAAGTTGGGGTGGATTATGTGGGTGGAGGTTGGGGTTGGGGAAATCGGGAAGTTACAGAATGTTATTGCTGCCAGGGCATGTTAGGGACCTGGGATGTGGTGGAGTCTGGAGAGGGAGCATGCACTGTTGGAAGTTGTAGGTTAATTAAAACATGATCTCGCAGGCACGGGTGCTACTCTAATGTTAATCGCTTGAGCGTTGATGGTCATTACTGCATGGTACAATGTAAAAATGCAAAAAAAGGGTGACGGGCTGAAGATAAGATTGATGTCATGGAATGTTCGGGGCCTGAAAATCCAATGAAGGTCAGAAAGGTTGGCAATTATGTCACTAGACACGGGCCTCACATTTTAATGTTACAGGAAACGCATGCACAGTGCTCGGTTAACGAGAAAATACTGGCAAAATGGGGCAAATTGCGCTACTACACGAACTATTCATCGCAGTCCAGAGGGGTCTGCACCCTCATACATAATTCTCTTAGCTTTTTTGCCAAAGGCCACTTGGCGGACCTGATGGGTAGATATGTTCTGGTTTGGGGGGAAATAGCAGGGAAACAAATAACCTTATTGAACACCTATGGTCCCAATCTGGACGATCCTGATTTTTACCTACATATGCTCGAGATCCTTGCCAAACATGATACGACCACGGTACTATGGGGAGGGGACTTTAATGTGATATTAGACCAGACCCTGGATAGATCTACTAAGGTAACCAGGGCACCCACCAAGGCGGCACTAGTTCTGAAGCAAATTATCCCGCAACTATCTCTAGTGGTCGCCTGGAGAGTGCTCCATCCAGCCAGCAGACGGTACACGTTCTACTCTTCTGTCCATGATAGTGAGTCGTGTATAGATTACTGGTTTATATCCACAAACATAGCGCATACCCTAGAGAATTGCGAAATCCTTCCTCGTACACTATCGGACCACTCCCCGGTGGTGTTGGAGATCATTTTGAAAGATGCCCCCAGACCAACTAGGAGGTGGAGAATGCCAAGAGACATACTAAAAGACCCGAATGTTGTTGAAACCCTACACATTGATATTGCCAACTTTTTTTTACAGACAACATTGGTTCTGTAGAACACATATCGTCAGTAGGGGAGGCTTTCAAAGTCTGGGCGAGGGGGGCCCTAATATCTAAGACCACTGGTCTTTTGAGGGAAGTGCGCCGTGGGCTGGAGGGGGTGGAGAAAGAGTTGAACACACTAGAAGAAATCTACAGCCGCACGCATGGTGGAGACACCCTGGCTGCAATACATAAATTACTTAGGGACTTTGACCGACTGGCAATAAGGGAAGTACAATATACAGCAGCCCCCACCAGGGCTTGCAGATATGGAGAAGGAAATAAAGCAGGGAGAATGTTGGCTAACTTGGTTAAATACGAAAAACATATGACCCTGATTACAGCGATCCAAACGGCACAAAACGAGATAATAACAAGTGAACAGGGAATAAATGATGAGTTTGTTCAGTTTTACAAAAATTTGTATAAGAATAGAGATGGGAAATCTCCCGATGAGATTAAAAGATATCTTGCTATGCTAGATCTCCCCACAATCCCAGAAGAAAGAAAACTAGCAGTCGAACAACCTATCACTGCCGAGGAGCTGACTGAGGCGATAAAGGGGCTCACGTCTGGAAAGGCACCCGGCTCGGATGGGCTCGGTGCTGAATTCTATAAAGAATTCCGGGAAGAATTAGTGCCTGGTGCCAGAGATGTGGGGAGAAGCTCTGGGGAAACAAATGCTACCCCCAACAATGCGTGAGTCCATCATTACAGTGTTGGCCAAACCCAGACGCCCACCACAAGACATGTCATCCTATAGGCCCCTGTCCCTGATAAATGTAGACGCCAAAATTTTCGCGAAGGTGCTGGCGAATCGCATGTTACCCATAACATCTACGCTGGTTCATGCAGATCAAAGTGGGTTTATTCCCCATAGGTCCACTGCCCTAAATTTGCGTAGGCTATTTGGCATAATCTCACAAATCAACCCGAGCAAACAAGCAGTCGCAGTGTCCCTTGACGCTGAGAAGGCATTTGACTCGGTCTCCTGGGAGTACCTCTTTTTGGTGCTGGAGGCGTTTGGGGTGGGCCCCAACTATATCAAGTATGTCAGGCTGCTGTACAGGGCCCCGGGTGCAAGGGTGTGCACAAATAGAACTGTATCCGAGCTGTTTGAGCTGGGACGTGGCACCAGACAGGGGTGCCCCTTCTCCCGTATCCTATTTGCGTTGACAATAGAGCCCATGGTGGCTGCGGTTCGTCTGAGACATATTAACAAGGGTGTACCATTGAAAGGTGCCACTCAAATAATATCCCTATACGCGGACGATACCTTGCTGTACGTCCGCGAACCGGACAAAAACATTGCTCCTATTATGGCAGACATCAACAAATTTGCGGAGTACTCTGGGTACACGGTGAACAGTGCTAAATCAGAAATGTTCCCGTTCACCCCATCCACAAACCGCCCGGCTCGGATGTGCGGCCTTAAGTGGTCGGAGCGACACATTAGATACCTGGGAGTCAGACCATATATGCTGACAATCATGACCAGGTGCTACAAACACTCCATACCAAATTACAGACCTGGAGACACCTCCCAATCTCACTACACGGTAGAATTGCCATTCTTAAAATGATTGTACTCCCAAAATTGCTATATCTGTTTGTAAACATACCTATATGGCCGGGTATGGAATTTTTCTCTAAACTTCGATCCATGGCAGTGTCATTCCTTTGGAACGGGAAGGTGGCTAGGATTGGGTGGGAAAAGATGATAGAACCATATGAAAAAGGGGGAATAGCAGCACCTGATTTTGAGCTCTATTACATGGCAGCACAGGCGCAGTTCGCAAAACATTGGTATGACGAGGCAGACAATTCACCCCACACGTGGATAGAAGAGTACACTACTACACCCACAGACGTTAGATCAGTTATCTTTGATACAAGACACAAGGACTCATGTGAATTTGACCCTGTTAGCTGCACAGTGAGAGCCTGGGGGGCCATATACTAGAAACTGGACATTGAGATCCCCTATAACCCTGAGGCCCTGTTATGGAAATACCCAAATATTCCCCCCACATTCGACATCAGCATCCAAGAAGCCTGGGAACCTGATACAGAGATGAAGGTGGGAGATATGTACATAGACGGGAAGTTCGTGACCCTTGCAGTATTCTTGAGGGGTGTGGGAGGAGGATCCCTCAGAACACTACAGTACTATCGGATGAGGTCCGCATTTCAAGCACACTGTCCATCCTTCCCTGATGAACCCCCCTCTCACCCGTGCACACAACTGGTTACAACACAAGGGGGGCTGGGAATCTCCAAGTTGTATACGACGATACAGACCGACACTCCTACAATCAACCGAGTGAAAGAGAAATGGGAAGCTGATATGAAAATGCTTATTCCTGAAGAGAAATGGGTAAGGTACTGTATGCTTACAAGAAGGGTGTTCCTCAATGCGGGATTGCGCCAAATACAATTTAAAATCCTTAACAGACTGCACTATACCCCGGCCAGAATTGCAAAATTTACGCCGGGTGATACAGGTGACTGCCCCAAATGTAAGTCCCCGCAAGCGGGATCCTATCATATGTACTGGGAGTTCCCGTTGTGGTTCGATTCTGGGAGAAGGTTGCAGCTACGCTGACAGAATTTACACGAATCCCCCCGTATTTGTCCCCCCAAAAATACTTGTTCGGGGATATTGGGAAATGCTCCGAAAAAATCAGAAGGCTGTTTAATGTGTCATGTGCTATCGCCAAAAAATGTATACTGCAATCATGGAAAAGCCCGAACTCCCCTACCATGAATACCTTTTTATGCGAATTAACTTATACAAATGAATGCGAGGAACAATATGTGCTAACCCAACCGAGCATGAGCCGACCAAAGGACATCTGGAGCCCCTTCAGGGCGTATCTATGTGACCTGCCCTCGGATGACGAAACAGCTATGTAGACTGTAAATTATTGAACTTGTGATGAAGACATTGCTGTATGTAAGACCATGTGATGTATTGATTGGGTGCCACTGTAACTGCTGAGACCTTAATAAAAAGTTGTTTAAAAAAAATAATAATTAGATACACAAAACAGCGATATCATGAGAAGGGGGATAGGGTGGGAACTCTCTTGGCCCATAGGCTGAGAGGAAGTAGAGCTGCTAGGCGGATAGAGCGGGTTAAAGATGGGACAGGCAACATCCAGACATCAACTAAATATATAGCTGAATCTTTTGCAAGCTTTTACAAAGAGCTTTATGCCAAACAAAAGGACGAATCATCAGAAGATTTTCAGATATCTTGAAGACCATCCCCTACCCAGGCTTACAGACCCCGAGAGGGAGGCCCTGGAGAGGGACATAACGGAGGAAGAGGTGGAGGGGGCTATCAAAAAACTGAAGGTAGGCAAGACACCGGGGGGAGACGGCTACACAGCCGATTTTTACAAACAATACCATTCGGTACTAATAAAACCGCTGACCAAACTCTTTAATCAAATCAGAACCTCGGAAACCATCCCACCGACATTCCTGCAGGCCATGATCACAGTGATTCCTAAGCCAGGCAAAGATCCGGTGGAGTGCGGTTCATACAGACCCATCTCACTTTTGAACACGGATGCAAAGATCTTTACCAGGATCCTGGCAACACGCCTAGAAAAATGCCTTCCCAGACTAATCCACCCCGATCAGGTCGGCTTTGTGTTGGACAGACAGGGGGCCGATAGCATGCGTAAAACCATGCATATATTGAGCTCAAGAGGAGTCAGAATGGAAGGTGCTCTTCTCCTGTCCCTAGACGCGGAGAAGGCATTCGATAGGGTGAGCTGGGCCTTTATGGAGGGGGTTATGTCATCCCTGGGGATGTGTACTAAATGGCGGGGATGGATTTCGGCTCTGTAGTCTCACCCCTCTGCAAAAGTAATAGTTAATGGAAGCAAGTCTTAAGCCCTCCCACTGGGCAGGGGTACAAGGCAGGGGTGCCCGCTATCCCCCCTCATATAGGTGTTAGTGATGGAACCCTGGGCCGTAGCCATCAGTGGAAACGATAAGATCCAGGGCATTAAAATGGGAGATACCAACCATAAAGTTACCCTCTTTGCCGATGATGTCCTATTATATCTTTCTAACCCGTCCCAATCAGTCCCCGAGGTGCTACATAGCCCAGAGCAATATGGGGCCCTCGCAGGCTATAGAGTAAACCTAGGCAAATCAGTTGCATTCCCAGCAGGCCAACTTAAGGACCTAGAGAAGCGATATGTTGAAGATCTCCCATTTTGTAAACAACCCGGGGGATTTTGTCACCTGGGGATCCAAATACCAACAGACCTAGCGGACCTCTTCAAGGTAAATTACCCCCCTCTTTGGTCAGCGATCAGACGAGATCTTGAGCGCTGCGCAAAATCTGGCCTCTCATGGATGGCACGCCTTAATTCCATAAAGATGGTGGTCCTCCCCAAATTTCTATACTTATTCCAAATGCTCCTAACCCAGATACCAAAGCCCTTCCTCCTAGAGATCAAGCAGACCCTTCTCTGCTACCTTTGGGCGGGAAAATCCCATAGAATTGCCTATGACACCTTGGTAAGACCCAAGGACGAGGGCGGAGTTAACTACCCAGACTTAGATACCCACTTTAAGGCATCACAGCCGCGAATCCTGGTGGATCACTTGGTGATGGGCCCGAAGAAGCAGTGGGTGGGCCTGGATAACTTGCTCTTTTCCCCGGTCACACTGGATGAATGGTTGTGGGTTCCCAGGGCGAGTATCCCGTCGAGAGTTTTGAACCATCCAGTACTGGGAGTGTTATGGACAAAATGGAGGGAAGGGGGCTACCTTCGGTGGCTCACAACGTGGCCTTCGCCCCTGAGCTGCATTTGGGCCCCCCCAGTCTGGGAGGGAATCAATGAGCCCCTATCCTTCCAACAATGGTACAAGGCGGGCCTTTGTAGAGCTGGACAGCTATGGTTGGAAGGGGTGTTTATATCATTAGGGGATCTGCAAGAGGCCTTGGGTCTCCCCAATCTATCCCCCTTTCGTTACCTGCAACTCAAAGGGGCCCTCACTGAAAGCAGGTGGGGAGATACCCTTAGGCGTGTCCTAACAGACTTTGAGAAATTTCTTATCACACACAAAGGGACCAAAGGGGTAATATCACGGCTCTACAGCTTTTTAATGTTTACCACCCCACGGGAACCCCCATCCTCCCAAGTACAATGGGAGAAAGATCTGGGCACACCCATCACCGAAAGGAGATGGACCAAGATATGTAGACAGGCCAATCGTTCCACGGCTGCACCCCAATACCGCCATCAGGCCCTTAAGCTGATTCACAGGTGGCACTATCCCCCGCAGAGGATAGCCAAGATGAGAAGGGGCTACGATCCACACTGTTGGAAATGTCACACTGAAAAAGGGGACTACATACATATGTGGTGGAAGTGCTGTGTGGTAAACATATTGGAATGAGGTCCTGTCCTGGATCAAAGAGGTAGATGGGATGGAAATGACCCTGTCCCCCTGGTTGGTGTTGTTCAGCATTGAAGTGGAAGGGGGACCAAAGGTGAAACATGACCACATGCTGCATGTGATGCTCGTAGCGGCAAGGTGTTGTTGGGCCCAAAAATGGAAACTGCCTCAACCCCCAGGGGAGAGAGAGTGGGTCTCTAAGGTACGAGCAATCTATGACATGGAATTCTTAACTCATTTTATAGACGAATCTAGGTCCAATATTGAGGGCCTGTGGCTTCCCTTCTTTGATAAATATGGAAGATCGGCATGAGACTCGAGCAACACCTGGAATGGCCTATTTGGACTCGAATGTTTCTGTCTAAAATAAACCTCCCCGAGTGTGAAGGGACAGACTGGTGCGGGAGATGTAGTTTCCAGGCCATGGCCCTTGCCTTTCGAGCTACCTCACCCCTATTCTGAGCTTACCTTATACCGGCGATATGTCTTTGTGAAGATAATGTGTTGAACCCCGTGGTTATTATTACTTATTATCACGCCATGGTGTGGGACAGGGAGGGGGGAGGCAATGGGGGTGGTAGGGAAAGGGGGGACATAAAAGTTGTGATTGTTCATGTTCACTTATTCTGCTGATTGTACTATTGAATTGCCTATGTTATAATCACAAAACCTTAAAAAAATTGAATTTTCAAAAAATAAAAAAAGCTTTTTAAAAAAATGTTTTTGCATGGTCTGCTGTTTATCGTGACTGGGGCATGAGGTTATTATGGCTGGAACTGGTTTCTTTCATCTGCTTCTCACTGAGAGTGAGGTCCTGATTCCACCCTCCTGGCCATCTGTTGTTTTCCTACACATATGAAGTGTGTGCCTGGCAGCTGACCATTCCATTAGGTAGGTTCACGTTCTGTGCATTACTGCACCCCCAGGCGAATTATTGAACCTAAAGAATCAAAATTGGAAAAAAAGAGAAGAAAAAAATGAAATTTGCATAAAATTGTTGGAAAGGACTGTTTTATTTGACATTTTCATTGTGCTGCCATTTTTTCAGCGTTTTAATATCTGGAGCTGCCTTGCTATTTTGAAAGCACATGTTTTTCCCACTATTGCCTGCTTATTTGACAGTTTTTTTTGGCCCTTCCAAGATGGCCACCGTGATTTTCTTTGTTGTGTAGGCAGGCTGTGCTGAACCACCTCTCCCTGTGCTACACTCCCATGGGTTGCTGAGTGTTTTCTTCCATCCAATCAGGGACGGCAGGCTTCAGCCAGCCCTCTCAACAAAGGCCCACTTCTAAGGCCCCTGTCTGCTCCCTGTCCGCTTCCGGAACACTAATTGGGGTCCTCCCTGCACCTTAACCACAATTATGCTGCCACCTCACTCCTCTAAGAAATCCAGACTGCCTTGACTTTGCCTCCTCCAGAACTATGGGTTAGTTCCCTCCTTATGGACTCACTCCTACCGCCTTTGACTATCACTGTTCTTTCTGCTTGTTACTCCCATGTTGTCATCCTGATGTGCAGTGCTTCCTAAAACCCTTTGCTAACATCCGATTCCAAAATTGAAAAGTAAATCTTGCTGTTTTTGCTTTGTGCTAAAAAGTCAAATCTTGCTGTTTTTGCATTGTGCTAAAAAGCCAAATCTTGCTGCCCATTGTGAAATTCTCTGTATTTTGCTTGTATTTTGCTTGTATACTGTTTCTTCTCTGTAACTTGCCAGCCCAGTGACCTCACCACTCTCTTTTGTCCCACACCTACCTGCCTTAGCCCCCCCAGTATCTCCATCCTCTCCTCGCTTCCACCCCAATGGCGCTTTCTGTTTCTCCTATCTTTTTTTTTTTTTTTTGTTATGTTTGGTTTACATTCAAACCTCTCATCTTTTTTAACATCTCTTCTGTTTATTGCTCAAGTTACTTAAGATAATCTGTCAAAGCTTTGGCAGTAGCCTTCCTCATGTTTCTTGATTTTTACTTCAGATTCTTATTTTCCTTCGTTTTAGGGATGCATTATCCTGTTTGTCTATTGTTTGTAATGTTGTTCCAGAATGATATTAGTGCAATTTTTTTTTCATTTCCAGCAATCATCGTCGCCCAACGATCATCAGGTGTTAGTTGTTTGGGTTTTCATGAACCATTCTCTGGATAGATGTCCTTTTTCATTCAGTGCTGGACATATCATAATTATGTGATGTAGGGTCTCTGTCATTGTTAAATCCTTGCAAAATCGGCAGTATTTTTTACTTTCCGGGATTTGTTTCCTAGCTGCCATTATTTCTCGAGTTGGGAAGATGTTTAGCCGTACTCTCATGAATGTGTCTGTTATTTTAAAAGACGGAAAAATGTGCAAGTACGATGGTAGTTGGTTAATTTTTCTATTATCGAATGCACAGTGTATGTCATGTCGGTATTTAGCTTTGTCTTGGTTGGTGTTCAGCCAGTCATTCTCTCTTAGTTTGATCTTCACTTTTTGTGGTCTTTCTAGTAACATTTCCATTGATATGTCTTGTTTTTCTCTTTTTGCTTCTGTCAATCTTTTCCAGATTTCTAAGACATGTTCTGTGTTGTCTATTTTCTCGTTTCTAAGTATTTCAAGCGGTGGGGTATTAGATTTGCTCATAATTTTCCGATATAAATCGAGCTGTTTCCACAGGACGATGGTGCAAGTTCAGCTCGGATGTGTGTGGTGGGCAATGACATAGGCAGGTTTAACACTTTCTTCCAGAAACTCCCGTCCAATTTATCCCAGATGGTGCTGTTGATGTTTATCATGGATTCTGCTCCGTATGCTAGAATAGCCGTTACTTTTTGCTTATAAAAAGTAACTACTGGGATAAGGGAGAATTTTCCGTACTTTCGGTGTATTACTTTCGCCTGACGTGCTAAGGACAGTGTTTTTTCTTTGAGATGTAGGGCCCATTCGTCTTCTGTTGGAGATTGAGAGTTCCATATTCCCAGATACTTTATTGTTTTTACTTGCCATTCTATCTTTTCCTATACGAAAGGAGGGGAGCGATCGATTTTTCTTAGTTTCCTTCTTCAATGACATGATTTTAGTTTTCTGCACATTTATTTCCAGCTGGTTCTTTGTCATGTATTCTTCTAGTTTTTCTAGTGCAATCTGTAGTCCTCTGGGTGTTTTTGCCAGTAGCACTATATCGTCAGCATACAAGATACAGGGTATCGCTGTGTTGTTTATTTTTGGAGGGTTTATTTGAGGTGTGTATATGTTTGTTTCAAGGTCTGCCATATAAAGATTGAATAAAGTAGCTGCCAGTGGGCATCCTTGTTTCAGGCCATTCCATGTTCTAATGTGTTCCGTGAGTGTGCAGTCTCTCAATAGTCTGACTCTTATACTGGTGTCGTCGTAAAAGAGTTTGATCGGTTCAATTATGTCGGTTGGGCACTTCCATGCATTCAGTTTTTCTCATAGGTCGTCTCTGCTCATGGAATCGAAGGCCAGCCATAGATCTACAAAGGCAGCATAGATCTGCGTTTTTGTTCTTTTGTTCTTATGGCTTCTTTTTTCAGTATGTTTAGTAGGAAGAGATTAATATTTCTCCTATCTTTTCCAACTGCTTCTCCATTGACTATCCTTCCCTTCTCACTAAATCTGGTAGGAAGAAGTTCAAAAAGGATATCTTGGCCTCTAACCCTGGTCTTCCTATTGCCATCACCTACTCCAATGCTTCCGCCAGACAGACCCTAACCGACATCCTCTTTGTCGTTCCTTCGCCAGATTTATGGACTCCTCATATGGTCTCTGTGCACTGCCCTATCTCCTTTTCTCCCATTAATGGTGGCACTCGCTGGGAAGTTCTCATGGCTTCCTTTGACTCCTCTAAAGTCATCATTAATGTCTATCTAAATGGCACTGACATGGTCCAAGGCCCTTAGGCCAATCTCCTCCTCTGTGATAGGCGCTTCCCATTGCCTCATCAATTTCCTCTCATCTCCTGCTGTCCCCTCCTCTCCCCCCTTGGCTACCTTGCCCTCTCTCTCCTCCTCTGCCCCTTCTAGGGCTATTTCTCCTCCGCAGGGCGTACCTGTGATCTGTACCCCTCCCCGGAAGGTCTTTAAGGCTGGCAACCTTCTTCATATTGCCACTCTCAACTCTTGCTCTGCTGTCAAACAGTCCTCTGACATCTGCCACCTCCTTGAAGAACTAGACCTTGATGTCCTTGGTCTTACTGAGACATGGTTCAAGGCCAGCTCTGTCACAAGCTTTGACACTCTCCTCCCTGATGGCTACAAGATCCTCTCAGCACCCAGATCCTCCCAGTCCGGTGGGGGGGTAGCCTTGATCTTTCCTGAGTGGATTCCTGCCTCTATCATTCCCACTCAGACCTACTTCTCTTTTGAATGCCTTGTTTGTAGGCTTTCTCTCTCGCCTACCCATTCTCTTACTGTGGTTACCATCTACCGGCCTCCTGGTCAAATAACCTCTTTTCTCTCTGAGTGGGCAGACCTCTCCTCCTCCCCCCTGGCCTCTACCACTCAACTCCTCCTCCTCAGTGACCTCAATATACATTTAGACTCTCCTTGCTCCTCCTCTGTACTCTTCCGTGACCTCTGCGACTCCCTCTCCCTGTCCATCCTTCCCTCTGGCCCGACTCACTCTGCAAGGCACACACTCGATGTCTTGATCTCCTCTGACCTCCCCCTCTGCATCCCCCTGATCACTCCTCTCTCCTGAAGCGATCACTCCCTCCTCTCCTCTCATCAATCCCTCTCTTCCCCGCAAACCAAGCCTACCCCAACACTGCCACCTACCTTCTCAGACAACCGGTCCATGAATTGTGTGTCAGTTGAGGCTTTTGCTGCTACTTTCTCTCCCCCCCTCCACCTTTGGCTGTCTCACATCCTGACACAGCCCTGTCTCTGCTCTACTCTTCAATTTCTGATACGCTTGATGCTCTTGCCCCTGTGATGAGGATCCGTTTGAAGTCCAAAGCCAAGTGCAATTCCTGGTATGACTCTGACCTAGCTACACTTAAACGTAAGTGTAGGGTGGCTGAGAGGAAATGGCGGACTTCCTGTTCATCCTCTGACAAACTGGCCTGGCGCCGTCTACAAAGGCAATACTGACTCTCTGTCCTAACCAAGAAGAGAGTCCACATTCAAGCTTGTGTCTCTGCGGCATCTAACAACTCGGCCGAACTCTTTAAAATCTGTAAGGAGCTGGCCAACCATGCTGCAGTCTCTACCCCTCCTGTTGCCTCCCAGGCGTTTTGCAATACCCTTGCCTCTCCCTTAATTTCAAAATCCCAGGACATCCTGTCCACCCTCTACACCCACACCCACACCCCTCCTTTTCCCTCTCCATCTGCGCTTGCTGACCCTCCTTTAGCCACCCCCCACCATCCTTCTCGTCCTTTCCTCTTTTCTCCCCTGACAAGGTCGCTAGACAAGTCTGATCTATGAATGCCTCGTCAAAACAGGTTCATCCCTGTTCCTCTAAAACCATCAAGGACCACTTTGACACCCTCGCTCCGGCCCTTGCTGATTTTTGCAACCACTCCTTTGCCTTGGGATCCTTCCCCTCCCCTCTGAAGCACTCCTTTTTGTATCCTCTTCTCAAGAAACCCACAGCTGATCCTTCTTGTCCAGCTAACTATCGGCCAATTTCCATTACTCCCTTTCTGGGCAAACTCCTGGAAAAGTTGGCCATCTCTTAGCTTAACCTTCATTCCAATTCTGCTGGCTGTCTCCATGACCACCAGTCCGGCTTCAGAGCTGCCATCAACACAGAAACTGCTCTCCTGAACATCCTTGACTCCAACATTCCCTCTGTCCTAATCCTCCTCGATCTCTCTTCTGCCTTCGACACGGTCTTCCATAACATCCTGCTCAACCGTCTCTGTGAAAACCTGGGTATCACTGATCAGGCTCTGGCCTGGCTGACCTCTTTCCTCTCAGATCGACCCTCCCAGGTCCAACTTGGGTCCTTCCTTTAATCTATCTTCCTCTCTACCTGTGGTGTTCCCCAGGGGTCTAACCTCTCGCCCTGGCTTTTCAACCAATGCCTGGCAACTCTCACCCACTACATTGCCACTTTCTGCTCAAATTTCCAGTGCTACACTGATGACACTCAACTCATTTTCAGTCTGCCCTCTGTCACCTCTTCTCCCTCTCTCATCTCTGATTGCCTAACTGCCATTCAAGATGGTGCGCCGCCAATGATCTTTGTCTGAATGCCAGCAAGACGGAGATCATCCTCTTTGGCACACCTTCACCATCCTTTCCCCTCACCCTCTGGCCGGCCTCCCTTGGCCTTCCTCCTACCCCCACCTGCGAGGCTAAGAACCTCTGGGTCATCTTTGACTCCACCCTTTCCTTCCCTGCCCACATCTCTTGAGATCTCTAAAAAGTCAAATTTCCTACTGCACCTCCTCAGAGGTACTCTGCCTTTTCTCTCCTTCCCCCAGAAGCTCATGGTATCCCAACATCTGGTTCTCTCTAGCTTGGACTATTGTTACAGCCTCTTTCTAAATCTACCTGCCTCTAATCTCCACCCTCTGCAACTAATCCAGAACAGGACTGCAAGACTTGTCCTTGACTTCAAGCCCTGGTATCGTATTCAAAACCCTCTGCATTGTCCACAAGGCTTTCTGGGGCATGGGTCCAAAATACCTTCAGCTATCCCTCCGGAAATACCTCCCCTCTCAAGCTCTTCACTCCTCTACCTCCAACTCCCTCAGGGTCAGTTGTTTTTCAAAGAAACGAGCTGGGGGTAGATCTCTGTCTTCGGCTGGGGCCTACCTCTGGAACAGCCTCCCTGCCACTCTAAAACTTGAGGAGAACCATCTCCTGTTTCGGAAGCTATTCAAGACCTTCCTCTTTTCTTCTGCCTTCGCTCCCCCTCTCCCCTGCTGATCTGTTCCCTCTTGGCACCGTGCACCTGGCCACCCTCTGTCCTCCGGGCCCAGGTACCTGCTCACCCTGCCACCCTCCCGCACTACCTCTGGGTTCTATATTTGTTCCCATACAGCCCCCACCTCTTTTTCTTCCTGCACTTATCAGACCTACCCTGTCTGCTGCCTTAAACCTAGCACTTACAAATTGCTGTCTGTACTACCACTGTTTGTTGTCTTTATTATTTATTTATTGTTATTTATCTGTTTCTCCTCTGCTTCGCACTTTCCACTTCTCCCCCCTTCCATGCACTTTTCCCCTCTCCCTCTCCCATGCACTTGCGCGTTCTCAATGTCACTGGACCTAGTAAGATCTCTGTTTTGTTCTCCCCTGATCCCCTACCTTGCCTTGTCGCGCTCTGAAACACTTGTGTATGAGCGCAATTAAAATAAAATATCAATATCAATTATTAGCAACGCTACTCGAGTCTCTAAGAAACACTGTCTGTTGGGCGCCATCTGACAAGAATGCCTGTGGTTCAGGCGAGAGCATGATCTCCCTTCTCACCATCTCGTGTAAGTCTGTGAAAATGGACCTATGACCATCTGTCATTCATGTTTAAAACCCCCCGGGCCATGTATCCAGCACGTAAAGGTAGTCTGGCCTAGTGTCTGGTGGTATGCACATGATTAAACATATACTCTCAGAGAAGTGAGGTTTGTGACCAACTTAGAGTTAACATTATAACTAGTTGCAATTAAATATCCACTTTACAAAATAGTTATCGTTTTAATGCATTTTAATATGATATTTTAATATGATGCCTATCTTCTGAGGGTTCTCAACCTCATTAAATAAGCTACAGCAAAAGCAGATATAACATAACATGTCATCACACCTATTAACAAGATTGTCATGTAAGCAAAGAACATGTTTGAATGGGTAAATAATAGAACAAGTGTTATTTAGTTTAAAAGCATGTGTAACCTATATCTCTCACTAACCTACTCTGCAATAAACACCTTTAGTCTCCATGCACCAGGAAGCATTCACTTGACACACACATTTAGAGAGGCGTCTGGTGCAAATCAGGCTGCTGCATCTGTGGTTGACAGGATCTGCTTCGTTTAGACCTGGCTATCCTCTGTTCTCCCCAGCCCCTTCGGCCTCAATGAGCACTCACGTCTGCTGGCCCTCTGTTCTTCATCTTATACTGGTGTCCTGGGCTAACTATTTATTACCTGCAAAATGGCTATATGGCATGTGTGGATTCGTCATATCTGCTCTTTTCACCAGTAAAGGGCGTCACATTTAGAGGTAGAACTTTGTAACATTATAAAGACATGTTCCTTTGTAATCTATCCTAACCGGCCTTCTGTTATCGCAAGGTGCCATCATCTTCTCTGTGTGAGTAACCAGAAGGTGTCTCGCCCACTAGTCCCCAGGGATCTGTCATCCAGGTGGCCAGGACACGGCCATCGTTTTTGGATCCAGTTCCTGGGGGTGGACCAGTGCGCGAGGATCACCTGGGTGATGGGTCTTTGGGAGTGGGAATGGGTCACTGGATAGTGAGATGCAGTATCCCCTTCCCTGTAACACCTTTATCCCATCCTATCAGGTAGGATACTTAGGATCTCTACCTGCTGCCCCTTTTACAACACAACACTTTCACACGGACAGCCAGCTATGGGAGAAAACAGACTAACACCCGAGCAGTATACCTGACGTGTGCCAATACAATGGTCAGGCGATGTCAGGCAATTACTGACCATCACACGCACCTGACTTCTATTAAGCTTCCCCATACGGATAAAAGCTGGAGCACAAGAGCACACTCTGAGTGAGGCAAAACACACAAGGAAACAGCAGTTTAGAGACGACAACTGAACGAGCGAAGAAAGGCAGCAAAACAGGAGGGGATCGCAAGGTAAGAAATTTCCTTCCCCTTTCCGACAAGGAACCGTTACTTTCGAGAGCCCTTGAGATTAGAAAGCGTAAGACCAGGAAACCAGGCTGAAGAATTCTGCTTTGTGTGTGGGAGATACCTGGCGCCCTACCGCGTCAACAATAAAGGCGGGGAGAAGCAGCAGCTGCCGGGGTACTGCCCTTGTCTCCAAGAACAAAGCAGCGTAAGTGAAATCAACACAGCTGGTGAGTTGGGGAGACCGATACAAGACCAGTCTGTGTTGAAGACAAAGTTGCAAGCAGCAACATTGTACAGCGAGCGCTGGACAAACATTGTTAAAACGCATGTGATAAAAGGCGCAAGTTGAGCTGCTGATGAGGGATTTTGATGAAATAAAGAAAGTTTGGAAAAGTAGATAAATTTGGTCTGAGCCCAGCAGTGGGAGGCCAATTGAAGGTTTTGTGTTAAAGTGGCTTTGAACCCGGCAGAGGGGGACCCAGGGTGTACAATAAAACACCCGAAAAGTTGTACATGTGAAATCCTGAGAAGAAAGGAACTTTAATGTTTGTTGTGTTACATCAGGCCCTCTGAAATGAGAGACTTTGAATGGCAAAGATACTTTGGCACAGAAGGCCCTGATGTTGAGGTTTTGAGCTGCATCCTCATGCTAGAGAAACCAGAATGTGTGCCATGCTCGAGTGTACCGCCTTGTCTCATGCTGAAAACATGGGGAAGGGAAGCCAACAGCTCGAATATCCTGACATATCATTTTTTGAACACTTTTCTTATGCACAACATTGTTTCCCACACTATTTGTATTTAGAAGTAAGGAATGGCAATAGGGTTATTAATAAGGTTATTAGTATAGGTCCTTTTATTTTGACTAGACTCTACTAGCATTGCGTTATCATTTGATGGTCGTAGCTTGCTCCCATCTTCAGATTTAGGATTATATAGGTGTTTTTCAAACCCAATTGAAGTTTAATAAACACCTTTGAACTGCGATCACTTGTGTCTGTCTTACATTTTGATACCATGCCTTCCTTACATCGTTAGCTGTTAATTCTCATTTAACTCTACAGCAACTTGAGTTTGCCAATGTAAAGAGTTCATGTCTTTCATATCAACAGAATAGGAGAATATGAAGTCTCCCCTGCTTTCCGAATTGGAAACTGTGTAAGCAGGAAGACGAGGCTTAAATCCTCACCTTCCACACTTCATACATGATGTGATACTGACCAAATCACTTTTCATCACTGTGCCTTATTTTCCTTAACTATCTGTAGAGAAAGCCTCACTGGCATGGTTTTATATTCTATAGTGTTACTCTATAAATAATGTTAACAATTTATGTTAACCATACTGGTAAGGAGGCAGGATGACAAGTTAGGGTCTTATGTTGTGGGTGTACACAGGGTGCAGTTATGCAGGTACGTATGTGTGTTGTGCTGTGGCTAGGAAGGCAGGAAGCCAGATATGGGTTTTTTGCATTGCCAGCTCATGTTTGACTCAGAGAGCAAACCCAGACCCCCCTGTTCAGCAATGGCTCTGCTCTACCAATGCATGCTCTAGCTTCTCCACCTCTTTGCATTGTTCTAAAACTAAGGATTACGTTGTCTGGGAGAAGATGTAACCAGTTGTCAAATTACAAACTGTAACACATTGAAAACTGGGCTCAAATCCCTGCGTTCCTATTTCACCACTTATTTTATCCTGGTGAAGTAATTGTACTATGTTTGGTAAGTGGGAGAATTTCCAAGGGTCCGGGTCTCTAAGAAACCACAAACATAACTGAAAAACATGTTGCCTAAGAGCATAGTAATGTCAATCATATCTGCTATATATACTTGAGGATGTGTGGGAGGGACAAAGGTCGGTATTGAGATTACTTGTTCTGGAAGTTGGGGCAGCTACACTGTGGGCTTGGGCCATTGGAACTATGGGCCAGAAAAGTAAACTTGTCCCCAGGCCAAATGTTGCCAGTCCTCCCATGCCCTCTCTCCACTGATCTCTCCTCTTCCCACCCCCCTCTTCTTTCTCATCACCCTTCTCTTCTCCCTCACCCCTCTCTTTCTCCTCATTCCTCACCTCTCTCTTTACCCTCTCCTCTAAACCCAGTACCTATTCCTCTCACCCATCTGCCTACAGTCACTCTCACACAATGTCACATTCACAGTGCCAAACTAACAAAATTGTAATCTCTCTCACACAACTAACACCTCACATGCACCCTGCACCAACTCCACCACCAACTCATTAGCACTCTTCTCAACTGTGCTTCTCTGCTTGGTATGTCAGTCTGCCTCCACTCCTTCCGACTACACACTCTTACCTTTAATCCTTTTCCTTTTATATTGTTCCTCTAGTTCTATCACTGCCCTCCCCATCCATTGGTTCCAACCCTCACCTCACCCTGCGGTCCATCTATGGCCGTGCTTTCCCCAGGGGCAGAGTTAAATAGCAGTGAGTCTTTAAAACCCTTTGTCAGCCCCACCCTCTTTCTGAGCACGGGTCGTTCTGCTGTTTCTGTGATGTGCAGCAGATTTGGCATTGTGGGTTCTCCTGGTCATGGTAAGTGGTTTCTCTTTGCTCTAAGTGTGGGATTTCTCTCTTTTAGTGTTATATCTTGTGTGTGGCTGCTCTCTCATTCTGCTCGTATTGTTCAGGCATCACCACTGGGACTTGTGGTCTTTCGGTGCGAACGGGAGAACTTTGGCTAGAAAAGGTACTAGGAAGTATTGTGTGATAGAAGGTGGTACCAGTAATTCCAATCAAGGAACGTGAGAACGTAAGAGGATTTCAGCGATTGGGCCCCTCTGGACCCACTCCGCTCCTCCTGCACAGGGATGGTTCTGGCTTCTGCCATGCTAGGTCCTCTGCCCCAGGTTGGCAGGGGGTCCTTTTCCTCCATGACAGGCTCCAGTCCCTGAACCTGTCTCATAGGTCAAAGTCACACAAGCGCATAGTGTTCCCGAAGTGAACATGCGCACTGGAGAGTAGCGTTCACTGCCTGAAATGCTGAAGATGTGCATGCACATCATTTTCCAGAAATGAATGCATGCATAGAAGAAGCACGCACGCACCTAAAGTGCTGAGTGTATTCAGTGCCTAGCAGACACCACCACCTGTTCATAAGCACAAACTTGAACAAATGAGTCAGTTGAGGCCCTGAAATGCCAAACTGGTAGCTTGCAGATTACATCCTGAAAGTCTCTTTAGGTATTCTTCAGTGGCTGCATCCTTTCTAATGGAAAGCTATGCCAGGTTGTGCTCTCGTTCAAGTCTGCATGTCCTTTTCAACCACCAAGTACTGCTGGGCTAATTACGTAGGCCCCAAGTGCTGCACTCCCACCGTGAAAGCTCAAGAGTTGTACCACGTTGTCTTCTTAACATCTTATTGGTCTAAGAGTTCCTCATAATTCATTGCAGGAAAAACTTCCTGTCAGATTAGACCCCTTGAGAGGATCCTCCTTGAAACTGGACCTGCTTGTTGAAAGTCTAAGATGAAAGACTGTTTTATAATGTCTTCTACGTTCTAACCTTGCTCTGGCCCAATCAATTCTCAGGTTACTTCCCTCAATCTTGAGTTAGAGTAGGAAGTCCTTCCTGGTCTAGGTTATTAAATACTTCCAACAGAGCCAACTACCAACTTAACACCATATCTCCTAACTGAAGATTTTCCTAACCAAGTACTAGTATATATATCTTCTATTAGTGAAGCATCTCCCCCAACCTTGCACACTGTGATAGAGTGCTTGTAAATCCTGACAGTACGCCCTCCGCAAAGGTCCTGCCAAAGGGCCATGCTTTAAAGGATGGCTCTCATGACACCAAGCTTGGTGCATGGTTACTGAATGCTGCTTTCTAAGACCAATCCTCAGGATCATAACCCTATCAAGTAGTGTAACACCCCAAGGACTTTCTGGGAATTCAAGATGGCCTTGACTTCATATTAAAAAAACAAAGGGGGTCCTCGGAGTCCCTCTGCCGGACATTAGTCCCGGTTACGAGAGCCATACTCAGATTTTTTAGCTCACTATCTTTCACAGAGGAGAAATATCCAAAACCAGTCAGTCTTTGTCCTGCGCTGGGGCAGTCCAGCACCAAAAAGCTAGACTATTCTCCTCTGAACAAGAGTACCAACAGCAGCCCCAGACACATCTTTCAGTCTGGTTGGACCTCATCAGTAGGGTTGAGTTGTACCTCTCTAAGAATAGTGAGCAAGGGGCCACGTCTGGATTCCCCTAGTGACTTAGGGTGAGACCCAAAGTTACTTAAATAATGCAAAAAAACAAGGGGGGGGGTTCTGTGTCTCCCTCTGCCGGACATTAGTCCCGATTACGGAAGCCTTACTCAGATTCTTTAGCTGACTATCCTTCACAGATGAGAAATATCCAAAACATATCAGTCTTTGTCCTGCCCTGGGCCAGTGCAGCACTGAAATGATAGGCAATTCTCCTCGGAACAAGAGTACCAACAGCAACTCCAGACACAATTTTCGGTCTGGTTGGACCTCCTCAGTAGGGTGGAGCTGTGCCTCTGTAAGAATAGTGAGCAAGGGGTCCACGTCTGAATTCTGCTAGTAACTTAGGGTGTGACCCAAAGTTACTTAAATTAGGCAAAAAAAATGAGGGGTCCAGGGAGTCGCTCTGCCGAACATTAGTCCCGGTTACGAGAGCCGTACCCAGATTTTTTAGCTCACTATCTTTCACGGTGGCGAAATATCCAAAACATATCAGTTTTCGTCCTGCCCTGTGGCCAGCATCGAAATGCTTGGCAATTCTCCTCTGCACAAGAGAACCAACAGCAACCCCAGACACGTGTTTCAGTCTGGTTGGACCTCATCAGTAGGGTTGAGTTGTACCACTCTAAGAAGGGTGAGCAAGGGGTCCATGTCTGGATTCCCCTAGTGACTTAGGGTGAGACCCAAAGTTACTTAAATCATGCAAAAAACAAGGGGGGTTCTGGGTTTCCCTCTGCCGGACATTAGTCCCGATTACGGGAGCCTTACTCAGATTCTTTAGCTCACAGAGGAGAAATATCCAATACATATTTGTCTTTGTCCTGCGCTGGTGCAGTCCAGCACCGAAATGCTAGGCAATCCTCCTCTGAACAAGAGTACCAACCGCAACCCCAGAAACGTGTTTCGGTCTGGTTGGAGCTCATCAGTAGGGTGGAGCTGTGCCTCTCTAAGAATAGTGACCAAGGGGTCCATGTCTGGATTCCCCTAAGGGAACTGCTCTAGATAGGGGCAAGAAACAGTGAGGCGTGGTCTTTCCACTGGTTCATTTTAACATACTTTTGATTTAGTATGTAACAAGTTCATTGTTTAAGTGGCTGGGGTAAGTCAGCCTGTAGAGTAACTTCTAGGAGTCCTAGATGGGCTAGGTCAGGAAGGAGAAGGAGTCCAAAGGTATAGATATTGCCTTTGGACAAATGACATAAATAGCATTAACTTCTATTTTTCCGTGCTTACATTATTTACCATTTTCTACTTTTTTGCAAACATTGAATGTTCCTTTATGTAATTCTTTCAAACATTGCAAAAATCAATTGTTCTTTATCACAAGTAAGTGTACATGATAACACAGCAAACTTTAGTGGACTGTCATGTGTTACAAAACATCAAGTCATAAAATCAAAATAAAAAAACACACAAGCACAGTCAAAAATTAGAGCAAGCTACAATATATTCAGTTGTTGTAGCAGCTGTCTATTAACACAGTTAGAGCTGGATTCAAATGTCAATTTTCAGTATTGCCTAACTGTGATTGTGTTGCACTCTTGTCAAGTGGCCAATGTATGGTCCTACTGCAAGTTGAATGGTGACCAATGCAGGGTCAGGTTTCGAAATGACCTATCCTAGGTCGACGTCGGAAAATGGTTCCCTTGATTTGGTTCGGACTATGTGGGGACAGTGTAATTGTAGTCCATAAACGTTTCGGCAGGCAATAGAGGCTGTCTTCTTCTGGACCTTGGATTGTGTCTCTAGAAAAGAGAGAGCACGGAAATGTTTAGTGTGGCAGGGCTAGCTGATGGTAGGTTTAAAAGGACTTCGTAGAGGTATATTAAAAAGGCATAAAATATCATGCTGGCAAGGTAAAATATATTCAATGCCCGTATGGGCACCACTAACCTTATAGAAAATCTCCTCCGTGTAGAGAAAACCTTCAAATGGACATTATTTCCAAATGGTGCAATGGGCTTCCACAGCGAGTGCGGAAGTCAGGAAGCAGGATGCAACCTCTGTATAGCTTGAAGGTGAGCCTTCTGGGTTATTTAAAATGGAGCTGTAAAGGGACAATGAAGGAAATGTGGCACAGTCAGACCCCTGTGGTAGGGAAAGGGTTGTCTAAAAATGCCCAGACAAATGGACAAAAAGGGGGGGGGGCTGGAAGTTGGCAGTGTGCACGTAACATTAAGAAAAATACCTGTGGGTTCCTGCTGGAGTCAGGCTGATGATCTCTGTTTGGAATGCGATCTCGCAGTGTCTGTATCGTACTGGAGAATTGAAAAGGAGAGACTGAAGTATGTGCTGGAAATCTGCGGTGCCAGTAACACACTGTCAATTGCTGTTAAAGTTGTGATGGTAATTTGTTTATAACGGCAGCATAATGTGCCGGACTGCAAAGTGCACGAGCAAGCTGTTTCCTTATCGTCAGTTCAGTATCGGGTTTGCTATGTGCCGACGACTCTGTTGACCGCGAGCAGTCTGTGTTAAGGCGTTGTCATGGGGATGGCAAGCTGGGGAGCAGCGGCCGCGCATGTCTATTGAAACTAGAATCAAGTGGCTGGTTGGCTTGCGTGCGCAGTGGACTTGGCAACATGTCGGTAGTCATGGAAGCACTGACGCTACCAGGACTGGAAAAAGGGAATGCTGGGGACCTGGCTGTGAATCACCCTAATTATGTGACAACAAAGCTCACAATGTAAAAGACATTAACATCCTAGTGGCACAGAGTTGTGTGCCAATGTGCGTCAGCCCAGATGTACTAAAGCTAGTGAATAAGCAGCGTTTCGCCCGCATGTGTCCGTGGCATGCACTAAATGGCAGTGCCCCATGTGCGGAGGAGCAGGGGGTGAGTTTGGTGGCACACAAGGAAAAGGCCTAACATGTATGCTGTAATGCTAGACTGGTGAAGGCTTGTTGTGCATTAAATCGATGTTGGGCCTAGTAGGGATCACCCATGTTAGATGTGACATGGTCTGCTGCGATAAGCCTTGCTCTCATTTTAAGTTATTTTTAAGTTATTTTTGTTGAACCCTGGGAGATGTGTCCCTCAGTGGGGCAGTAAAGTGCAGTGGCATACCTAGATCTAGTGTCTGTGCCAACAGTGTTAGCCTAAGTAGGAGGTTTTTAAGGAGGCCCTTTTTGACTGGAACCGGCCCTGTGCCATGGTTTTATGGTATGTGTTGGAGGCGGTGTAGCCTGGAAAAAAAAGATATATACAGTTTGGTGAGAATTCGTCCACGGGGAGCGGAGTTATAAGGGGGGTCCCAAAACGTCTTGAATGGGGGAAAAACTTTGCGCACGGCTACAGGTGAAACCGCTGGATGGATTTTGACGAAATCTGCGGCAGGTACAGGGGCTTGGTCCAGAAAGCGTGCTTTTGTAAATTTTGTCACCATACGTTCATTTATAATTATGAAATAGTAGGTCTGAAATAATTAGTGATATCTATGTTCGCTCCGCGGTCACATTTCCCTGTTCGGTCGACGAACAAGAAACCGATTGGCTAAGGGGCTGCCGTCATGACCGCGTACACGCGACGTCTCTGCCCATTGGCTGCTGCAAGACGTTGCGTTAGGTGGTTTGGATGCGCCCGACATCTTGGATCCGCGGAATGCGGTGCAACAACCAGCGTGCACATGCTTTTCTCATTAACCTATTTTGCTGTGTCACAGAGCATTGGGAAAGGTTCAGACAGTAAGAAATGGGTGATCTATGCATTTGTTCTTCGGGCGTCATGCTGTAATTTCTATGGACACCTTGTACGTACAGTAAATGTGGGGGGTAATAACGGTAGCACTTCAGTCCATGTAGTGGGAAGGAAATTTGTAACACTTCATTCCATGTAGCGGACAGGAAATGTGTAACTCGTGAAAGCACACAGGTATAGGTAGGCAACATTGAAATTGACAACATGCCGTGAAAGTATTCTTTCTCACAATGGCTATTTTTATATTCATTAGCACACCGCCATGGGTGGCACATGCTACGGTGGTAGTGGCCAGGGGCTACAGTCTTAACATATGGGTAAATAATGCACTTGTTCTGGGGGTCGGTCGTCATGATGTAATGTGTATGGACATCTTGTACGCATATTACTCTTATACCTACTTAATGACGTACATTCTATGGTCTCCTTGTACGAACAGAAAAGGAGGAGTCCAATAAGGCCAGTATTTGAGCCCGTGCACTGCATGGGGGAGTTGTTACATTTGTAAGGGCACGTGTGGTGTTAGGGAACATTGAAATCGCCTACATGCTGTGAATACATTACTGTTTCAAATGGCTATTATTATATTCATTAGTACGCTCACATGGTTGCCACATGCTACGGTAGTTGTGGCCAGGGCCTAGAGTCTTGGATGCATGGCCGTCGGCAGAAGGCCGAAGGCCTTACTTCCAAGACTCTAGGCCCTGGGCATGATGTATGTTCTGTGGCCTCCTTGTATGCACAGACAATGAGGGGTCCAATAACGCCAGGATTTCAGCCCCTGCAGTGCACGGGGGAGTTGTTAGACTTGTAAGGACACGTACTTTACTGTTTCCAATGCTATTATTATATTCCTTAGTACGCTCCCATGGTTGGCACATGCTACGGTGGTTGTCGCCAGGGCCTAGAGTCTTAGATGCACCCAAGAAGAAAGAAGTAGTTGTGGGGAGATCCTGCACTCTTGGGTGCAGGCCCGAAGGCTATGCACCCAATAATATACTTATACCTACTTTTTGACGTATGTTCTGTGGCCTCCTTGTACGAACAGAAAATGAGGTGTCCAATAAGGCCAGTATTTCAGCCCCTGCAGTGCACGGGGGAGTTGTTAGATTTGTAAGGACACGTGTGGTGTTAGGGAATATTGAAATTGACAACATGCCTTGAATGCATTATTTTTTGTAATGATTATCATTATAATCATTAGTACGCCGCCATGGGTGGCACATGCTACGGTGGTTGCGGCCAGGGCCTTGAGTCTTGGATGCATGGCCGTCGGCCAAAGCCTTGAGTCTTGGATGCATGGCCGTTGGCCAAAGGCCGAAGGCCTTACTTACAAGACTGTTGGCCCTGGCCACAACCACCGCCACATGTGCCACCCATGCACACACCCGTAGTGTTGCTTTTTGATTGGCAAGTTGTGGGGAGTGTGTGCAGTTTTGGGTGCATGGCCTAAGGCCATGCAACGAAGAACAAACTGGTAAGTACTAGAGTTGGAAGACACTGCACACCCATCCCATGTAAGATCTACAGACACACACCTAGGAGGGAATGCTCTGGGTAGAGGTACTTAACGATAACACACATATACAATAACCCCCACTACCACACATCGCTGAGGTAGTTGTGGAGAGACCCTACAGTCTTGGGTGCATGGCTAAAGCCCATGCACGCAAGACTGAAGTCATAAGCAGTGGAGTTACAAGTTAATATGTGTGTGGTGGATTGTGGTCATTGTGTTCATGCCCTAGTTTCTTCACTTCATGGCTGCAGACAATGGTCCGCAAAGTACATTTATGAGCAGCTAATTTACAAGGACCATGTTTTACATATGCAGCGATGGTTGTGGATAGGAACTGTACACCTTGAAACTTGGTTGTAAGGCGTAGGTGGTAGGTTACTTAACGCAGACGAAAGGCCAGCCTACAGGCACTGCAGCATATTACTACCATACATTAGACGAGTTGATTCCCATGTGTAGAAAATGCCTGCCAATATACTTACTCCTTACTTTGTTCAGACTCCATATATTTTTTGTACAATTGGTTATCGTACTTGGCAGAAGATTGACTTTTTCCATTTCTGTGATGAAAGAAAAAGGTGTGTTAATGTTTGCAGTTTTTCCACATTTGACACATTGCATAATAGACAGTCATTTTTTTTTTTAGACCCTCATAGACCCTCATATTTAGTTTACAAACCAGTGTACTGTGCATTGCGCTCAGTTTCTGTGTTTGCTTTTCTAATCCTTGGGTCTGGGGAAAGAAATCCTTGTTGGATTAAAAAAAACCTCCATTTCTTATGCAACTTCATTTTTTCCTTTCCGTGTTTTCTTAATTTTTCTAATCAATGTTATGTTTGTTGCCTTCCTGCCCATTTTTAACAACAGTTAGAGACCTGTAGGCGTATTCTAACTGAGCATGTGTTCTTATAGATTTGTGATACTCATTCATTTGTGTCGTTGTTACATCCTGTTTCCTTCATCTTTCCCATTAATGTTTTCTTTGTTGCCTTCTTGCCGATTTTTACCAACACTTACATACCTATAGGCATATTCTACCTGTGCATTTGTTTCCAACGATCTGTGCTTATCATTTATTTGTGTCATTCTTCCATCCTGTTGGGTAGTTAGATACCTGTAGGCGTATTCTAACTGTGCATTTGTTCCTACAGATTTGTAATACTCGTTCATTTGTGTCATTCACATATCCTGTTTCCTTTATCTTTCCCATTAATGTTCTCTTTGTTGCCTTTCTGCCGTTTTTTACTAACGGGTAGAAAAGTTTAGGCGTATTCTGCCTGTGCATTTGTTTCCAACGATGTGTGATAATCATTTATTTGTGTCATTCTTCTATCCTGTTGGGTAGTTAGATAACTGTTTGTAGTCTTTCACATACTTTGTTGACAATTTTGAAGTACACCTTATTACGTAAATTTTGGCTTCAAGAACATTAAATAAGCATTTGTTAGGTTAGCTGGCAACCTCTGCTTTAGAGTAATGGTGCTATCATTACATTCAAACCATCCAGAACTCTTTTTAATGTATGCAGTGTAGTGACCTGCATTGGTTATAGCTCCTGCATGGTAGATTATTCCTACTGTTGTAAAGGTTTTCTTTCCAAGTGACACTTGACCGTGTGTAAATCCAGTTAGTTTGCAGTTGTTTTTGGTGCCATCTGCATTATAACGTAGAAGCATAACTATAATGTAGGCACCATGTGATTGTATCAGTAAGGTAGAGTGATTGTCTGAATTGCAAATACTACAAAATCTGCCATGGTTTGTATTTTGTACCAGTTGCTGAAATGGAATGCTCTCACAATTTGGTCTGGTAATATACACAAATCGCTCATGTGGATTTTCTTCCTGTATCACTTTGTTACAGAGAGTTCATGTATGTTTCCACATGTACGAAATTTGGAACATTTCATTTACAGGTATGCTTTTGTTTTCCAATACTAATAGTATGTACATTAGAAATTCTTGTGGATCTTCTTGTGAGTTCATAGTGAATCTCACTATTCCAGCACAGTTGTCAATTGTTGCCTTACTCCATAAACATTGTATGTGTTAGGATTGCTTGTTGCGTTTCTATGCAGCACTAACATTTGCAAACACAATTGGTCTGTGCTGTGCAGGTAAATATTGTTAACAATTGGTGGCAATTGAAATAGAATATTAATTGCTACATTTGCATAGCAATTTACCCCACTTTCATTTGTAAATTTGAATGGGCCAGTAAGTTCTGTATCTGAGTGCATTTGTTTTTTCTGTTGCTTCTTTGCCGATGTGCCTGGTTTCCGTTCCCTAATAGGTTCTTCTATGTTTGCGGCAATTGATGAAACTTTAGCTTCTTTTCTTATTTTTGCGGAATTTCCTGTTGCATTTTGTTGCATTTCTGTTTCATTCACTTTTCTTTTACCACATTTCACTTAATCTGGAACAGGGTATTGTTTCAGATGAGGGGTGTACAGTGAACGCAATCTATTGTACTCTACAATGCAAGGAATATCAGCTTTGACTTTACTTGAATCAAAGTTTATTAGCATTAGACCGTCAAGTGTACGTAAGCGTGATAATGCTACGTAGCTCATGCCTTCCTTAAACACTGTCTTTCCTATATCTATCATTGCTTTCTCTAGGGTAAGACCTTGGGATTTATGAATGGTAACTGCATATGCAAGAGTTAGAGAAAATTGCTTTCTACGTACATGTCTTTGAAGGAATCGAGCCATTGAGCGCCCTACCCTTTTTACTTCTGAAAGTTTATCAAAGCGAATATTGACAAACTGAATGCTGCTATCACGTGGGTATGATTGAAAGCCAAAACTGTGCCCAGTGCTCCATTAACTAGCCCTTGCTCTACGTCAAGATTACGTTTAAGCATTACTCTACAATTTAATGATAATTTCAATACTTTTTCCAATCCAGCTGGGTTGGAGATTGAATTTTGTAAACTATTTAGTCTTGTTGTGGCTTGCTCACACATGGGTACTGTCAAACCATGTACGTCTAGTTTGTCTGTGGCGCTAATTTCTATTATTGCTTGCATTTCTTTCTTTAATATCGTTTCATTGAATTTGAAACAGCTTGCAAGAGTTGCCATTAAGGCCATACAATTGACATTTTTGTGCGCTATTTGTTCCATAACATCAGTTGCACATGCATTATCGCCAGAAAGTGCATGTATATGCCGCTTTTTCAATACAGCTTGTGCTTCTTGCGATAATACACCAACTCTAATACTTTTCAAGATGTTGCCATAAGTAAGATCTGCAGATTGCCGCATGTTCTCAGTTAATTCTCTGTATTGGAAATGTTGCCAAAGGTTAACATTACCTATGCTACCAACAGTTTTCCGGCAGAGTTTGTGGCCTAAGGTTTTAAAAATTGGTTCACCTTTTACTGGTGTCAATTGTAGAAGATCTCCAAAAACGATAATGTGTTTCCCTGCAAAGAGTTCTTCGTTATTACTTTTAAGTACTTCTTGCAATCTGAGATGAATCAAATCCAACATTAGATTGGAGACCATGCTCACTTCAACTATTAGCAGCATTTTCATTTGTTTCAATACTCTACGTAATTCCATTGCAGCTTCTGCAGAAAGTTTGTAGTAGTCTAATTTATTTTGATGCTCTACTGGAAGCAGTAGTAATCGGTGTAAAGACACACCGTCTATGTTGTAGGCAGCTACACCTGTGGGGGCTGTTACAACAGCTGACAGTTTGTTGTTTGTCAATTGTTGAAGGAACTTGCTGATAATTTTGATTAAGAATGTTTTCCCTGATCCAGCTTTACCACTGACGTACAGCAGTATAGGTTTGCAATTGTGGCAGGTACATTCTTTATTTTCGTGTTGTACGCCATGCACAATTTGTTTTGTTACCTCGTCAAAAATGGTGCGCTGATCGTTGTTAAGTTTTCCTTGTTGTACAGTTAAGTCCTCTGTATCTTCTTGATACTGATACATGGGGCCTCATTATAACTCGCCCGGTATGGAAACAACGGTGGCGGTAAACCCGCCGCCACTGTTGTTTCCATGCCGGGCGATCACAACTCCTGCAGGCGGAGGCGTCAAACCCGCCAGGACTGACCTGGCGGGTTTAACACCACCCGCCTGCAGGCGGACGAGGAAACACCAGCACCATCACGAGATGGTGCCGGTGTTTCCATGATCCCCATCCCCATTGAGTCCTATGCGACTCAATGGGAATGGGGATTAACACCATTCCGCCTCCGGAATTCATGGGACACCGGGGTTGTAATGCCCGGTAATTCCAGCAGTCACGGAGGCGGAATGGTAATACGAGTCCGGTGGTAACCAGGTGGTTTTACCGCCTCGGTTACCGCCGGACTCGTAATGAGGCCCATGGTGTTTTCTACTTCTGCCATAGCAACTTCAGCCTCATTTGCTATTAGTGGTTGTCCTAATGGTTCTTGACTTCCTGTTACAGAAGGTTGACTACTGTCGGAAGAGTCTTTATCTAGTTGGGCCTGAATTTCTTCTTCCTGTTGCTGCTCATTGTATAACATTGTTTTGTACTGCGTAAAGTTAACATCGGTGATAGTGCTTTAATTTGCTTTGAAAGCATCTTCATAGCACTCATAATTATCTAGTATGTCTTCCTCTTTTCTCCATGGTTTGAAAAGCTGCAACAGAGACATGTAATATAGTTCTTTCTGTTGAGGAGTTTTTAATGACAATTTCACATGATTAATTAAGCTTTGTTTGTTAAGTTTCACTAAGCTCCCTTCACAATCGGTCACTCTATATCAATGTTTGCTTTCATCGGGTTTTACATTATTTTTGTATGCAAAGTTTTGAGCTATGTGGTATAGACACATGCTTTCCAGAGTGGTACTCCTGTTCGGATAGTATGTGTCCAGTAAATTATTTTTTAGAATGTCTTTGCTGTTGGGATCATTTCTGGCAATTGTTTCTATGTCCTCATATGATTTTAGCACTCTTTTTTCTAGATTTTGCAGTACCAAGACTGAGCCATACTATGTTGTCTGATTTTCCATACAAAGCAGTGCCGGTTAAACTATCTGCTGCTTCATAGGCCCCACATTCTCGCTGAGACAGCATTTTTATGACTAGGCTGTACAATTTCTGTGATAATGTTTTGTCTGATGCTAGGTCATCCCAGAGGTCTTGAAGCTCTGTTCTTTCTGCTTTTGTTAAGTAGGCTGTAACATATCGTGCAACAGCAGTTGAATTGTCTGCAATGTACTGCACATCTATGTTTGCATTCCATAATAGGGCAATGATTGCATTGTAATCATTGATATATTTTGATTCGTCCCTTCTTTTTATGTAATACATGTTTTTAGGTGATTTACCTTTAACACTATGTCGAACTGAAGACATGAAGTTGTTTACTTCACCTGTTTCTGTAACTGGTCTAGGGAAACCAAAGCAGCATTTGGTGTAGTATTTATATCTGTTTTTGTATTTACGGCGACAATATTTGCCACATTTGTGTCTTTGAAATTGTAAAATCTTCCCATGCAGCTTAATATGTTTCTGTTGTGAAGGGATTTCACATGTGACATATTTTTGGATAAACTGCAACACAGTGCTATCACTGTCGTGCCCACATTTCGGAGCACCTTTGATCCATAACAGCATGTGAATATGTGGTGCTCCTCTTGCTTGATATTCTTTTCTCCAAAAGAAGTGTTGCACTTCTCCAAGGGGAGGTACAGTTTTATTGCAAATAAAGTGTAGCATTGCAATGAAACGATGATGGAAATATCTTGAGACATTAACTGGATCTGGAGAGCAAAGTTCTCCAGGTGTTAATATATCTGTTGTTTTTGTTGCTGTTTGCTATGCGTAGGAACTGATGTAAATCTTCCCATGCATATTCTGCACAACTTAGCGTAACAAACCAAGTCGGTGTTCCAAGGTTTCTGATCATGCAACAAACTTCTCAGTGCCGTCTGAACCAGTATTCCTTTGTACCACGCATGTTTGCAAACAAATTTGTTATACTTGATTATAAAACCTCATCTTTTTCTTGGACTTTTTGTATTAACTGTGTAGCTGACATATTTTGAAAGTGGGTTCCAGATTTAAGAATGTGTGCAACTCCATAACATAGTGTTGCTAATTCACTTTCATAGAGTAGGTGGAATATGTATTCCACATTTTGCCTAAATCTGGGATCTTGCGAATACATTAGTAATGAGCAGTATTCTGATGCCCCAATCTGAGTAGGCCTATCATCGTATCTCCCACCTTTGCCAGTAGGAAATAGCAGTGGAAAAGCACGTGCTTCTATACTTTTTTCCCAAATACTCATTGGTGACCCTTTGGTTTGTCGCATTTGGTAAGTTTCTAGTGCATCATCTATGCTTTCATTGGAATGCAATGGATGAATTGTGTAATGGTCCAAAAGAGTGGATACTGTAGCTGGATCCAGACGTTCGAATTGCCCAGTTTCTGATGGCTCTTGAATTATTTCAGTTGTTTGCCTTAAGCTTTCATCAATATTTATTTCCTTGTAGTACTCATTGTTATCTTTTAGATATTGCAATGCTTGTGTAACTTTGTGTAAGTCTACTAATTGTTGCCAATTTTTTTTATCCTTTGTTGGTACTCCATTTACCAAGACTATTAAAGAATGGTCTATTGAACGTTCCACTCCTAGAGTGTGCACATTTTCCGTTAGATCTAATGGCAAGTAAACTACTTTGCCACAAATTCCTTTCACCAATTCAGAGGAAGGTACATTTGCTGTTTTTGGATGAAGGTGTATAATTGCTTGAAATGGGTGAACTGTTTGAATTATTATGCTCTCATACAAATTGAGCTGTTACAGGATTTTTGGTAATGGAACCAATTCCAAATTATTTGTAATTGCACGTGAAGGAGTGCGGTTGTTGTCTAATTTTGCAGTACAGTAACTGCAACATATTAGGCGTTCAGTTATTTCATATTTGCTTTCAGCTAAAAGATACAAAGCTAATTCAAACCATTTAGAGTCCTCATTGTTTTCTATTTTGTATGCTATGTCCACATTTTTTGTGTTCCTTTTGTAAAACGTTCTGCGGCAACATACACACACATGGTTTGGTACTTCAGCCGATGACCTTTTACATTTTAGTATTTCCTTTCTGTATGTATGTAATAGAAGGTTGCTATGTGCAGAATTGTCTCTACTATGCTCTAAAACTGTTGCATTTTCTACGTGGCTTTCACTTCCAAAATACTTTTTCTGAATACGGTCCATTTCTTCCTGTAAGTATTTGGGTGTACCATGCAGAAGAGTGGTATTTAAATTGCCTAATTCTGAAGCTGGACTTTTTGCACAGTATATTTTGTACACTATATTTCTTTGGAATGATGTACTGCTATTCTTTTGATATCATGGAAGGTACTTTTGCAAATAGGGCCAGAAATGCAGGCTAATGAATGTCCTTTTAGTCCTGTGACTTTCCGCACTACACAAATATCCATATTTTGCAGCACTTTAATTTTACTTTTGTCTTTACCTTTTACATATTGATTAAGGAACTGACGTAAAGATTTGAAAGCTTTGTTTGGAATGGCACACATTGATGTGCACAGCCATTTGTATACTGGACGGTGTGGTTCTGCTGAATCAAGAGGTAATTCTGAGTTTTCAGAAGACAGTTTTGTAACTGGTCCTCTTCTTAGTACATTCTGAAGGACTCTGTGACGAAACATTTTTGCTAAAATACTTTTTTTACTATGGGTTATTCTTAAACTATCAGGATTATTAGGAACATTGCTAGCTGTACTGGCAGCCGTTTTTTTCACAACATTTCTGTGTTTTGTGACACTTTTTGATGGAGGAGGTACAGTTTCGGTAGTTGAGACTTCTTTTACTATGTTACCCAACTGCATTAGGTGGTTTGTACCAAGATTCTCCACTAACTCTACAACAGGTGGATGCTTACATTGGGCACCTTTATTTTCATTTGCTCTAATTCTGCGTTCCTTTCTACGGAGCTGCTTTTTGGTAGGCATTCTTTGGTGTCTGTTGAGAAAAAAAAGTATACTTTGGTCTGTTGTCCAATGTATGTGTGCTGTATGCATGTGTGCATAAGTGTGATGGGGCAGCTCTTTTGCATGGTGTGTCAACGCACAGTGACCTTTAACTATCATTTGGTAAGGCTACTTTGCTGTTTGTATACTAGTACAATATGCTTTACATGAGAGTAGAAAGTGCCCTACTTGTGGTGAGAACCATTATTAATAACCGAAATGCCAAAAACTTGCTACCACAACTTACTTTCACAATCTAACCTTCTAAGGATTCCCTATGTTATTTCAGCACCAAACACACAGGGATTTGTCAGCCATTCCACCTGTTATTCTTTGGTCAATAAATGGATATTTGTAGGTAGAATGGTTTACAAATGATTGCTTGCTTTGGTGCCCAAAACAAACACATAACCCACGCAGCCTCTTTAAGGAGTAGTTACAATATCAAGGTTGTACTGTACTAAGAAGACAAACTCTTGTGAGATGAGCACAAAAGCGGTTGGGGGACAGCCTCTTTCAGGCCACTCCCCACTGGAGCCTGTGCAAGTCATTCTTGGACTCTCCCAAAACCTACCTGTTGACGCTGCTTCTTTGGAACTTTGGAACTTCTTCATCTGCTCCAGAGTTTTCACCGTCAGCAATCTGCAGAGGAAAGGAACAGTGTTAAGGAAGATTCCATGGCCAGCAAACTTGGTATTCCTGATCTGTTTAACTAACTTGGATCATCGGAAGAACTCCAGATTTGACTGGTATGCCAGTCATCCAGCTTCGAGGATCCTTATCCCTCTGACCTTGTCACCGACCTATGTGAAGACAACGGAAGGTGGTCAGTGTCATTGTTTGAAACTCATGGACACAAGTGTAAATTTTTTAACAAGAGAACTGTCAGCAAGCTTTACAAGACTATCAACAAAAGGTTGAGTGATGCTGTAGATAAAGTGGTACAACTACCACTTCCAGAGGATTTAAAGCTGTTGCAGAACCTCCCTGATACCGGCCATTGTGGTGAAGCGGCTGGAGAACACCTGCTGCTGAGCTACACGACAACCCTCACATACAGGTTTACAGTGTATTGGAGGGAAACTAGGGGAGGTGGGAGTGTCTAAGTCTTTTCACCAACTTCCCCATGCATCTACAGCGTCATCGAACACAGCCCAGGAACAAATACAGACATCCTCTTGCCCAGGACGATCATTACTACGAAAATCCTCCCACCTTTGTGGTGCTCCCTTGCCAGCTGTTTCACTTAGGTTCCTGGGGAACGACACAAAGGCGAAGGCAGACATTAACCTGTCTAGGACGTTCCCGGGCGTCGCTCAAGTTGAAAGGGCGTTACAACCTGTTGCATTTGATCCTGATGTAAGAATATTATTGATGTAGACAATGATGAAAACATCCAAAAAATCCTGCAAGACATCATTAATAAAGATTTAACAGGCCGACGGAGCATTACAAAGCCCAAAGGGCATGAACTGGTACTAATACAGAACACACTTCATAATCAACGCAGTCTTCAATTATTCACTCTGACAAACACGCACAAGATGGTATGCTCTTCGTAGACCCAAATTAGCAATGCTGGTTCTCCAGCATTGGATCTTTCATAGATTCACATACCGTTTGAATATTCGCCATTGACAAGCTGGGAATCCTCATTAACATAAAAGCCGTTAACAATTACATTTTAAACTGCATGTCACTTTAGTGCTCTATCAGTAATTCTGCTCCATTCCGTCACCTCTGGGGTAGGTATCCTGCTTCCTACCCTTAAGGTCTTCAGAAGTCCACTGAGTGGGGCACCATGGCAGTTACACAGAAGAAAAGCCTGTTCATGCTCTGCTCGACTGGCTGCCTGACACATAGCCCCTCAAGCCGGGGGGGAAAAAGAGATAACAGAGAGCAGTTCCCGAAGCCTGAACTTGGCAGCACTGAAGAAGGAGACCCAAGAGAGACTCACAAAGCTGTTGCGGTCACAAAACCGAGCGGGACCCTCATTAGAGGCCGAAAAGCATTGCTGGAGAGGACCCCACATGGCGGCCTGTCTGGAAGTAATGGCCGCTGCAAGCGGGAACCGAGGAGCAAGTGGGGGAAGGGCAGCATCCCTGAATGCTGAGCAGAGGTCCATGCATAGTGGAGAACGCTGCAGCCCTATGAGGTGAAGCAGCACCACGCAAAGAAAGAAAAGGAACAGGAACTAAATGCAGCCTCGGGGAGGTCTTGCAGTGGCCCGGTGAAGCATTGCCCGTGACAGAAGCGTACACTACGAGGAGGAGGAGGAAAGATGGCGGCCCAGTGTCCAGTGTGAGCCGGCAGGACCGTATGTCCCTGGTGGCGAGGGAGAAGGAACGCGGGAAGCATGGCCCAACGGGAGACACCTCTGGCGCCATCCCGCATCAGAGAGGGACGAGCCCCACTGACAGCCGAGGAGCAGCTCAGGAGGAACTGCCAGCACCACGTCCTGAGCAGACAAGGCAGGTGAGGAAGCCCTGGTGCCCTGACCTGCGGGACATATAGCAGGCGCAGATGGGGGGAGGCTTTAGCTGTCACACGCCCCCCCCCCACCTCAACAGCAACAAAAGGACAGCATAACCCGGACAGGGGCACACTAGCCCCACCAAAGCCCCCCACAGAGAATAGCACTGAATAACACAGCGCGTAGGGAAGGAATGGAGGAAAAGAGCCCATCCGTTCCACAGGGAGGTTATATTCGGGGGCATCCCCACAACCCAGCAACGCTGCCCCCTCAACCCAAAGCAAAAAACAAAAAGGACTCAGCCCACAAAGGCCACCGTGAGCAATGGGTCTGTGAGACTACTCTGCAGAGAGAAGGTTGGTGAAGGCACCAGAGACAACCCAACCAACACCCCAGGTATCATAAGAGCCAGGAAAAGGCTCCCTGGGGATGCCGCAGGCCTAAACAAACATGTGGGGAGGTGGATAGAAAGAAAGGAAAGGGGCATCAAAGAAGCTGAGGAGGCACCTTCCACAGGCCGACCCCCCACAAAGTACCAATTACGAGAGGGAAAGGGCCCCCACTTGCACTGGCTACGCCACTAACAACACCAGGGACACAAAGCACGCAGCACCAACAAATAGGCCCCCTCTGTGGGGTACACCCATCAGGAATTGGCACCACCAGAGCTAGTCTGTGCAACAGAATCTGAGGTGGGACGGTCTGATGCCACTGAAGGAAATAAGAACGCACATAGCGCTACAAAGTAACTGGGAACAGGCGTCACCCCACTGCAGGGTGCCTGGAACAGTACAAGTCTGACTCCACCATAGAGTCGCAAAAAAGAGAAATGCGACTGATGCAAGGCTCCCCCACGAGGGGACTGGAAGCACTCCAACAGTACAGTAGGGAAGAAGCCCAGTAAACAAGGGTCTTCACCAACCTGAGTGCCAAAATGGGTGATTCATCCATAAAGGAGGACATAGTGGGGGTGATGGCAGAAATAAGAGCCCTACGCACGGACATACAAACATCTATGGTGGAGATGCGAGGAAAAGTGGGAAAAATGGAGGGAAAGGTGAAAAATCTGGAGCGCAACCATATCTATGCCGACCTGGTAAAGATGAAACTGAATGCCAGGATGACAGACATTGAGTTAAAAGAAGAAGAGTTCCCTCTGAAACTAGATGACCTAGAAAACAGAGAGAGGAGAACAAACCTGCTGATAATAGGCCTGGAGGAAACAGACGGGGAGACACAGGCCCATGTTGAGAGGAAAGTACAGGACATTGTGAATCTCCTCTATCAAACAGAAGGAAGGAAGACAGTACAAATCGAACGAGCGCATAGAGGAAGGAGAGCGTTCAGCTGAGGTCCATGCTCAGTAGTAGTGACATTCCTTCAATATAAAGAGAAAGTCCTCCTCAGGGCGAAACAAGCACAAGAAATCAGCTATCAAGGCTCCAAGGTTAAAATATACCAGGACTTGTCGGGCCTCACTTTGGGGCGCTGGAGGGAATGCAGGCTGCCCACTGCATGGCTTACGGACAATGGAAAATTATATAGGTAGAGATACCCCTTTGTGCTGTCGTTCAAGGTGAAAGGGGAAGAGTATAGCGCCACCACCGCGGTGGAAGCAAAACAAATCCTGCAACATCTGACAGAGAATGCAGGGACAAGAACCTGAAGGGGCCCACAGGGGGCTCACTGTCCAAGATCAATTCAACCATAAATAAGACCCCAGAGGTGCAAAAGAAGTGAAGCTGGAAGAAAATACATGAAGTTAAACTCCCCCTCGCCGTCGAACCTGCCTTAACCCAGGAGGGAGCTCTTGACCATCTTGTACAAAAGGGGAAACCAAGGAAGTAACTAGGGTGTCAAAGGGGACAGATGGAAAGACCCCAGGCGACAAGGAATTCCTAACCTGGTGGCTCTCAATTGAAGGAGCGCGTCTCTGTGTAAGGTGTTGAAAAAGTGTTTAGTTATGTTACTATTCGCTAGGGTGGGGAAATCAGGGGCACAGATGGGTTCGAGACTAAGAGAAACCAAAGGGACAGAGAAACACAGGTGGAGGGGCGGGAGATACATAATACAGAAGTGTAAATGAGAGGAAACAGCCCTGGAATTGAACTAAAATTAGGGAAAAGAAAGGGATGCTGCCGCCTGAGGGTTGGAACTCTAAACGTCAAGGGCTTGAACTTGCCCACCAAGAGGTCCCTGTTAGCATGCGAATTTGAAAGGACCTTGCTCGACATCCTCTTCATCCAAGAGACAAGACTAAAAGCCAAGGAAGAGAGGCCTCTGAGAGGGAAAGTGATGGGACAGACCTATTGGGCTTCGGCTACACAGAAAAAAGGAGGGGTGGGTTTAATTCTGCATAGGCGGGTCCGGCTGACAGATCCCAGGGTTCACCCACTGATGGGGGGCAGGATCCTGCTGGTCCAGGGGACATGAGAAGGGATGTGGGTCACCCTAGCCGGAGTATACACCCCCAACCAGGATCAAGATGCCTTCAAAGAGGAAGCCCTTGCCACTATATTAACTAGGAGCAGGGGGGCTACTCATAGTTGGAGGGACTTCAACACGTGGGCCGACCCACAAGCATAAAGACTGGTGACAAAAGCAGACCACAAGGGGATGCCACAGGGAGGGGGGAACAAATTGCAAAAGAGCCTAGAAAGCAGACCTGTACTTGACGTATGTAGGACCCATCACCTAGGCACGAAGGGATACCCGTTCCTATCAAGCGTCCACGCGACCTTCACCAGAATAGATCATCTGATACTAAGTAGAGAGCACAAATCAAGAATTACAAATAGCACAATCTGAGTAGTGGGCTGGTCGGACCATGACATGGTCACCATGGACCTTGAGATGGAAGGCATAAATAAGGGAGACCCCAGGTGGCGCTGAAAAGAGTGCCTGTGGCGAGATAAGCTCTTTGCCCAGGAGCTCACTAAGATGATAGAGGAACATTTTTAGGTCAGTGAGGAAGGAAGGGGAAGTAGAGGAAACCACACTCTAGGAGGTGGGAAAAGCAACATGGAGGGGGGCCCTAATGAGAGAGGGAACAAGGAAGAAATGGGAGCGAAGATTGAAGGAGGAGAAGCTTGGTGAAGAAATCAAGCAATTCGAGAGCAAATTACATTCAAAGGGGGTATATCGAGATGAAGAGGTGAGGGCACTAATACAACAAAGGGAAGATTTGAAAGTGCTGGCAATAGGGGACACAGTACGAAAATTAAAATTCCTAAATCAAACATTTTATGAAAAGGGAGAAAAAGCCGACAGGATGCTAGCTAATAGGTTGAGAGCTCAAAGGGCAGAGAGATGGATTGATCAAATCTATGGAGAGGAGGGACAATGTGCCTCCTCCCCAGACGATATAGCGAACCAGTTTGTCCAATATTATGAAAAGCTCTTCCAAAGTGAGGAACCCAGAAGGAGGCCATAGATGCACGAATATATCGCGGGAGCTGGATTAGCACACCTCACCCAAGAGGAAATAGATATCCTAGAAGACCCATCACCCCTAAAGAAATAAAAGCAGCAATAAATAGACTGTCCCCGGGAATAGCGCCATGGGAGTACTGCTATATGATGGGATTCTAGAAGACATTTGCAGGTGCCTTAGCTCCCCACATGACCAGACTGTTTAATTCCATACGTGACACTGGACGGGCACCCCCCTTTTTCACAAAAGCACACATAGTGGTTATCCCCAAAAGCGGCAAGTTCCCCACCAACTGTAAATCATATCGCCCGATATCCCTCCTAAATACAGATGCAAATGTCTACACGAGAGCCCTAGTCACCCGAATGGAGGGAATCCTGCCCTGCTTAATTCACCCCGACCAAGTGGGCTTTATTAAAGGCAACCAGGGAGCGGATGCCATGCGCAAAACCTTAGACATTATGGAGAACTCGAGAGGAGAGAGGGGAAGCCATGCCTTACTTAGCCTAGACTCTGAAAAAGCCTTCGACTGGGTCGAGTGGGAGTTTCTCTGTTCACACTGAAGAGCGTGGGGATTGGGGAGCAGTTTCTCACAGGGATTTGAGCTATTTAAATAGGAACCCACAGCAAGGGTGGGAGTTAATGGGAAGGTTTCCAGAAAATGTAACCTTACGAGGGGAACCAGGCAAGGCTGCCCACTCTTGCCCCTTTTGTACAGATCTACGTGATTTTTCCGTCGCGGAAAAGTCTGCGACGGAAAAGTTTGCATGAGAAATGTACGCACCACAATAGCTTTGTACATTTCCCATGCGAACATACATTTAAAATCCCTACAAACCCACGCCCCCACCCACAACCCCAACACACCCCCACCCACATCCCCAACATACCCCCACGCACACCCTCCTTACCTTTTAAGACGCGCTGTACCCCTGTGGCGCCGGTCCCCTTTCACTTCCATGATCAGGAACCAGTGCTGCAGGGTCCTTTTCTTTAAAAAAAAAAAAATTGTGTGCAGCTGCAGGTGTTTCCCCCGCAACCCCTGCTCACTATACTGTGTAGTACAGTGAGTCGGGTGTTAACGGGGACCCCCGCAGCCCTCAGCTTTTTTTATGTTCTTTTTGTTTGGATGAGCTGCAGGGGTGTCCCCCGCAACACCTCGCTCACGATACTGTATAGTCTAGTGAGCGGGGTGTTGCGCGGGGGAGACCCCCGCGCAGCCGCCGCCTTTTTTTTTTGTTCTGTCAGGGGACTTGGTGGGTGTCCCCCGCAACACCCCGCTCACTGTAGTGTCACTGTAGAGAGCGGGGTGTCGCAGGGGACACCCACCAGAGCCCATACCGACCCCACTGAAAGACCTAAACACATACCACAAAATGTTCAACCTTTTGGTAGTTAGAACTTTTTGTGGTGTGTGTTTTAGGTCTTTTGGTGGGGTCGGTAATTTTGATACAGACTTTTGGTCCTATTCCCTTTTGTACACCCTATCCATAGAGCCCCTGGGGAATATGGTCAGCCATATAAGGAATAAGCGTTGGGGATCGGGACTATAAGTTGGGAATGTTCGCAGACGATATGCTTCTCTACATATGCAACCCGGCGTCCTCCATACCAAAGGTTCTCCAGACGATAGAATAATACAGGCGATGGGCAGGACTGAAGGTCAACATGGAGAAATCTATTATCTTCCCCTACAGTAGCCCAAGTCACATTGCATAGGGGGGTTTAGCTGGCCTACGAATCCCAATCGCCCGGAAAACTCTGAAATACTTAGGAGTCAATATCACGAAAGACAGAAAGGATCTCCACAAGGCTAACCTACTCCCGCTCATATCTGAGCTAAGCGCTGAACTAAACAGGTGGGACAGGTTAACGATCTCCTAGCTAGGACGCCTCAATGCAATCAAAATGGCGATCCTCCCAGAGTCCTCTACTACTACCAAATACTCACAATAGAAATCCCAAGGGACCACTTCACTGAACTCAAAATCAAAATCAGCAAGTTTATATGGCAGGGGAAGAAACAGAGGATAGCATACAGCACCCTGATTTGAAGCAAGGAGGAAGGAGGAGTGGGGCTCCCAGACTGTTACACATACTATCATGCAACCCATCTCCGAGCCCTGGCCCCACCTCTCAGAGGGGTCAAAGACAAGCAGTGGGTGGAAATGGAGAACCACATACTGAGGCCAGTGACACTGGGAGAATGGCTTTGGGCACCGAAAATCATCATTCCCAAGCAAGGCTATAAACCTTAAAATACTAGGCCCGCTTCTGAAACTATGGTGGAATAAAAGTGAAATGAAGGAACACACAACATGGCCATCCCCAAATGAGCCACATATGGGCCCCACCAATCAGATCTGAGATCCTAGAGCCCCAGCACTTCCAACGTTGGTATGAGGCAGGCCTAGAAAGAGTGGGTCAGATCATAAAAGGGAAATCATGCCTCACCCTCCAACAGCTTGAAGGACTGAAAATCAAACCCATTCCGGCCCTGCAGTTCCTCCAACTAAAGGGGGTGCTGATGTTGCCCGAATGGAAAGACAAGCTGCAGAGAGACCTGCTACCAATCAAAAAGATACTGAGTGAAACCACGTCATCAAGGGGCCTCATCTCGCAGACATACCAAACTCTTTTGAGCAAGGCAACAGACTCAAACCAAGCTCTCGGGAAAAGATGGGAAAAAGAACTAGGTGGCCCAAACCACAAAGACCTCTGGATACGGCTCTGCAGAAATGCTCCCAAAACATCCATATCGTGCCAATATAAATTGCACGGACTGAAACTGCTCCACAGATGGCAATATGACTCCAAGTGCCTCTCCAAAATTTTCAGAGGGACTAGTCCATTATGCTGGAGAGGATGCCGTGAGCAAGCAGTTTTCTGGCACGTGTGGTGGGCCTGCCTGAAAGCGCTGGCATACTGGAAAGAAGTACAATCCCTGGCTAGTGCTGTTTGCTCTGGAGGAATCAGAGGACCAGTGGGTGCGTCTCCCACATATACCTCACTACCTGCTACTGGCCGCAAGAGTTTGCCTCACAATAAGATGGAAAGATGGCGCACTCCCTTCAGAAAGAATGTGTGCCCAGAAAGCCAAAGAGATCTACCGAATGGAAAACATCACAGGAGCACTCCAGGACCTAACACCAGCAAGAGAAATGGAATGGCTGCCGTTCCTCAATGTGTACAGAGAGACCACTTCCAGGGGGCAACCACAGCCCACCCCGTTGACACAGGTGATCTCCGTCGGTACCACCTGCATACTTAACCCATCATGTCCCAGGAGGGTGGGTGGAGGGAAGGGGGTTAAAGAGGTAACCTCATTGAAACAGATTTGGCAGACTCACTGTGATAAATCTCGACAAGTTTCTAAGTTCGTTTATCCAATGGGGGTCATGGGTTGTTCAAAGAATTGCATGTTTGCTTATGTAATTTGTTTACCTCAAAAATGCTTAATAAAGACATATTGAAAAAAGAAATGTATACGTTGATGGTCTTCACAAGGAGTGCCTGTATTGAGGTAGACGTGTCCATTGTGAGCTCACCGCTAGATCCTGTGCATTAAGATCCTGCGTGTGACAGAGAGCCTCATTTGAAGAGGAAAAGCTGCCTACAGGCGTGGGAACCTCGGCCGAGAGAGTTGCACCGTTTCTTGCAGTCATCCAAGGCGTACAGAAGGGGGACTAGACCATGGCAGCCAGGTAAGAGAAACCTACAAAATTGCGCCCAAGCAGTCCCGGAGATAGTGTGGACAAGGAGCACATCGACTCGTGACTGAAAGAGCCTGTCGGTCCTCCAGAGACTCACAGGCGCCGCAGCGCTGCATAACAGATAAGTGTCACGATCCATGCCCCTGACCCCCTCAGGTCTAAAAGCCCCCTGGCAGCAGTGGGACTAAAGCCCTTCACACTGGCCCCAAGGGCCTTAAAACTCCATCAGAAACATACATGGAGTCAGTCCTGGCGCCTTTGGCGCCAGGCTCATTATCAGGAATAAAGCAGTACCAGTTTTGGACCTTAATCCAACATGGAGGCCTATTACACAGCTCAGTTCTTTAGAACCAAGCCATGCAGTCTAGTGTTTTGGGTGTGGCTGGGCCTGGAACTACTTGGCCTGGAACTACTTTACCTGGGCTCTTTAAACCACACCCAAACAGCAGAACATGCTTTGCGTTATTATGCACTCCTGCAGAGTAACGCTCACCGTGTCCAGCTCCTGCTCATCTGCTTCTCCGACAGCCCGATCCTGAAGCACCAAGATCTTGATTCCATTAATAACCTAGAAGAACAAGAACAGCATTAGTGAGCAAGAACACTTACCTGTGAAGTACCCAGTCTTGAATCCAACCTGCGCTTCGCTTACCTCGGCCATCTCCGTAGTTCGCTGCAACCTGCAAAGGTAAAGAAACAAGGACAGCATTAATAACAATTCTTACCTGGGCAAGCAGCAAGTCCTGGCAGCACCCTCCGCTTCTCTTACCTCGCCCATCTCTGGGTCCCACCGCAACCTGCAAGGGAGAAGTAACAAGGTCAGCATCAACAAAGCACTTACCTGGACAAGCAGCGCTTCGATCGCTCATCACTCCGGAACATCACCGCAACCTGTACAAAGAAGGGAAGAGAACACAGTTGAGCAATTAACACCAATAAACAGCGGAGCGCTCCGCGCATCAAAAACTCACTGTGGTCTTCGCTATTGACACAGCAACTCCGAGATCGCAACCATCCCTGTGAAAACAAAAAGAGACATTGTTAGGGAACAGCATAGTGGAGCAAGATGCCAAGAAGACAGAGAAAATGGAGGGAAAGAAAGAGACAGAATAAAGACGGAAAAGACATTATAACTCACCTGGAAGACAGCAAGCAAAGTCAGAGTTACAGCCGGTCTGGACCCGACATAAGGGCACACGGACCAGTGAAGGAACTAGGTCTACGGAACGCCCGCACCAACCACGCGCCCCTGCACAGAGACGCAGGACGGAGAGTTCAAGGCACAAAAACCTAAGGTGAGCAATAACCCCAAGGGAGGGGATTTGGACCAGCGGGAGGTGGGAGTCCACCCATCACAGAACCAGTATCTTAACCCTCCATTCTCCTGTTATAGGTGCTACCAAACATCTGGCACATACCCAAGCAGAGAGGGGTCCGGGATAGCGCTTAGACCTCCATCCAGTATCGTGTGGCGCCCCCGTGGATACCAGGTGAGCGTAACATAAGTAGCAAGCACAGCATGCTGTAACCACGGCCTGCGCGGCCTCCGCACAGCGAGAGGGGGCTGACACTGCACAGCAGCCGATGGGAGGAGGGGAGGGAAAAGAGTCACCATATACCAGATCCCCAGCAAGATCGTAGCGACGTGGGGGCATAACAGCAGAGGCGGCTAGGAGACGGCTCCCGGGCCCTCCATCCATAACTACATATAAATCGTCGGAGAAAGGCATATGAAGATAAGTACCTCTGTGACTGCCTTACATTCGACATTTGCCTGGCAGCAAGATCGCATTGCATGATAGTTTCGCCCCTGGGCTTCCCAATTACGCGAGCAATGAGCAGAAGCACACAGAAGACTCCCCAGAGACAATACACTGGATAAGTGCACACAGGAGCGAAATTGAGACCCCTCAGCACATGATACCTCAGGAAACTTGGGTGGAGTGTGAGAGAGACAAGCAAGCTCAGGATCACTGAGGGGGAGTAGACCGGCAAACAACAGCGAAGCACAGAGACTTGAACCCCAAGCCACCAAGAAGATACCAGAACATAGTGGATGGCAAACGAAGAAGGCACAATATAGCCCCTAAGCTCACCTATCTGAATGTCAGAGTGCTTGCAAGCCAGAGAACGCTACCCCATGTACCCCCAAGAGAAGTGAGAAATAAAAAGTTGAGGTTAACCATTGGTAGACGGTGCACAAAGGCAATCAGACGCACCATAGGGTCATAGGAATTCGGACCGGATGACCCTTACAGCACCGTCTGAGTCTGCGCCTGAACACGTACAGGGCGCAAGCAGGACACATAGCCCTGGTGCCTCCCTTGCCGCCAAGAGCACAAACACCGCCAGCAGAACAGAAAGTAGCAAACTCAGCAGGTCCCCAGACAGAGATAGACACACCATAGCCGGGTGGCTGCCACCAGAAGCTCAGTTCCCCCAAGAGGAATAATCACAAGGTCCAGAGAGCTGAGGTAGCTCGGAGAGTCGAAAGCACAGATAGTCACCCTTATGCCGGAAGGGAGGAAAAAGATGGCTGCTTAGCCCAAGCAGGCAACGATAGACACCTATACCATGAAACATGATCCAAAAACAGACTCCACACCCGCAGAAGAGCATCCGGTGAACAGTGAACTTGAGCCCCAACACATGGCCAATGAGAACAAGATCCTGGAGGCGATTGCAGCCATGTGCACGTCCATGGAGACCCACATAGGAGAAATATAAAGCGACATAAGTCTCCTGCGTCAGGATGAACCCAATCTTGCCAGCAGAGTTGGGGAAACTGAGCAAAAACTAGACGAGACAGAGATCATTACCAAAGAACTGCAGACAATGGTCTGAAACTGAACAACCAAAGTCAGAATGATGCAGGAGAGAGCCAAAGATACAGAGGGACAAGCATGAAGGAGCAACATTAGGATCCTGGGACTAACAGAGGGGGCAGAGGGCAGAGTTCCCACAAACTTTATTGAAAATCTGCTTCTTCAGGAGACAGGACCGCTAAACTAATTCTTCCTGAGTAAATATATCCTGCAAGGAGCCGCCCGCAAGACTAGCGATTGTACATGCAGACAGCTGTAGCAACCATGTGCAAACACTGTAAATCCTGCCAAGCTACGCTCGCTCTGGGCTGGGCTGGAGACCGGCGAACATTTGGCAGAGTGTGGCGTTGGCGCGAGCCGGCTGGCGGAACCACGAGTAACTGCTGGAGAGCCGTGGGTGCAGCGAGTTGGAAGGCCGCGGGTGGGCGGAGCCTGGGTCTCAGTATCGCGCCCAGGGCTGTGGAGCCCATCCTGCGGCTGAGACACGGATGCGGTTCGGTCACCGTGCGTGTGAGTACCCGGGGGGCCCCTCGCGGCGCTAACAACCCCCCCACACTCTGTTCCCAAGAACTCCTGTGCTGTCTTTGTGACCGGCCGCCTCGCCGGGCGGGCTCCCGATGACACTGCTGCCCTGGGGCGCTCCATACCCCCGCTGCGCTGTGGGGGTCACCTGTGATACGTTTGCAGTGTAAGACACATTGGACATAGCGGGGCACACCGCGGTGTTGTGGGGGCCCGCGGTGTCACTCAGTCAGAAATTACTGCAGTCCTTAGGCATAGTGGGAACAAAAAATAAACATGCCCAACAACCAAACTTAACATATGGCTGTTGAGTGAGGAACTGCACGCTGCTTGCTGGTGCTGTCGAGCCTGGGCATGCCTCGGGGACTATAAACAGTGAAAAATAATCCCTTCAAAGCTCCCATCAGAAAGTACAAATTCAAATAACAATTTTGGCTAATACAGGAGGGTCAAAATAAGTGGGAGACGCGGTCAACTGGAGGCACCCAAGATTTTAAGTGCTACATCCTCAACTAGCAGGGCTCCTGGGCCCTGCTGCTGGGTCTACAGTTGGGAGAGGAAAACCCCACAGAAGCGATACCTGGAGAAATTCAGAGCAACACAACTCCATCGGCTTTCTGGGGTACCCTCTGGCTGAACAGCTACATCCAGAACTGAACGAGGAGCCAGGTCCTGCCCCTTGGCCTACAGACAAGCTGATAATACCCTACATAAAGTGCCACTTATGGGTTCATGGTATCATAATATCATTGCAAGAACGCAGGAGTAACGACAATATACTATGTGGGAGGACACAGGCCACTCGAGCTATCCGCTCACGGTACAGCCGGAACCGAACCCAAGCGGGGTCCTGCCGGTCTCTGAACTCCGTCAAACACCATAAAAGAGCACCAATAAATCCTATCCGAGATCTATACAAGAGTACGACACCCTAACAGCTGAACTGGGAATAAGCGTTGTGGGTACAGACCTCAGCCACACTATCACCCCACAATGGGAGAGCCAAAAAAATCCGGCAAAGCAGCAAAGACCACAGGCACCAAGAAAAAAGTTCCAATGGACACATACACAAGCAGTCAAACTCAGACCACCACTGTGGAAGTTCACACCAATTCTAACACGGCGACAGAGCCAGAAATCAGTGAACAAGAGGATAGGCTTACTACTATAGTCCAGAATGGATTCGTAGCAGTTAACAGTAAGCTGGACGATATAGTTGCCAAGATTGGCTCTCTAAAAACCAGAGTGGATAAGGAAAGTGCGCGGATCACCGAGGTAGAAAGCAGAATAAGCACAAGTGAAGACACCATCGCGCACCACAGCCGCGCCATCACCCTGCTTAAGGAAAACATGTCCAAACTACAGGGCAAATGTGAGGATCACAAATCGAGATCAAGAAGAAACAACGTTCGAATAGTGGGTGTGTCGGAATCGTTCGGTAAGGGACAAATGGAAAAACAAGTTGAAACATTACTCAAATCCCTTTTCGGGCCCGAATCCTTCTCAGAACACTTCCTGGTCGAAAGAGCGAACCGCACGCTAGCACCAGTGCCCAAACCTGGAGCACCACCACGAATGATTATTGCCCGACTCCTAAACTACAGGGACAGGGACACAATCCTGCGGCTGGCGAGAGAACATGGAACACTGCACTATGAGGAAAACAGGATACACGTATACCCGGACTTCTCGGCCGGGGTACAGGCAGGCAGAAGATCCTATGAGCCAGTTAAGAAACTCCTGAAGGCACGCCAAATCACTTATGCCCTTATGTTCCCAGCCAAAATGAGAATTCAACATGCAGGAAGATCGCACTTCTTTGAATCCCCTTCCAAGGCCATGACCTATATTGAGAACCACATACCTCTTCCTCCCCCCGGGGGCAGGCCAGAACAGAACAACAGACCCCGACCAGCGGACTAAATATAAGTTCCAGATGACGCACACAATACACACTGAATCCTCTATGGCAGCTGAGAGCTGCACTATTTTCGAAGGGCGGCCACACAAACCAAGGTTGAATAGGGTTGTGGGACCGAACTGGCGGGCATGTGAAGCAACATGACTACCCCTGAGTTCATTGGGGACCATCATCAAGTTGGGGTGAATGATGAGGGTGGGTGGGAGGTACGTGAGGACAAGGGTTATGGCCTCACTGAAATGGGAATGCAGTGGGAATGCCGAGTTATGGAATGGTAGGTGAAGCCAACGGGACAACGTTGGATCCCGGTGGAAAGTTGATGGAAGTAAATGTTTATCGTTTTATAAGTTTGTGGTCACTCAGATGCAGGTGCTCTCCTCATGGTACAGAAGCTAAAAATTATTTGCATGAGATGCCGTTGGAATATTTATGTACAAATCCTGCCAGGAGGGAGCAGGAGGCAGTATGTTTGTTAACAGTAAAATATGTGGTTATAAACCTATTGACACAGCCCATGCAGCATAAATACTATAACCCTAAAAGCCGAGGCTGTTATGTCAAATCTCTCTATGAAGCATGGCTGACGGGTTGAGGGTAAAACTGCTGTCCGGGAATGTCAGAGGGCTAAAAAACCAGACAAAGGTCAAGAATGTAGGTAACTATATCACTAGGCATGGGCCCCAGATCCTGATGTTGCAAGAAACACACACAATGGGTACGGGCAACTTAGGCATACTCCCTAAATGGGGCAAATTGAGATTTCATACTAACTACTCAACCCAGCCCAGAGATGTCATCACTCTCATTCATCCAAGCCTGGGGTTCAAACTGGAGGGCCAAAAGGTTGATCAGCTCGGCAGATATGTTGTGGTATGGGTTGAGATTGCTGGCCAGCATCTCTTGCTGGTTAACACATATGGACCTAATATTGATGACCCTTACTTCTATACAAACATGTATCAACTGATATCCTCAATCAATGCTATGGCTATAATATGGGGTGGGGATTTCAATGTGGCCCTGGACCCCAGGCTTGACAGATCCACTACTGTGATCAGGGCACCGAATAAGACAGTCCTAACCCTGGCTCATATTCTACCACAGCTGACACTTTTAGATGCCTGGCGCGCACTACACCCAAATAGCAGAGGCTACACGTACTACTCCTCTGTTCATGACTCGGAGTCGAGGATCGATTATTGGTTCATCTCCCCTACTGTAACTGCTGCACTGAAGATGTGTGAGATACTCCCACGCACATTATCCGATCATTCCCCAGTGGTGTGTTGGAAGTGGTGCTCCGTGATGCCCCCAAACCAGCTAAAAGATGGAGGATGCCAGGAGTAATACTGGGTGACCCCAGGGTTGTTGAAGCATTACACGTTGAAATAGCTGAGTTTTTTACTAATAATGTTGGTACAGTGGATAGGTACTCCACAGTTTGGGAATCCTTTAAGGTCTGGGCTAGAGGAGTCTTGATATCTAAGTCCACAGGACTCCTGAAGGGTGTGCAAGCTGAGTTAACTGACACTGAACTTAAATTGGGGAAACTAGAGGAGGCCTACACTCGTACACAAGACAGGGCAATACTGGCGGAAATACATACACGCCTTCAGGAGTTTGGTAAATTGGCCACTAGAGAAGTTTGTTACATGGCGGCTCCCGGTAGGGCTCGGAGGTACGGGGATGGTAATAAAGCTGGGAGAACTTGGTCTAATCTACTTAAACAGGATAAACAACCGAATCTAATCACCAGTATACAAACGTCACAGGGGGAGATACTCCTTGGCGAGGATGGGATCAATGGGGAATTTGCTAAATTCTACATGAACATCTATGCGAATAAAGACACTAAAACCAACAGTGAAATTAAATAATATCTTGCGGTGCTCTCCCTGCCGAAACTTTCGGAGGAGGCCCGGCTGGCAATGGAGCAACCCGTAACCACTGGGGAAATCAATGAAGCAATTAAAATGCTATGTTCGGGGGGGGCGTGGCCTGGAGCCGACTCGACTGGAATGCTTTCCTGAGAGCTCCAGCTCGGCCCAATGCGTCCGTTTAAATAAAACCCATATTCCGCCCCCGTTTGAGCCCGGGATTGAATCCATCGACAGGGGATCCCCCCTGCATCCTCTGACCGAGTGGGTCCCGGTTTCACCCCGGGATTGATCGCTTCGACACCTTGATCTTCCAGGGACCCACTCGACGGAGAAATGGCCGCCATAGCCCGTGCTCCCGGAGACCGCCCGAGAAGGGGCGGAACAGCCACAGTAGCCTGCCATCATGCTGCCGTGTGAGGTGCATCGTGCAAAGCTGCTCGCTGCCTGCTGAAGTGCTGCGCCGCCTTTGATCCCAACGCCCGGCTCCCCTCGCCGGCACCGTCTGGAGTGGAGCTGCGCCCGAGGCGGCGGTGAGGTCTCCGGCTCTTCGTCTCCACCCGCCTACTGGGACACGGCCGCTGGCCCGCCCCCGCTCCATAGAGCCCCTGGAACGGCCTCTCGCGCCCTCAAACAACATCCCTGGGCCGATCCGACTGCAGGCAGCCTCCAGTGACCCTACATCGGCGCTCGACCTCGGGTGGCCCAACATCAGCCAAAGGCTCCCGAACCGCCAAAACCTGCCTCCCGCTTAACACTGAACGGAGGAATCTACCGCTCTTCACCTTCTCCCTCCTGCCGGGACGCTGCCGCCGATCTGGGGTCTTCCCCGCCAAGCTTCATAACCAGGCGGGACATCTCCCCGCACACTCAGCTCAACCTCCAACGCACGGCCCATCACAGCCGCCCAACGCCCACCAGACAGTGGGCCTCATCACGACCCAGGCGGTAAGTTACCGCCTGGGCCGTGACTTTACCACCATGGCGTAAACTACGTTTACGCCATGGTGGTTGGCGGACTTACCGCCCCATTCGGACCTTGGCGGGGCGGTAAGTCCCCAATCCCCACTTACCCTTCCCCATTCCCATTTTTGCCCCATAGGGCATAATGGGAGTGGGGAAGGCGTTAATTACGCCACCGTTAATTACGGTGGCGTAATTAACTCCATGGTCCCTTAGCGCCATGGATTTTAACACCTGCTAAAAGCAGGTGTTAAATTCGCCATGGCGCTAAGGGACCTCGTACTCAGGCGGTAAGGGTCGGCGCTGTTTACGGCGCCGTAAACCCCTTACCGCCTGGGTCGTAATGAGGCCCAGTGTCTCCCGAGGCTCCAACAGCAACCGGGGGACGAACCCTCCGGAGGTACGCACAGAGCCCGCGCATGACCCACAGAGGCATCGGACCTGGAATCTCTCCTCTTGCTCGGGCCCCATCTACACCCTCAGCTTCGGCCCGCTCAGGCTACCCCAGATCCCATTGACAGGGCTCGGACCAGTCGGTCATCTTGTGGACCATCACCCCGCCCTCGACTGCCTGCCATAATCTTCCTCACAACAGATCTTCAGGGGTTGTTTCCCCCACCGCCTAGCCAAGCTGCCCTTGGGCCGCAAACTGTCCCCGGAACCAGCACAGCAACACAACGCGCTCGCACCGGCGCCGGGAGGTAAGGAGTTGGGCGAGTCGGGAGGGCATCCCACTAGCCCCGTACACGTATCGGAAAGTGGCCCAACAGCCTCAACGGCCCGGCCCCCTGAGTCCAGCTCATCAGACCCCACTAGAACTTCTTGGGGTGCCATCTCAGCCCCTACCCCATCCGGGGTCCCCCCACCTCCAGAACTCCCCCACAGTTTCAGCCTTCTACTACCTAGCCCAGGCGTCACTCGCCTCCGGACTCACTATCCCGGCTCCAGTACCTCTCTGGCAGCACAGTACTTCCTTTGCCTCGTCCACCGCGAGGTGCTATCACTCACATCCGTGCACCGACTACAATGTCCAAAGGCGGGAAGGCACCTAAACAAGGTGACATCTTCGCTCTAATGGCCACCGCGGCCGCTGAAAAGGCCAAGAAAGGCAGCTCTCCGGAGGATACCACCAAGAACAATGCCCCGTCACCCGCAGAATCAGATCCTATTACGCCACAAGCCGCAACCAAAGCTGACCTACAGGATCTACTAGTGGCCTTAACCAGGGAAATCCAGAAAAGCTCTGAGGAAATTACCAAGAAAATAAACTCCCTAGACAAAAGAATGGGGGAAGTGGAGCACCGAACTTCCGAACTTGAATCCGAAGTCTGTGACCAGCGATTTGAAAATGAACATGACAAGGACAGGATATCCGCCCTTGAAACAAGATGCAACACCCTGGAAGCAAAGCAGGAGGACTTGGAAAATCGTTCAAGGAGGAACAACATCAGGGTCCGAGGCATCCCAACCTCTATCCCGGAACCAGACCTGAAAGCTTACATATCTGATCTCCTTCGATTTATCATCACCCTCCCAGACTCTTCCCCGCTGGAATTGGACCGGGTACACAGAACCACCCCAAGGAAATCCTCCACGCTCCCCCCAGACGTGCTGGTCAGAATTCACTTCTTCCAAGTAAAAGAGGACATTATGCGAGAAGCAAGGCAAATGCGACAGATTACATTTCGAGGTTCCTCGATCTCACTTTACCAAGACCTAGCGAATGCAACTCTCCTGAAACGAAAAGCAATGCGGCCCTTGACAGCCTGGCCCAAAGACAAGAAAATCCCATACCACTGGGGTTTTCCTACGTCAGTAAAATTCAGATGGGAGGGATCACAGAGGCAAATACAATCGTTGAAAGAGGCGGAGAAACTCATGGGCATAGCTGATACTAACCCCAGCACCGAACCTGAAGAATCAGCTCGCCCTCACCGGGACGATTCACCAGGGGGGTCATGTTCCAAATCCAACAGACGGCGCAGACTCAGATGCCCATTGAAAAAAGATGGCGACAGAGGCTGAACGCGCAACTACAGTGCCTTGATCCCGGAGCCTACTGACTCCACACACAGAGTCCACCCAAGACCAACTGCAGCCCTTCAAGAGCTATCGTAAGCAACTCTTATGCACCTACACAAAGGCGCGATGCCCGGCGAGCTCCCGCGCGGTTTATCTCGGCGGCCCAGTTGGCCAATTCGAGCGCATTGGTGCCACAAGTTCCCCAGTGGCAGAAGGTAGATGTTCCCTCTACCAGTTCAACGTTGGGAAAGGAGGAAGGAAACAGAGAGAAGTATGAAACTTACAAGAATGCCGCCACCACCACGGCCATTAGCCGTCTCTAGCGTCATCCAAGGACTCTTCAGCACAACATGTAACAATATTCGAAAACAAACCCACAACTCAGTATATCCATTAGGCCCTTTCCAAAACTTCCAGGTCAGCCCAGGGGCAATCCCCACTAGACATACTCAACATACTCATCACCACACCGCCAGAGATGGCGATTACAAACGAGTTAAGATACCTCTCCTGGAATATACAGGGGATGAACTCGCCAAGAAAACGCAGATCGGTGGAACACCGCCTTGGTCACCTTTCCGGAGATATCGTTCTACTGCAAGAAACGCATCTACTCGCAGAGGATAAACATTGCATAAAATTCAGGAGATACAAGCAATCCTTCTTCGCCACTTCTGGTTCAAAGAAAAGGGGGGTAGTAATTCTTCTCAGCGACAAAATTCCACTATCCATTATCACAATAAGGAGAGACCCAGTGGGCCGTTACCTACTACTCAAAGGCCTCTTCGAAGAACTCCCCATCACATTGGTATCAATTTACAGCCCCAACACCTCTCAAAGCAAGTTCCTAAAGGACATCCTCCCAACTATTCTATTATTCCGGGAAGGCCACCTATTCATCGGCGGAGATTTCAATGCCATCCCAAACCCACTGCTAGACAAAACTCTTCCTCCCACGAACAATGACCACACGCAGGCCCTCGCCTTACTCAATCTTTTCAAAGAAACGGAGACCGTGGATGCCTGGAGAATACAAAACGGCACCTCAAGAGACTACACACATTATTCCAACGTCCATAAGGGATACTCAAGAATTGACCTAATTTTAATCCCCGGCATCCTTTACCCTTGTGTCAACAACACAGAAATCCACACACGCATGATCTCTGACCACTCCCCGATCTCCTTGAACCTAACCATCTCAGGCCAGAAATCCCCCCCCCAAAGATACTGGAAACTAAATGACTCACTCCTTCTAGATATCAGCATAAGGGCCGAAGTGGAGGACTCATTGATTAACTACTTTAAAGAGAATGCCACGCAAACATCCCCCATCAGTATAATCTGGGATGCAATGAAGGCGGTGGTCAGGGGTGTGCTGATAGGGGCCGGTTCAGAACAGCGCAGGATCTCAAACATAGCAACTGCCAAATTAGAAAAAGAAGTATCCCTCCACGAATCACAGCTAAAAGCACAATATTCAAGGAAAACCGAACGGGCCCTGAGAAAGGCAAAAACGGCCCTGGAAATGCACTGCGCCGACCGGACTGCTAAGTCTTTAGCGTATACAAAGCAGTTTTATTATGCCAAAAGGAACAAAGCAAACAGGATATTAGTAAAGAAGCTAAGGGCCCTCCGCAGTCGGAACAACATACTCAAACTACGAGGGGGAAATGGAAAACTGCTCTTCTCCGAGGCGGATAAAATAAATGCGCTATTGAGACACCACTCTTCTATAATGTCCAGTGATCCACTGAAGCTAGAAGATCTACCAGAATATATGAGTTCGCTGCCACCCCGCAACCCCTCCCACCTAGAACATCTGGAAGCTCCCATTGGAGAGGAAGAAATCATCGAATCCATCAAAGCCCTCAAACCCTCCGCTCCAGGCCCAGATGGCCTGACAGCAAACTTCTACAAAAGATTCGCTAGGTTGCTGGCCCCACAATTATCCGCCTTATTCAATTCTTTCCTATCCACAAGAACCGTCACAAAATCGATGGCCGAATCAATTACGATCCTGCTTCACAAACCCAGAAAAGACCCCGAACTCCCAGATTCCTACCGGCCCATATCACTCCTGAACAACGACGGGAAGATCTTTGCCAAAGTGCTAGCCAGAAGACTGGGCCCGACTCTTCCGAGCCTAATCGACCGTGACCAGACAGGATTTATCCCTGGCAGAGAGACCCATGACAACATTCGGCGAGTGCTAAACCTAATCGAGTGCGCTCACAAATCAAAAACAAAGATGGCAGTAATCTCATTAGATGCCCACAAAGCCTTTGATCGGGTGGATTGGGGATACATCCATGCGGTCCTCCAACGCCTCGGCTTCGGACCTAACTTCACGTCATGGGTCATTGCCCATGGCCAACTATCGAATCCCCACGACACAACTCTGAGTTAATGGCACGAGATCCGATCATATCCACATCACAAGAGGCACTAGACAAGGCTGCCCACTCTTGCCTCTGGTATTTGCTCTGTCCATGGAGCCCTTAGCCGCCAGAATCGGACGAAGTGAAGCCATAAAAGGAATTCAGGTGGGAAGCCACGAGTATAAAATTGCACTTTACGCCGATCACGTGATGTTAACCATGACAAACCTCTCAACTTCCCTAGGGGCACTTTGGAAGGAGATTGAGGCGTTTGGCGCCCTATCGGGATTCAAAGTTAACCTAACCAAATCCTCAGACCTATCCATCAATCTATCCCACCAGGATGAGGCCGCACTCGCATCACTCTCACCGATTCCCTGGGCTAAAGAGGCCATAGAATACCTCTGAGTCCAGATCACCAAAAACCCTTTGCGTTTGTATTGAAATGACATCCCACAATTCCTCAGCGCCCTGCCGAATGATCTCAAAAGGTGGATACAACAAGAAATCTCTTGGTTCGGACGAATTTCAGCTGTAAAAATGAACCTGATACCCAGATGGCTATACCAATGTGCATCTCTGCCACTACAGATTCCTTCCCTGGCCATACGGGCACTGCAAAAGAAATTAATGGAATTTGTATGGGGGGAAGAGGCACAGGATTAACAAACGAATCATGATGAAAGGAAAACCACAAGGGGGACTGGGAGTCCCTGACCTAGCCGGATACTCGCTAGCGGCTCAATTATCCCACGCATTCGCCTGGGTTCACGAAGTAGACCCCCCGATATGGCGACAAATTGAAGAATCCTGGAGTCCGGTCCCATTACATGATCTCCCACACCTGCCATCATTAAAACCTCAAGGCAACTCTGGGCCACTATCAGCCACAATTATCACGACCCAATGCTGGAAAACCGCAGCGTGGAAATGGGGAATCCGTAGCTCTCTGGGTCCCATGTCTTCAGTCTGGAACAACCCAGAATTCACGCCGGGAAACCCACCACGGGACTTCCATGCCTGGATAGCAGGGGGCCTAGCAAAAACTAGCGACTTCCTGGAAGAAGGCTCTCCCATTAACTTCGAGAAATGCAAAACAGAATTCGGAGTGGGGGAACGAGAAAGATTCCGATACTCTCAAATTAGGCACTGGTTGACACACAGAAGAACCCGGAACAAATGCTCGAGGGAACCAACAGCCCTGGAGCTCACCTTATCATCCCCGACCAACAAAGGCAGAATATCCACCATATACCGGCTCCTAGACAGATTGGACCCAGCAAAGAAGGAAAGATACATGACAGAATGGGAAAAGGATATCGGCCGGGAAATAGCAGTAGAAAACTGGGAGCAAATATGGTCCAGATTACATAAAAGCTCACAATGCGTCACGAATAAGGAAGGAGGCTATAAACTGTGCTACAGATACTACATCACACCTACCCAAATCCATAAAGCTAACCCGGATTTTCCCGCCACATGTTGGCGTGGCTGCCAAGCCCCCGGATCTCTTTTTCACCTAGTATGGACCTGCCCAAAGGCAGAGATATACTGGAAGGAAGTGCTGAAACACATCAAAGAAATCTCTGGTCTCTCAATCCCCTGGGACCTGGGAAATGTCCTGCTGGGCGAATCCGGCGACGGAGCATTCCCGATTTCAGGTCATATCTCCCGCTTATGCAACCACCTACTACTAGCTGCAAAGATTGCAATGGCTCGATTATGGAAAGACAAAAATGGACCCTCGATCGCCCTATGGTGGGCCAAATTCTGGGAGATCGCAGAAAAAAATCACAGCAATTCGCTCAGACTCCCTAAATAGAACCCTGAATATATGGGACCCATTCTTGGAATATGCAGCCAAATACCCAACTCTCACCAGGAGGCCTCCACTCACAAGATGGCTCCAATGCAGCCCCCTTTACTAACCCCGGACCGGGCCCCAAGCACTTCGGAACTACTCGAACATTCTCTCAGGACTTGTCCGCCCAACTGCCACCACCAGGAACCTTTCCCACCATCTCACCTACCCCCCATCGCACAAGAGACTATAAGGCACTAATTAATGTTTAAACTGATATGTATTGCATTGTTGTATGAAACATACTATCTTGTAAAATCAATAAAATGTTCTTATGAAAATAAAGAAAATGCTATGTTCGGTCAAAGCTCCAGGGTCAGACGAGATAAGCTCTGAATTCTATAAGGAGTTCCGCAAGGAACTAGTACCAATACTATTACAGGTATGGGAGGAAGCCCTTGAGACCGGTATACTGCCCCTTACGATGAGGGAGGCGGTAATAACTGTACTCCCTAAACCCCGTCGACCGCCACAGGATGTGTCATCCTACAGACCCCTCTCACTAATCAACACTGATGCTAAGATATTTGCAAAAGTGATGGCCAATCGGCTTCTGCCAGCAGTCCCAACTCTGGTCCACCCTGACCAAAATGGGTTTATCCCCACGAGATCCACAGCTCTCAATCTGCGAAGACTTTTTGGCATAATGGCACAAATAGACCCGGAAAGAAGCGCGGTGGCTATATCTCTCAACGCCAAAAAGGCCTTCGATTTGGTATCATGGGTCTATCTGTTGGCTGTTCTAGAAGCGTTTGGAGTGGGTCCCAACTTTATTAGATATGTGAAATTGTTATACACAGAACCCGGCGCTAGAGTGCTAACTAATCGAACCATCTCAGAACTGTTCCTACTGGGAAGAGGCACTAGGCAGGGATGCCCATTCTCGCCTATACTATTCGCACTAACCATAGAGCCACTGGCAATCGTGGTTAGGCTGAGGCACTCTAATAGGGGGATAAAGATTAAAGGATCCACCCAGCTAATCTCCCTGTACGCGGATGACACTCTGTTATATGTCCGTGAGCCAGAAAAGAACATTGCTCCCATAATGGCGGAAATACAGGAGTTTGTGGTGTTCTCAGGGTACAGCGTGAACAATGCCAAATCTGAAATATTCCCACTCATGCCAACAACCAAATGCCCACAGATGAGGTGCGGACTCAAGTGGTCCGAGCAAAATATCAGGTATCTGGGCATACTAGTCTCCAGAGATAAACTCACACTGCACTCAAACAATCATGAAAATGCACTACAATCAATAAATACTAAATTACAGATGTGGGGACGCCTTCCAATCTCGCTATATGGCAGAGTCGCAATTCTTAAAATGATAATTTTACCTAAGTTATTGTATTTTTTTGTCAACATCCCAATATGGCCGGGGCGGCCCTTCTTCGCCAGGCTTCGATCTATGGTTGTGACCTTCTTGTGGAATGGGAAAACAGCAAGGATAGGATGGGAAAAAATTACGCAACCATACTCTTCGGCCTGCATGGCGGCACCCGATTTTGAGTTATACTACTATGTTGCCCAAGCACAATTTGCTAGATACTGGTATGGTGACTCCAATGGCCTATCGCACGCGTGGATAGAGGAATACACCACACACCCCACAAACATACAATCAGTAATTTTCGATCCACAATATAAGGACACATACGAGTAAAACCCTGTGAGCTGCACGGTCAGGGCATGGGGAGCGATATACAAAAGACTGGGATTGGAAACCCCATACAACCCAGAGGTGTCCATATGGAACTACCCGGGCTTACCCCCAACACACAATTGCAATATACAGGAAACCTGGGATCCGAATAGAGAAATGAAATTGGGAGATATGTTCCTTAATGGGAAATTCGTGGCCTTACAAGACTTGCTGAGGGTGCTGGGCGGGGGACGACTGAGGACACTTCAATATTATCGTATGAGATCAGCTTTTCAAAAGCGATGGCCACTCTTCCCGGGTCCCACACATCCATGTATACAGCTGATTACGGCTAAGGATGGCCTCGGGATTTCTAAATTGTATGCTGCTGTTCAGGCCCATACCCCCACAGTTAACCACGTCAAAGAAAAGTGGGAAAGAGACCTTCAGATCCCCATTGATGATAGAATATGGGAAAAGTACTGTTCGCTCACCAAAGATTTCTCCATGAATGCTGGCCTACGCCTAATTCAATTTAAAATTCTAAACAGACTGCATTATACGCCAGCCAAAATAGCTAAATTTACAGCAACGACCTCGGATGCATGCCCCAAATGCAGAGCTCCCCAGGCGTTACACATGTACTGGGATTGCCCGGTGGTGGCAGAGTTTTGGAAAAATGTGGCAGTGATGCTGGAAGAGATTACACAGGTTCCCCCCGTACTGACCCCTCAGAAATATCTGTTTGGGGACATTCGCAAGTGTTCCGTAAAAATAAGAAGACTGTTCAATATCTCATGTGCGGTGGCCAAGAAATGCATCTTGCAAACCTGGAAAAACGCAGGTCCACCGAGCATGAATCATTTTCTTCGGGAATTGACATATGTTAATGAATCTGAGGAACAGTTTGTCCTGACCCAGCCTGCTGCAAGCACGCCCAAAAACATATGGGGCCCCTTCAGAATGTATTTATGCGATATGATCTCTGATGATGAGTCTCTGTAATTCTTAAATGTACCTATGATTTATGTAACTTTTACCCCTTTGCTCTTTATTTATTTTTATTTTTTTTGTACTTGTTTTTTTATTTCACTCTCCTTGCCCCTTCATATAAATAAACAATCAATCAATCATGTGAAACATGTGAAATGTGATGTGTTAGGTGCTATGTATCCTTTGTGACCACTAATAAAAAGAGTTTAAAAAAAAAAAAGAAGAAAGACTCAGACATCATGACATCAAATATCTCTACCCCGCCAAATTCAAAATTCTGTATAGGGAGAAATCACTCTTCTTCGAGACGCCAGAGGCAGTCAATGAATGGATGGATGAACACAACATGAGTCAGATCCCAGAAACGCAAGAAGACCCACACAGTCACAGGTAACAAGAAAATAAATATGAAACTGTCAACACAACAGTAAGGAGACAGCATAAGCAGGAACCTCGCACTTTAGGGTACTAACACCCACACAAAGAGAAGAACCCCAGGCCTGGACAATCGCGAAGGTCACGACTACAGGGAACCAACTCCCACTCTCCCTGGTCATTCCTGCTCAATAGGCCTGGGCAAACTGCCCCACACCCACATTTAGGTGGACTAAGAGTACTCCTCAATACTCGGCCATTGATCGCCTGAATTGTATCAGGAACTATGAGTGGTGTTGCCTCTACGGAACTACGCCGATGGGCACCAAGTTGAATGTTATGTTAAAGTTCAGAAGTTAACAACACATTAAGACCACACCAAGGACGAAATAGCCAGAGAATATACAACTCAGAAAGACTCCAGGGATCAACAGGGCGATCAGGGACAATCGGTAAGAACTCTGAGATATCCGAGAAAATACAAACTGAGGGGAAAAGTGAACAATGCAGAAATAGGCGAAGGCCTAAAGTCATATATCTAGAAGAACAAGTGTGTTCCAAATCAAGGAGAAGACACACTTGGAAAAGCCCACCAGACAGAGACAAGGGCATGGAAGTAGAAGTAAGCCCCAGATGCCGGAAACCCCAGAAATAGCCACATGGAACGTGCTCTGGCCTCAACAACTATGTCAAAAGGATGAGAGTGATGGCACACTTGCTGTGAAAAGCAGTCCACATTGCCCTGCTTCAGGAAACACACTTAACACCAGCTAAGCAGACACATATACTTAGTAAATGGAGAGGTAGAGGTTTTTGGACGGCATACTCCAGCTACACTAGAGGAGCGCTTATATGGATCACCCCAGGAGTGCCGCTTCAGGCACTAAACATGTATTCAGATCTGGAGGGAAGAGTAATACTATTGCACGGATTCTTAAAGAAAAATAAGATCTGTATAATAAACACCTATGCACCCAATCATAACGCAGCAGCATTCTCCCGCTCATTGTACACCATTCTAGCCCCATACACAGGCATGCTGTGGATCTGGGGAGGGGATTTCAATTGCATACTAGACTCGTCTTTAGACAGGTCAGTAACCACTTCCCGACCACTACCCCCTGTCTAAAACAGTGAACACACTAGTGCGAGATCTGGAACTCCAGGAAATATGGAGGTGGTTGCACCGGACAAACAATAATTCTCACACTCCAGTGTACACAAGACTTACACGAGAATAGATTATATCTTTACAGGAAAGGAACCCCTAGGGAACATAGTGGGGGCCTCATATGTAGGAAGAACGCTATCCGACCACTCACCCATGATTGCAGAATGGACACTGACCAATCACCCAGCCCCCATACCCACGTGGAAACTGAGGGCAGAATCACTTCGGGAGAACAGCTTCAGGGAAGAACTAAGGCTTTAAGTGGAAAAGCACTTCGACCATAATCCAGGGAGTGTTGAGAACACCAGAATAGTATTGGAGGCCTTTAAGGTAGTGGTAAGAGGGGCTGCCATAGCTAAAGCGCAGGGAGTCCAAACAGATCAGACACGCCAGATAACAGCAGTAGAAGCTGAAATTAAAGCACTGGAAGGGACAGACCCCATGGCGAGAGACACAGAAAGCACCCTCATAGCACTGAGACAAAAATGCATTGAAAAGTGGGAAAGGTTGGGCAACATTAACTTTGCAAAATACACCGAAAAGATACATGGTCAGGGAGATAAACCCGGTAGACTCCTGGCTTGGCTGGTCCGGGACCATATCACTCGGGAGGAGATAGTGGATATAGCAGATGAGTGTGGGACCATCTGGAGATCGCAGAAGGAGATTAATAACACCTTCAGGGTTTTCTACTGTAGACTGTATGAAGATAATACACACGCCAGGGAAGCAGAAGTAGTAGAAACCTTAGAGGACATAGGACTACCTGCAGTGACAGCCGAGCAGAAAAAGATGTTGGACACCCCTCTTACTATAGAAGAGATAAGAGGGTTTATTGGCAAACTGCCCATTGGAAAAACCCCAGGAAGCGACGGACTTCTGGCAGAATTTTATAGAGAATACACTGATTTAATGGCCCTGCAATTACTCTTGGTACTCAAAGAGGCATACGAGAGTGGAGCTCTGCCCGATACAATGGAGCAAGCGATGATACTCCCCATCCTAAAACCTGGTAAAGATAAAACATTATGTGAATCCTCTAGGCCTATAGCACTTATCAATCAGGACACCAAAATCCACACTGCAGTACTTGCAGAAAGGCTTAAAAGAGTAATCACAACACTAGTACACCCAGGCCAGACGGGCTACGTCCGGGCAGGGCCACAACAGAGAACCTGAGGCGACTTCAGGCAGTAATAGATAGAACATGCAACTGGCCAGAGGGCTGTACAGTGGTGGCATTAGATGCCATCAAGGCATTCGATTCTGTGAGATGGGAATGTCTGTTTGCCTCCCTGGAACAGTATGGAATGGGACATAGATTTATGAGATGGATACGCATGCTCTACTCGACACGATCTGCAAGAGTACATACAGGGAAGCACATCTCAGACTCATTCCCGATCCAGAGAGGCAGCAAACAAGGCTGCCCCCTGTTGCCCCTTCTATATATCCTAGCACTAGAACCCCTAGCAATATACATGAGGAAAACATTCATAGACACAGGGTTACAGGTAGACGGTACTCTGCACATAATATCACTCTATGCAGATGATATGCTGCTATATATAAAACACCCGGAGGACAACCTAGAAATATACTTGGAATCACTAGAAAACTTTGCACAGCTGTCATGGATATCAATCAGCAAAAGCAAATCCTGCCTGTTCCCTCTAGCAGGATGGGCAGGCGTAGAAGAGAATTGCCTCCCGCGCCTCGGCCTTCGATGGAATCCACACACGTTTCACTACTTGGGCATAAACATATGTCGTGACATTAAAGCCACCCACCCCACAAACACACTAAAATCAAAAAGGGGCTTAGAAGCACCTATACAATTATGGGAAATACTGCCCGTTGCTGTGATGGGAAGAATCTCACTGGTAAAGGTGATAGCACTCCGCCGGCTATTGTACCACTTCATTAATGTACCAAATCTCATACCAAAAACCTTCTTCAGTGTATTAAGTGCATTGCTATGCAGCTTCATATGGGGGAAAGGCCAGAGGAGAGTTGCCATGGAAATATTGAATGGAGACTACAAAGAAGGGGTGTCCGCCTCCCAAACTTTGAGCTCTATTATCTATATAGAATATAGTCCATAGGCGCCCCTCTGCGAGAACGAACACCGCCCATTGACCTGTTCTTTGGGAAGGTACCCACCCCACCTCACTGATGAGGCCCAACAAGGCTGAAACACGTGTATGGGGTTGCTGTTGGTACTCTTGTTCAGAAGGGAATTGCCATAGCATTTCGGTGCTAGGCTGGCCATGTGGGCGGGACGAAAACTGATATGTACCATCTGTGAAAGGTACAGTGAGCTAAAGTGTGGTTGCGGACTCTTGAGTGGGCACCTTCACCTTCCCAAAGAACAATTCAATGGGCCTTCTTTGTTCTCTTAGAGGGTTGCCTATGGAGTCTTTTTCGATTGTTTAAGGGACTTGGGTTCAGTCACCCTAAGTTTCCTAGGGTCATCTAGATGTGGACCCCTTGCTCACTGTGCTCAGAGAGGCACAGCTCCACCTCATTGATGAGGCCCAACAAGGCTGAAACATGTGTATGGGGTCGCTGTTGGTACTCTTGATCAGAAGGGAATTGCCATAGCATTTCAGTGCTGGACTGCCCATGTGGGCGGGACAAAGACTGATATGCAAATGGATATTTCCCATTTGTGAAAGGTACAGTGAGCTAAAGTGTGGCTGCGGACTCTTGAGTGGGTACCTTCCCAAAGAACAGGTCAATGGGCCGTGTTGGTTCTCGCAGAGGGGCGCCTATGGACTATTTTTTTTGGTATGTTTATCTACACTTGTGAAACTTCTAATAAAAATATATATTTTTTAAACTATGCAAAGTCTTGCTGGAATCCATCTCAGAACGCTCTGTTCTTAGGGTCATGTCTAAAAATGCTGTCTCGTCTCGCCTCACCTTCCAAGGACAGGGGGAAGTCCATTCTAACAAAGTTTTCCCTGTTGTCATAGCTGTCAATTGCTTCAGTCCTGACTCTCAAATCCCTGCTGGGAATGATGTCTTCTTGCATCACGTTGATTCCACACTGCAGACTCCTGATGAGAGGTCTTCAGGAATTCCTGAATGCTGGTTGAAAACAAATATCGGGTTCCTGGGAAGACCAGATTCATTTTTATGCCTCCCTTTTGTGATGCTCTCTATTGGTGGAGCCTATGTCTCCATCTCACTCAGGGAGTGCCCTTTTGCCCCCCCAGGTCATCAAATCTATGTCGATATGGATGCTTTTCTGAAGGGCTGGGGAGCTCACCGGTGGGTTTCATGCCAGAGGCCTCTAGTCAATGGATGAAAAGAAGCTTCACATCAATGGGCCTCATTATGACTATGGCGTTAGGGGTTTAACGGGGCCGGCCGAGCTGCCGGCCCCGTTAAACCCCTACCGCCTCATTATGAGGTCCGCTCGCGGGACCCGGTAAGGACGCCTGGTAAAACCAGGCGTCCTTAGCGGGTCCTGCGAGCGGCCCAGAATGCTGACAATGGGCCGTCATTAACAGGCTCCTTGTTAGCATGCTCCCCATTCCCATTGTGCCCTATGGGGTCTCGAATGGGAATGGGGATGTACCGGGTTCGGGTTCCCTGAATGGGGAAATACCGGGCCCTCCAAGGTCGGAATGGCCTGGTATATCCCCATTCAGGGAACCCGGACCCAGTACCCGGAATGGGGGTAGCTATGCCGCAAGTAGCGACGTGGCAACATCCATTCTTGTAATGAGGCCCAATGTCCTGTAGCTTTGTGTTCTGGGCCCTGAAGTCCTCAGGCCTCATCTTCTGGGCAGATTGCTTCGGTTCTTCACAGACAACACAACCACCGTGTTTTATATTTGCAAACCGGGCAGCTCACCTTTTCTATCAATGGATGCCAGGCACTGTGGTCGTGGGCTCTGACACACAAAATGTTCCCTATCACCTTTTGGCAACCAGGGATCAACAATACAGTGGCGGATTCCCTCAGCAGGGAACTCCGATACTGCCACAAGTGGGAACTTCTGCAAGACCAGGTTCTCTGCATCTTCTCCATATGGGGGTTTCCAGATGTCAATCACTTTGCGCCTGCAACAAACAAGAAGTGCAAAGCATTTGCGGGCAGATTTTATCGGACAGGGAGTCTGGGAGAAACATTTTCGTTCACATGGGAGGGAATGTTCCTCTACTCTTTTCCTCCACAACTGCTCGTTCCTCTGGTGCTCAGTGTGTTAAAACAGAATCAGTGCAGGATGATTCTAGTGGTCCCGGCCTGGCCATGGCAAATCTGGTACTCTGATCTCCTAGAACTCTCAGCAGCACCTTCCATCAAGTTGCTTCTCTACAGAGACGAAGGGCCTGTCCTGCCCCACGGTCTAGCCGTCCTCAACTTGACAGCCTGGCTCCTGCATCCCTAGAGTTTAGGAATGTACCTCTGCCTCCAGACATATGGCCCGTGTGTCATCTACACTGTCCTATTACACGAGCATGTGGAAGTGCTTTGCCATCTGGTGTGCTTATCAATATCTTAACCCTTTTGACGCACAAGCCCTGGAAGGCTTGCCGTACCTCCTGTCTTTGGCCAAGATCGGGTTTGCTGCATTCCTCCATCATGGTGCATTTGGCAGCTATTTCCTATTGCATGTGTTGCCGTCAGGTATGTCTTCTCTGTGGTGTCACAGTCGGGTCAAGGAATTTCTCAAGGGACTTTGTTGCTCTTTGCCTCCTGTTCGAGCTCCTGCTCCAGCCTGGATCCAATCCATAACTGCTTGCAACATCTACAAAGTATTATTGATCGGCACACCAGCACATGTGGCAGTTAAAAAAAAACCACATCTCTGGTGGTTCTCCCGCCACCCATAGTAAATCCATGAAAAGATTGGAGTCATATCTTTTTCCAAAGCGAAGACCTGCAAATAGTGCTCCTGAAAATGCTCCAACCTTCTTGATTCTGCTACAGACCCTGCCACCCTGTAGTTCTGCAAAACACTAAAAAGGTGGCGCTTCTATAAATACCTCCAATACACCTAAATCCATGTTTTTTTGCCCTTCCTCCAATAGTACTGTGCCACAGTCCAAGAACGTCATGCTTGCTTTCACACATTGTAAAGTGCTCTGCTGCTCTCACCCTATAGTTGTGCACTATAAATGATTAAATAAAATACTGAACAACTTTACAGAAGCTTACTATAATTACTTAATTCCTTGGGGTCAGAAAGTAAAGTTATGGCATTTGAAATTTGAAATTCAGAAGTCTTTATTACTAACTTTAGTTAAAGACATTAAAGTGAGAGTTGGAAATCAGAGTTCTCCTCTTCATTGAAACCTGGCTTCACCTCACAACTGGAGGACTCTGGAAAGGACTGCTCTTCCAGCAGGGTGCACAAAATCTTCTTTCAGGTTTGGAGTCCAAAGGATGATTCAAAGATGATTGTAAGAAGTAGTATGAGAACCCTTCTTTTAAAGGTAAAGGTCGACAGGTGATTGGACTAAAGCTAGACTGCCTTAGTGGTATAATCCCTGCATTAGAAATGTGTGGGCATTGCCCTTCTGATATCACACTAATCAGACCCAAAATGCTTTGCTCTAGAGGATGTGGAGGGGAGAGGAAGGAGAGAGAGACAGAGAGGAACAAGATGGCGGAAGTCTTCCTTCACTGTACAGAGATCTCATGTCTACACTAAACCCACCACCTTCCCTTCTCACTATGATTAAAGGCATTGAGAAATGCAGAACCCTGCAGTGTGGCTACTCTCTTTGAATGGGTGTGCTCCTTTGATGCCTGGGCCCAGGACAGCTGTCTGCTGTGCGGCTGTCTCTGAAGAAGGAAGTTATGTACCCTCACAAAGAGATCAAAGAGGTGGAATGGCCATTCAGGTTCCTGTCCTGTCACTTTGGCAGGATCAGCCTGTCTGACAGAAAACACATCATTTGCCACTGCTGAGCTGGCTCACAGGAGCTGACACATGTGTGATATCAAAATAAATGTGGCTGCTGCAATGGTCTATTGCTCCATTTAATTCAATTTCCTTGTAGATGTAACTTTCAAGGATTTAGGCTTGGTAGGGTAGGTTGGGAAACAGCCTATAGTTGATTGGGTCATCCACTCTTCCTTCAGTATTCTTGAAGAGTGTTTTAATGCAGAAGGCTTTTGGTACTATTCCAGTTTCCAGAGTTTGGTTGGTCAGTTTTTTTAAAATAGTAAGCTGGAGTTTGAAGATGTCTGGTGGGCAAGGGACTTGGGGTAATCTGGACTTATTACTTGCTTCCACAATTTCTAGGAAGGTTTCTGTGTTAATTGGTCTGAAATGGTTTAGCTCTTTTGGTGTTGTTGGGTTATCAGTATCTGGAGTTTGTTAAATGTATCTGAACTAGCTGCATTGATGGGTTGCTGGATCTTTATTTTGTTAATGAGATGGTAATAGATGTCATTGCAAAGCTTCTGGGAAGGTGAGGCAGTATAGTTTCATGAGGTAGGGTTTCATCTCAATGATTTTTAATATTTCATTTTGTGGGTTGGCTGCTGTTCTGATTGCCTTGTTTTAATTCAGTGTGTTAAGTTTCTTACACAGATGCCTTGGATAAACTAATTTGTTGTGGACATTTGACTGTCAGCCAGGTTGTAGTGTTTTCCCTAAACTTGCTCTCATTTCTGATGGGTTTTCTTGAGTGTTTGGAGTGGAGGAGTTAACCATCTTGCAGTATCTTTTTTTGAGTTGGGGGTGAACAGTTTTAGGGGTGTCATTGTGTCCATGCTTTTTCATGGATTTTTTTTGCAAACGTATCGGTCATCTTCTAGTCTAGTTGGAGCATGTTTGGTTTAGTAATCTTCATTAAGCGTCTTAGATTCTCTTGGTTAAGGTTTCCTTTTGACTATGGCAGCTAGGGTTCTGTACGTTGTGAGTTCATTGTAAAAGGGATCATGAGGTGATTACCCCAGATAAGTCCTTTTAGGCATAACATTGCATCTATCAAAGTGAGTAACACTGTTCACCATTTGTTTGAGATGAAGGTTTGCCAGGTAATCAAGTGAAACATTTTGCAAAAAAGAGGGTTAATAAATATTCGACTTAGGATATATGCATTTGAACCATATGGAAATGTTTTAACGATGGCTGCATTCCACAAGCACATTTATATATCTCTGAAATACACCACTGAATGTCAACAGTATACTCTCGTATATTTTTTCAAGAAAGAGAAAACACATTTTTCAACTCGCAAAGAGCAAAACATAATGTTTTAGTTTCTTCAATATTAAGAGCCTGGGCAGTAAGGCTATACTTGTTTTGCCACAGCATATGTTGACCCCACAACTATTATCAAATCTTGGGAAGACTAATGCTGACCTACTTACATTACTGTCTCCTATTCATTTATAAGATCTTAAATAAGTTACATCAATTTAAAAAAAGCGAAATTGAATCCAACAGTAATAATTAAAAGTAAATTATTGCAAAAGCACTGCATAAAATGCAAAACAAATTAGAAAGAAGAAATCAAATAAAATACTTGTTTAGAGGCATGAATACTTGGAATCGCATTTACTTTTACAAAATATTCCTCATTTATGACACATTGATGCATTTGAAATTAAAAATTAAAGGAAGGAAAGCATAACCAATCATGTAGTGAAAGCCAGGTGAAAAAGTAGGTCTTGCAGTGCGATAGAGTGTGAGGCTGTGAGAGTTGGGTTGAACTGAATGTTGGGCGTGAGTGAGATATTTCGGCACTCACATGAGAATGAATTGTTTTGGGTAGAATTTCATTTGCCTGATCAACTGCTTACCCTCAGTTGTCTAGGTCTGTTAAAGTAACTACTACTACTGTGGTACTACTGCTAAGTGTTAACTGATGCCAAATAGTCAAGGAATGGAAGTATGATTACTTGTTCTTCTTTTGCCAGGATTTGTGCCATTCACACTGCGACGATGCTACAATCCAGAGCAAGGTCTCTGCCATCATCAACTGCTTCATCAATTCCAATATACCACCTTCTCTGCAAATCGACATACCACCCGAGCAAGCAGAGAAGATCCTGGAGCACAGGAGAGACCTAGGGCCATATGTGTTTCAAGAGGCTCAGGTGAGAATGAAATGGGCACAAGTGTGTAGGCACAGCCACTGCAGCAGCCTCTTACATTGCAAAGGCTGGAACAGGGTTTGTTCTATTGGGTTAGTGATTGGAAGAATTCATTACTAGGCCACAAGGGAATATTAAGGAACCGGTACAAGAGTTGGGGGAGTACGACCATTTTTAGAATACCGATTTTACCCACCAGAGAAATCAGCAGTTTAGCCCAGCACGGACATTTCCTGGTGAGTGTGGTCAGGTAATTTTGATAGGCGCATGCAGCAGATTAGGTTGGTGAGCAACCACTACTCCGAGGTAGGTGATCTCGGTCTGTGACCATGTGAACCCCAGGGGGTCTGAGAGGGGGAGTGTGGCCTCAGTGAGTGGAAATAAAATAGACTTAGAGCAATTCACTTTTAGACGGATATTTGACCGAATTGGATAAACAGGGCCAAGGTTGTCTGCAGGAGCACAAATGAAAAGTAGGGCGTCATCAGCATATAGGGAAATGATGTTGGGAGGGCCAGACAATCTCAGCCCCCTGTATGCATGCATATGACGTATCCTATCGGCTAGGGGCTCTATGGCTATAACAAAAATCAAAGGAGAAAAGGGCCAGTCCTGCCCCGTGCCTCTAGCTATTTGGAAGAGGGACGAACATCTGTCCTCAGTGTGGATTCCTCTCGTAGTGCATGTAGGTGGGGGACCATGCAGGATTTATATTTCTTGTCAAATTGAACCGGGAGGCCGTTGGTTCCAGGAGCTTTACCGGAGGCCAGGGAGTCAATGGCCTTAGAGATGTCCTCAACAGTAATTGGCATATGGAGACAATCCCTAGTCTCAGCACAGAGGACGGAGAGTGGAAAGCTGGACGGAGAGTGGAAGGCTATCTAAGTATGTGTCGACTTCAGAGATAGGGATACTTTCGACATTAGAATAGAGGAATCTGTAGAATGAGCGGAATTCGGCAGGGCCAGGGTGCCATCAGGCCTGGATGCTCCCCTTTGCCGACCCTGCGGGCAAAGTGGGGGTTAAAAAGAAATGTCCTTTTTCGTTCCGCTTGGTCGCGAAATGTGTCTGATTCTACGCCGATATTGGATAAGGTATCAGGAGACTGTGATGAGGCGTATTGGTTCTCAAGGGAGGAGAGTAGAGATTCACTCTTGGAAATGTTGCCCCGGATCACTCTGAGAATCCCTGATTCCTTAGCGATTGCTATGCCCCTTATGTAGACTTTGAATGATTCCCGAAGGGTAGAATGCAGGCGGGCCGAACCCGTGTTTAGTTCAAAGTAGTTGTCTATGGCAGTCTCTAAGTCCGTCTAAAAGGTATTGTCTAAAAGGGAATGGTGTTTCAACTTCCATGATTGGGTCCTATTGTGATCAGTGCCCCAGCTGAGGGAAAGTGTCACTGGGGAATGGTCAGAAAATGTTCTGGGAAGAATTGTCATATGTGAGAAGGTTCTAATGTGTACATCCAATACGAGCCATCTGTCGATCCTTGAGTGCGAGTCATGGACCAAAGAGTAAAAGGAGTATGCTTGAGAGTCCGGATGCAGTAGCCTCCATGTGTCAGTGGCCGTCATCTGGGCCTGGATGTCAATGATGGCTTTAGCCGCTCTGGAGAGTTGTTAGCGTTTGGAGCCCAATCTATCTCAGTTTACGTCTAAAATAGTGTTAAAGTCCCCACCGCAGAGGCTTGGAACAAGGGGGAATCCGGAAAGCACGGACCCAGATGCGCGTAAAACTCAGGGTCATCTATGTTGGGCCCATAGATGTTGAGTAGCACTAGCTCTCTGTTCCGTAAGGTGCCAAAAAGTAGAACATAGTGACCTAAGGGGTCCACATGCACCACCTTGTGCTGAAACGTAATACTTTTATGTATCAGGATCACAACTCTGCGATTCTGGGTAGAATAATCAGTGTAGTATCTCTGAGACCCCCATGACCTAGCAAATCCCTCACAACCCCAGTTCTGAGCATGGGTTTCCTGTAAAAAAGAAAAAGCAATTTTACACCATGTCGTTTAATATATAACTGCAATTTACGCATCTTTACATAATCACCCAGCCCCCTAATATTCCAACTCATACTCATACAGACAAGGTTGTCGTCAGCCATCAAGGTAGGTAGCAAAAATGAATACTAAAGTGTTGAATTAGAGGCTGGGGCCCAGGTTCAGAGAAGTGGATGAGTTTCCTGCTCATGCGTGTAACCCTGAGCATGATTGCGTACTGTACTCCCTCCTTGCATGTTAAGCATTTTACAACATGACTCCCCCCCCCCCCATCCTGCCCCCACCCCCAGCCCTCTCCCAATCAGAGGGGTGAAAACCCGGAATATCTCTAACAAACCCAAAGACAACGGCATCAACGCCTGGTGGGCTGTTTGTTGGCCATGAGCGGCGATGCTTCTGAAACTGGGAACAGCTTAAACATTTTCGTGGTGTATAACTTGAAGGGCATATGAAACAGGTGGATAAAGCGGAGCTGAGCAGAAAACAGGGGAAAAAATTATTAGTTAGCCCGGAGTAGGTAGAAGACTAGAGGGCCTATTAATAACATGCTCCGGTTCACGCTAGAAATTGTCATACAATTATGGATAGGCGACGCAGCTTGATCTTAGATGCTGAGGCAGATGTAGTCATCCTGGGAAATGTTCGTCTATAAATTTGGAGGCCTCTTCCGGAATTGTAAAGAAATAAACTTGATTTGAGTGCTCAATCCTGAGCTTGGCCGGGTACGGCATTGAGTACTTGACCACCAGGTCTCGTAGCCTCTTCTTGGTAGCTAGGTTTTACGTTCCTGTTTGACTGATACAGAAACGTCAGGGTACAAGGGGATTCTGGAGGAGCCAAGGAAGAGTTCCCCTTTAGCTCTCGCCGCCCGGAGTAATGAATCCCGATCACGATAGTTCAACACTCTCACAATGATAGGGCAGGGAGGTGCACCCGGCTTTGGTTTTGCCGTCAGGGTGCGGTGGGCCCTCTCAATTGCAAAATGTGAGGAGAATTTCGGGGAATCCAGTAGCATAAGCAGGGTGCATTTAACATAGTATTCCATGGAGCCGTCAATTTTATCCTCCAGGGCCCCAGTGATGCGGAGGTTGTTGCACCTAGAGCACAATTCAAGGTCTTCATTCTTCTTACTAACATCTAGCACCTGTCTAGAAAGCGTAGTCATCTCCGCTCGGAGGGTAACAATGGCATCCTCAGCAGCCCCCACCCTCGCCTCCACCTCCGCAACCCGGCCATCAGTTTTTTCTATGTGGGCTTTGATCGATTATATGGTTCCGTTCATGTCATCAAGTTTGGAGTGAAGGACTGGGAACCCTTTCCGCATGTAGTCCATCATCCTCCGCGATTCGGTAGACTCGGGAGGCGATGAAATGGTGGGTTCATGTTCAGGGACGTGCACTTCAGATTTAGACACTGCTTTCGCAAACATGTTGATTGAGCTCTGTTTTTTGTTAGACCCTTTTGTCATGGTATCAGTGGATTCCCTAGAGGATACTTGTATAGCGCCAAGGGAATGGTAGTGACTCAGTAGGGTCAAGCAGCCCGCCCAACACAAGATTCGATGCACAGTGGGGTAGTCTGGCGCAGTCTGATGAGAAAAAACCCCCAAAAATTGGCGGGCGTCAGAGCCGCGTGTCAGAAGCTTGATCGAATTTAGTGGGCTGACCTGGAAGAGGTCGGTGAAAGAGCCCAGCAACTGTGGTTCCTAGAGTCGGGGGGATCAGCCTATAGAGTAGCAGGTAACACCCAAAGCAAGAGGAGACAGTCACATTCCCACCACTGCGGCACCCAATAACAGGGTGGACGGGGTCTGCCTCCTGTCTCCCTCCTCCTCACCAGAATAAACCAAGGCGCCCTAAATCTGTTTGCAATGATAACTGTGGCTTATAGAATCAATGGGATCACATCAAGTGGACTGCGGCCTCCCACGTAAATCATGACAGAAGAAAGTGCCCGAAGTAATTGGAGTGTATGGAGGCTTGAGGGCGACAGGTCAGGGCAATCCGCAGTAGGTGGCGGTGCAGCTCTATAGGAGTATCCTGAATATTGCGGGGCACCCGCAGTACAGTGCAGCCTACCCAGTGCTCCCTCAGCGAACAGGGCCTCTGCAGCATCTTGTGTGTCCCTAAGAGGGCCCACCATGCGGCAGACGGGCAAAAGGAAAGTGTGCCAATCAGCCACAGCGCATCGGACTGTTGGGATCTGTACCTGCTGTCGTGGTTCTTGGCAACAGCTCCCGGACGCGGTCTGCAGCTCCCACAGGCGTCACAGAGTCTCGCTCGTGACAGAAAATGGTGGGCGAAGCAGAACAGAACCACGCCCTGCAGCTCCCCCGTCCGCTGCCTGGTTCCGCGGAGCTGTATTGCACCAAGAAAGTCACCCAAGTGATGCCGGCAGAATGGGGATAGCGCCACCAAGTTGTCCGCTGGTGCCGGTTTCCAGCCTCGATGTGGTGTACCGCTGGTGTCACAGCAGTTACGCCGGCAGGTGCCTGAAGGCAATGATCGCCGTATCTTCACCTGGATGTCGCTGTACAATGGCAGGGCAGCAGACCCGTCACGCTGAGCATCGCCGGCAAGGGCAGAGTGGGGGAGGTGCGTGGCTCAGCACAGCAGCTGCACCTCCCCCATGGGCCTGTGGATCCTCGCCACTCCAGTTCCCGACAGTCCGGTCCCAGTGGAGGCGCAGTGCGGGTCACAGCCAGGAGGCTAGGCGGCACTCTTAGAGCGGCTCTATCTCCGCAGTAGATCTTTCACAGAAGCCACTAGTCGACTGGTGGTGCAGGGGGGTTATAGGTAGCACCACTTCTGCAAATATTGCCGATTAGGAGTTTCCCCAGTATGGAGCTCACTCTCAGGCGGCCATACTGTTCAAGCGCAACAGCGTCACCAACACAAGGTCTTTTCAAGTCAGACTCGCACTCCTGCTCAGCGGTGCAGCAAACATGTGTCTGCAATGCAGCTCCCACAGTCCTGTGCCAGATCCTGGAGCCTGGCAAATATGTTAAGGAAAACAAACGTTGACCTATATTAAACATTTTAAAAATAAAAACCTTCTCTACTATTTGCAACCACCCTACTTTTTTCCATGCACACCCTCACACGTGTCCCACCACCAAAAGACAAAATGTTCTTGGTCAAAGAAGTGTCCTGCTCAATCTGAACTAGGTGGTGACAATTAGTATCACTGGTGCCACTGATGGTGCCCTTGCAGTCCCAAGCGAGAAGTAATAACAAGGGTCAACAGTCCAAATGCAATATGCATGAAAGAATGCAACAAATCAGCACCAGTGAGAGCCCAAAGATCTTTCAAATGAAGAAGATAGTTAACAATTACTAAATAACTGCTGTACAGATATAAAAGAAGGACATTCCAGGGGGGCGTGGCTAGGAAGCACGCCATGCGGTCGTGTTTCCCGTGAGCTCTGCTCTGTAACGCCCGAGTCATGTCATTTCAACTGTTTAATTAGAGAGTTTTCGCCCGATTCTGACTCCGGAGGGAAGAAGAAGAGAAGCTGATGCCTTTGATGGGGTGTAGATCTACATACTCCCTCATATGAACATAATTCGGGGCGCCGAAAGTTGCCAGAGAACTGACCTGGACCAACAACAAAATGGCGGCGTGCGCCTAAATCACCCCTGGTAAGAGGAAGGAACGAGCCGCGCCGAGGATGCGACCCGTTGATCCCCATCGACGCCCTGGAAGAACCAACACTGAAGCCTGGGTCCTGAGCTGAAACGGCTCAAAGGAGCGAAACCCAGGGCGCAGTGGTGGAGGAGCAACGAGCGATCAGCGGGGTGAGCGGAACGGAAGCCAGCAGACCCTCAGTCTCGCTGAAAGATCCCCAAAGACATAGCGTAACCCGCTGCCCCTGTTGTCCTCGGCAGCGGAGGTCGAAATAACAGCGCTAGCATCCTGGAGCTACGCTTGTGCGGCAGCCGGAGCCCCGGAGGAGAGCCCCGCAGTGAATGGGAGATGTCCGTCCTGGATCTCAGTGCCCAGGAATAGCGTGGTGCTGGCCCCTGGAGCTCCGCTCAGGGTGACACGAGCAGCAGTACAGGGCCCCCGACTGTAGCCGTGGCCGGAACCCGGGAAATCCCCTAAAGGAAACCGAACGCGGAGGTGGTCCACGTGGGGAGAAAACACCCTGAATGCAAGACGCTGAAGGCGAGGCCGAACATCCAACGGACATATACATATACAGGCCCGGTGAGTGTCTCAATTTGGTGCGGGAGTGGTGTGTTATAGGCGCCAGATCACTATAAGAGGTCCTTGGACTGGGATTGGGATCACACCAGCCCTCCATACATTCAACCCACCGAAACTCCCCCATACTTCACTGGGCATAAGCACACCTCTTACCTTGAAAACTCCCGGCAGCCGGCATATCGAGTGAGCGATACCTGCAATATCACCAAGGGATGCACAAAACAGAGGCGAGAAAGAAAGCACGCGGCATTCAGTCTTATCTGACAACACAACCGGGGAATCCACCCTCCACCCACATTGTCACTGAAATCCTCCCGGCTTCGACCGCTAAACCGACCTCCGAGATGGCAATGTCCAGGGATGAACTAGAGGGCATGTTGAAGTCCTTTAAACACGACATCACTCAGGAGATGAAAAGGGAAACTAAGACCTCCAAGGACTCCCTGGCTCAGTCACTGGCAGACCTTACGTCCCATTTGGGGGGTTTGGAGTCCAGAGTCAACGACCTTGAAAATGTAACCTGCGTGCAATCCCATGATAACGAAGCCCTGACGGGAAGAGTAAACACCATTGAGGAGCACCTTGAGGACATCTGGGCGAAACAGGCCGATCTAGAAAACAGATCGAGACGGAAACAATGTGCGCCTTCGGGGGATTCCCCGGCAGATAGATGATCGAGAATTATAATATGTAGAAACTATGTTTAGAACTATGTTTAGAACCCTCTTGGCACTTCACCCGAATGAAGAGATAAAATTAGATAGAACCCACTGGGTGTACTCATCAGCTCAAATGAGGGAGAAATCTACTCCCAGATGTGCTCACCCGCGTGCACTTCTACCGTCAGAAAGAAGACATGATGGCGGCAGTCAGGGATGCAGACTCCATAACCTTCCGGGGCGCGAAGATTCAATACTTTCAGAACTTGGCACCCTATACTTTGGCGTGCAGACGTCGCCTACAGAGGGTAACATCCTGGTTGAGAGCCCGAAAGATTTGCTACCTTGGGGGTTCCCCTGCAAGCTGATGTTTGAATTCCACAATCAACATCACATAATCTCCACAGAGGAAGAATCTAAAAGCTTGATGGCTGACTCACCTGGGGAATCTGACTCCGGTCCCTAGCCCCAGGAGACTAAAGGCTCTACCCTACTCCAGCCACCTAAAACGGGACGGGGAGATCCCGGCGACGACCACAAACCACGGGAAACCCACCTCGAGATCCCAGTCCCAAGAAAACGGCTGAGGTGCCGGGAGAAAACTCCACCCCAACATCAACAGAAGGAGAACGTTGGGCGGCGACCTGAGCGGTCTGAGCGTGAGAAGTACATTCTTTATTGAGAGTGGATGGTCCCCTACTTGGAACCCCGGTTGACTTCTCCGGGGACGCCTTGGTTGGAACCCTGCCCGGGGGCCAGAGTGTAACCATCACACCACATGGGAAATCCATGGGAGTCTAGGATAACCCCCGCCGTTCTTCACCTCTTGTTGAGTTAGAGTTGAGTGTCAGAAAATTCTGTTATTAATAATTGACTTGGGCGCCGGAATGGATGGCGCCCGCTAGACTTTGAATCTGGTTAAACTATTGAAAGGATTGAAAAATGTGCAATTTTGGTTGATAGTAGTAGATTTAATCGGCTTTTTCTGTTTTTGTCCTACTTATTGTTTTACATTTCATGTTTTTGACCCTACCGGGGAACCTCGGAAGGGATTTTGTGGTCTGATTCACCACAATCCTTTTTCACCCGGGATCCAAATGATTGACCTAAGGAAGTTTCCTACGGTTTTGAGGCGAGAACCCGAACAACCACAATATGGCAGCCCTTAACTACAAATTTATATCACTTAATGTGCAAGGCTTGAATTCCCCGCTGAAACGTAAATCTCTCCTCCACAGACTGAAATCCCTAGATGCATCCTTCTTGTTCCTCCAAGAGACTCACTTAAAACCGGAGGACGAATTCCGCTTAAATGATAAGTTATACCCCACTAAATTCTTTGCCTCTAGTGGGCTGAAAAAACGAGGGGTTGCCTTCTTGGTCCACAAGGGGATCGCATTCAGGACCTTGGGAACGGTCTGAGATGAAGAGGGAAGGTTTCTGTTGGTGAATGCCACTTTAGATTGCCGAAGGGTAACACTGGTCTCTATTTATGCTCCAAACACTAACCAAGACCGATTCTTTATGATGCGCACCAAGCAATTCTTATATACGAAGGGGAATAAGGCTAATAAACTTTTGGCAGCCAAATTGGGTAAACAAACTAAACAAAACAGAATAGATTCTCTGCGGGACACATCAGGCAAAAGCACCTACTCTGATGAGGGTAAATGCCGTATTATAGAGGAATTCTTCAGGGAACATGCAACCCCACATAAAGGGGACCCACAGTCTGCCAAAGAGTTCATAACTAAGGCGGATCTCCCCCGGCTGCCACAGGCACTATTAGAATCCTTAGAAGCCCCAATATCCGCAGAAGAAGTCGAATGCGCTATCAAAGCCCTCCCTGTGGGCAAGGCTCCGGGCCCAGACGGATTCACAAACAAATTCTACAAAACCTTTGCCAAGGAACTCATACCGCGCCTCACGAGATTATTTAACGTGGTATGGGATTCCGGGGCGGTCACTCCGTCCATGGCAGAATCAAACACTACCTTAATCTTAAAACCGGGGAAAGATCCGGAGGACTGCGCATCCAACCGGCCCATAGCCTTGCTTAACATGGATGCCAAGCTGTTCAGTAAAATTATAGCGCAGCGACTTGGGGAAGTGCTGCCCACAATAATAGATAGGGACCAGACGGGTTTTATCCAGGGCTGGGCAGCCTATGATAACATCAGGAGAGCAATTGACTTAATATCTCTGGCCCCCACCCTTTCAGGCCCCTTTTCATTGCTCTCCCTAGATGCACATCGGGCCTTTGATAGCATGTCGTGGGACTATCTGCAACTGGTCTTGGAAGGTTTTGGCTTGCGGCCCACAATTCTCTAAATTGGTGCTGTCCAATTTTCCAATTGCCTCCACTAGAGTACGGGTCAATGCACATTGGACACCACAGATACCCCTCGGCAGGGGAACCAGGCAAGGGTGCCCCTTCGCCACTGGTCTTTGCCTTGGCAATGGAACCATTGGCCCAACACATCCGCCTCCACCCCGAAATCCGCGTGTTCGAAGTAAAAGACCAGAGTCATAAAGTAGCACTCTATGCAGATGATGTGCTTTGTTTCCTAAAGGAGGCTCAAACCTTGGTCCCCCGATTTATGAGTCTTCTTGACTGTTTTACGCAGATCTCGGGATTCACAATAAACAAGGCCAAATCAAAGGGCCTGAACTTGTCTGAATCCTCACAGGTCCTAAACGCCCTACAGAACACTTTCGCTCTTAGTTGGGGAAACTCCAAAATCGCTTACCTGGGCGTACACCTAACTCCGACATACTCTGGCCGGGGGAAAGTCAACATCCCTTAACTGATAAAAGACACAAAGGAATCCCTGCAAAAATGGACCCTTCAAGAAATATCATGGTTAGGGCGCATAAACGCTTTTAAAATGACCCTACTGCCCCGGCTTCTGTACACATTCCAAGCCCTTCCGGTCCACATTTTACAACGGGATCTACATGCTTTACAGAAGGAAATATGCTGCTTTATTTGGCAGCGTAAAACGCCCAGAATTCAGCGCAAAATCCTCACGAGAGGCAGGCAGCTGGGAGGATTGGGCGTCCCCTCTATCTTGAGATACTATAGGGCATCCCAAATTGCCCCCATTCTGGGCTGGGCTATCCAATCCGACCCCCCCAAATGGCAGGGTATTGAACAACTGTTCGCAGACGCTCCCCTTTCCCATCTCCCTTTTATACCGCGTGAAGTTCGGGCCTCCCGAAGACCTCTTCTCCCAATTACAGGAACTACACTCCACTGCTGGGACAGACATTACAAGTTAAGAGGGATCACCCCGGGATTAGGCCCTCTGACCCGAATCACCCAGAACCCAGCCTTCACCCCAGGACTCCAACCTAAATCATACTGCAATTGGTCCAAAACCGAAACCTTGAGATTGCAAGAGCTCTACGCCGATAACAGCCCCTTGACCTTCATCCAGTGTAAAGAAAAATTCAACCTCGCAGAGACGGAGAGATTCAAATACATCCAGCTTAGACACTGGGCTACTAATCCGGTCGTAATGAAGGCTGCCATTAGGACCCCGACAGGCATAGAACTAACGGTATCAGAAGGACAACGATCGCATAGAGTGGCGACAACATATCGCCTTCTGAAAAATGTACCAGAGGGAGAGAAACTCCCCTACATGACAGGATGGGAAAGAGAACTGGGGAAAGAGATCACCTCAGAATCTTGGCAGAGAATCTGGGACAGGTCACATAAGGCCTCTAGATGCACTACGGTCAGGCAATACGCACTTAAGATATGTTATCGGTGGTATTTTTCGCCACAGAGATTGCATGCAATGAATGTAGAATACCCTGAGGTGTGTTGGCATGGCGCGGAGCGAAGGGGGATTTGGGGCACCTATGGTGGCATTGCCCGACCATTCAATCATTTTGGCTGGAGGTCAGGTCCAAGGACATTTGTGGAACCACCCTTCCGATGGACCCACTAGTGCTGTTATTGGGAGACACCCCGGATGACGGGACCTATCCTCAGTCTGGTCCCAGAGTGAACCTAATTACACAACTACTGATGGCAGCTCGCATCACACGAGCTTGATTTTGGAAAGAGCGGGAGATCCCTCAGATCGCGTACTGGTGGGTCAAGGTATGGGAACTTCTCGGAGTAGAGAAATTGACGGCTGCTATAGAAAACCAGTCAGCTTAATTCCAAAACATTTGGGGCCCTTTACTGGACCACGTGGCAGAGAAAGAACACATGTTCTTCCAGCCTAGACTGGTCAAATATCTGCTCCAACCCTGATAAGTCTTCGAAACATGGAAACGCCCGCTCACATGAACCCAAAACCGAGAGACACGGCAGGGTCACGGAGGGTAAAGCCGCAAATTTAGGATAAATATGGTGATAGGAATATATATTTGTTTTTTGTTTTTTTTGTTTTTGTTTTCTCTTCTTTTCTCCTCCCCCTCTTTCTTACACTTTTCTTTTGCCAGGAACGCTACAAAACATAAAGCAATACTACACCCCCAAGGGTGGCTACAAAACGGATTCACAAGAGAAATGACAAAGCCGTTAAAATGAAATGTTGATGCATTGTTTACAAGTTGATCAGAGTTGTAAGATTAATGACAAAGGTTGAACTTATGAACTGTTGAAGTTGATTATCTGATTAGGCATGAGAGTAAATATTTGTTGCATAATAAGAAAGCCTCAGAGCATAATGCTCTATCTTCAGATCCCTGAGAGCTGCGAGGGCAATGGACTTTCTCGAGAAAAGATTAAGATCCCAGTTGGATTTACTCTTGAACTTTAGAAGCGAACACTTCTGGGACTAATTGACATTGCACATTGCTATTGATTTGTCATTCTTATATGAACACAATGTTTATCAATGTTTTCAATAAAAAAAGATTTTGACAAAAAAAAAAAAAGGACATTCCCTGCACCTCTGCTTAAGGTGCTGTAACCTTCCCACCCACCTTAATAGAAAGGTTTGGCCCTTCATCATGGGAGTGTCCATTACAAACCTATTTCAGAAACGGGGCTATAGGCCATGCTGACTTAAATCCTTTATTTTAATTGGTCTAGAGTGGAACCCTCTACAGTCTTTTACAAAGTTATCCAGCAGCAGGCTGAGGAAAAGGACAAGTTAAGCCACCTATCCACGGACATAATTCGGTTGGTCAACAGTCTGGCGTCTGTAGCAGGCGAATTGACCCTTTTACAACTGATGAAGAAGCCGCCTTCTCACTGTGCCCCTGGTATACTCCGGCACTATGGACATTATGCCTGGAGGTACGGCATTCTGAAAGGCAATAGAGGAAAGGATATGAGGCTCATCTTCGTCAAAAGTATAAAGAGCAGCACATCATCTACCATGAGGCTTTAAAAACAGCTAAGTCTATTTATTGTGAGGATTCAAGCCAAGCAGGAGTGAACGTCCCCAAAAAATTAAATGAGATCATTAACAAATTGACTAAACCGGATAGTAATACACAGATAGCCAGTTGAAGTTGGAAGTTGAGGTGGAAGCAGTTATTGGCAGGACGTTCTGTGCTCAGTAGGCTGTTTTCCCTGTCTATCCAATGCATGCTGAACTGTAGGAGGAGCCAATAAATACTACACGAACTTGCGGAGCGAAGCAGTGTTGGAAGCTGAGGTGGAAGCATTTATTGGCAGTTAACATTGTTAGCGGTATTAGCTCGGACTAGCCGGTAAGTCTTCATTTGAAACTCTAGCTCCAACTCCTGCTCCTTGTCTTGACTTTGAATGCTCGCAATGCATACTCGGGCCCCTGTTGCCTGGAGACTTGAGCATATTTATCTACCGTGTACCTGGGGACTGCGGGGCGCTGCCGTTGGGCATCTCCCTTTGACCTAGGACCGGCTTGTCTCTGAGTATTTCTTTTTTCAAAATTTTCGCTACTCCTCTCCAGGCTCATTAATATGCTGGGCTATTGGAGCTAGCCCCACTCAATAGAATGCAGTCAGGGCTATGCAGCCACGCTGGACTGGATTCTTTAGCTCTGCATGACCAACCGGTAGGAAGTAGGATTACTACTCCAATTCAAGAACCGACAGGGGGTCTGGATTTGTGGAATTCTACTATTGATGGTCCTCCTCAAGTGGTGACTTCTCTGTGCAAATTCTCACCAGCTCCTTCCCCTGAAGTGATGGTGTGGCAGGGGGAGGATCAATCCAGCGGCCCAGTTCGGACAGTTCCCCAACTGACACTAAACATGGATGACCAGTTTAATCCTGGCCCCCCTCCATCCACTCTAACGGCACAAGCCGTTATTCACTACCCTATTAAGCGGTTGTTGGTTAGCTCGGCTTTGCATATTCCTGAGGATCAGCACAAGACTCCCAAACTCACTCTGAGGTCTAGACCGATCTCTGAACAACGAGTCATGGATCACTATTTTGTCAAGACTGCTTCTACCAGTACTGAACTTAAATCACTCACAGTTATGAAAGGCAAAGCGATGTTAGATCACTCGGTTATGAACTCGCACTCCAATTTCTGTGGACTTAAGGATCTTACGGACAACAGTATAATTGAACTTGCCGACCAGGCGGAAGAACAAGAGGCAAACTACGATCCACCAAAGTGCAATCAAGCTTGGATTCACAGATGGCCCTCACTAATCTGCTTGATATATCCACCCTTGAACATGATCCTGAGTGCCATACCCAATCCTTACCTTCAGAGATCTTTGTTGCCCAGAGTGACTCACCGGCCTTATACCATACTTTGAGGGAGATTGATGAGCGTATTCGCATGACTCACCCCACTGTGTCTGCACTAAATATGGTCCTGACCTCATTTGTCTCTCTCTATGACAATATTTGGGCAGAGTTACAATCTACTAACGCAGTGCTGGCAGATGTAACTATCAAACTTGAGGAGATTGGAACCGCAACACGGTTTGGGAAAGGTGGCTTGTGCCTAAAAGAGGCAGGGGCCATAATGTGGGGGGCTGCCTTCCCTCCCCATTCGGGCCGGATACATTGTGGAAATAATTGAAATCTCCGATAATGTATCTGTGAAGGATCCCTCTAGTGATCCCGCCTCTAATTTGAGGTCAAGCCCGAGTTTAACCTCAGTGATTATCACTCCACTTGGCTTTGGGGGTTTTCCCCCGGTTGTTGACCTTACTAATGAGTCATCTCTGACTGTGGGAGGGACCATGGAGGTGGTGGGTGAAGTGGTGGCTGCAATAGCCTCCATGGTTCCCCCACTATTTCCCAAATTTTTTTTTATAAATCTTTTTTTATTGGTTTATTAAACAGAGAACAAAAGAAAAAAGGAGAAGGTAGCACATTCAACGTGAGTACACAAAAGACATTAGGAGACCCATCATCAAGGTCGCAGTAGATAGCAGTGCATAACATAACTCTTGACAGTTGTGTAGTACGGCGGGGAGGTCGGGTGGGGGTCGAGAATCCGCACCACCCGCCCGGCAGCTGAGCAGGGCGTCGCCGCGGTCCCTTGTTTTGGCCTTAACATTTTATAGTTCCCATTTTCCCCATATTTTCTGAAACTTACGGGGGGAACCCCTCGCATTATAAATTTGCCTCTCCAGGGAGGCGCATCTGTCCATTTCATTGGACCATCTGTCAATGGTTATCCTGTCCCCCGAGCCCCATGTGGCTGCCGTGAGTCTCTTTCCCGCACCAAGTGCTACTCCTAGAAATATTCTTTCGTGTTTATTAAGGTCAGTTTCGCCTCCTATACCCAGCAGGATAAGTTTAGGGTCTCTCGGGATTGTGGTACCAAGTATTCTGGAGAGGCGGAGTAAACACGCAGTCCAAAACTCCTGCAGCACCCCGCATTCCCACAACGCCCTTTTGCATCGGCTGCATTCTGCGTTGCCATCCCCTCCCCAAGTGGCCATTTGCGTTCTGGAGTAGTAGGACCTGTGTAGGATTCGGAGCTGAATCAGCCGGAGTTTAGCATCGGTCCCAATTTCCCGCGGGGACATCAGGGCTTCCACCCACTCTTCCTCCTCCAGTTGCCCTAGGTCCTGTTCCCATTTATCCCTGAGGTTGACGAGCACCCCGGATCCAAAGGAGTTAATTGCCTGATAGAGGGTGGAGGTTACCTTGTGAGGGATACTTTGTGGGAGTATGTTTGTTTCCAAGGGAGAGCAGGTGGGTATATCGGCCAGGTTCGGGAATTGGGTATTAATGGCGTGCGTAAGTTGGAGGTATATAAAGCGGTCCATGGGTGACAGCCCGAGCCTCGTCAGTAGGGTTTCAAAGTCTATCAGTCGCCCCTCCTGGACAATGTCCGCCAGTGTGGATATCCCTTTCCTCTCCCAGGTTTCAAAGTGGCCCACTTTTTGTATTTTGGGAAGATGTGCATTACGCCAGAGGGGTTGGATCAGGGTTGGTCCGTCTTCCCAGCCTAAGTATCTATGTATCTCCCTCCAAACTCGCTTTATGTGACTGGACCCGGTCAGTGCCGCTCTTAGGTTCCTTGGGCTATCGTATAGTATATGCAGGGGGAAGGGGGGGCCAGTGTCCCCTGTCTCCACTCGGATATGTGGTAGCAGCGGGTCTTCGTGTAGCCATTCATTCGCCACCCCCGCTTGTGCCGCCCAGTAGTATGTGCGAATGTTGGGCAGTCCTATACCCCCTTCCCACACAGAGCGGTAGAGCGTTTTTAGGGCAATGCGTGGCTGTTTCCCTCCCCAGAGAAGTGTGCGGAGGGTCCGGTTGATTTCTGCGTATGTTGTGGCCGGGATGGGGAGCGGGGCATTTTGGAGGATGTACAGAAATCTCGGGAGTGCCAGCATCTTAAAAAGTGCTCCCGAGTAATGAAAGTGGGAGGGAGTGCCAGTGGGCGACATCGTTCTCCAGTTTTTCCATTATAGGGTGCAGGTTCAGTTTGGGGAAGTCCTCCTGTGTCCTGTTAATTCTTATGCCTAGGTAGGTGAAGCCCAGAATTGAAACAGAGTATGGACAGGGATCTGGGATTGCTTCCTCCCTTCCCTGTACCGGGAAGAAGATTGTTTTCTGTGTGTTGACCCGGAGTCCCATGAAGTGTTGGTATTCCTCCAGGGTTCTGGTCACTATCGGGCAGGAGATTATTGGGTTGCTCAAATGTATCAAAAGGTCATCCGCATACAGCGAGACCCGTTCCTCCCCGCCCCGTGGCCAGGCGAACCCTGTCCATTGTGTATCAGTTCTCAAACGGATTGCCAAAGGCTCGATGGCGAGGATAAACAGCAGGGGAGAGAAGGGGAATCCCTGCCTGGTCCCCCTACTCAGCGGGAATGTGGCGGATGATTTCCCATTGACTCTTACAGAGGCCTCGGGGAGGGAGTAAAGGAGCTTACACCATGACATAAAGTATTGTCCAAAGCCCATGCGTTTCATTATGGCCCACAGGGCATCCCATCCCACTGTATCGAAAGCCTTCTCAAAGTCCACTGCCAGGAGGGCCAGCGGGGACGGGATCTTGTCAGCACGATCAAGAGCAATCTGGACCCTGCGGAGATTCATTCATGTGGACTTACCAGGCACAAATCCACACTGATCCGGGTGGATTAGAGATCCAATCATCCCCAGCATTCTATTGGCGAGGACTCTGGCTAGTGTTTTGGCCTCCCCATTTATTAGAGAAATTGGCCTGTAAGAGGCGCAGTGCTCCGGGGGTTTCCCTGCTTTGGGGATCACCACTATTGTCGTTTTCGGAGGTCTGGGGGAGGGTGCCCTGTTCTCTGCTAGGGAGGAACATGGTGTGTATATGTTTCGTTGTCGTTACACTACATTTTTTCCACAGTTCCACTGGGAACCCGTTGGGGCCAGGGGTCTTCCCCGTCTGTAGTTGAGAGAGGGCTTCCCCTATCTCGTCTTCGGTGATGGCTGTGTCTAACTGTTCTATCTGGGGTTCAGAAAGGCGGGGGATCGTGATCACGTCCAGAAAGTTTGGGATGTTTGCTGGGGGTTCTCGTATTTGCGGGGAGTATAGTTCTCTGTAGTAGTTTGCAAATTCCCCGGCGATCTCAGCGTCCCCCGTTAGTAAATCCCCATCCGGGGTTTGGATGGCCCGTACTTGTCCTTTACTCTGCTCCCTACGCTCCAGCCAGGCTAGTGTTTTGGTGGGTTTGTCTCCCCTCTCATATATCTGGCTCCGGACCAGCCAGTGGGCGGTTCGGGCATTGTCTAAGGCCCTGTCTTTCAGGATTGTTTGGGCTGTGACCAAGGCCTCATGTGCCTCCTGGGTTCCCTCTTCGAGGAACTGCTCCTCCCGCCTAGTTACCTGGGCCTCCGCTTCGGAGATTGCCTCGGTGTGCTGTTTGCAGTGAGCTGCCACCAAGGAAATTGCTTCCCCCCTTATGACGGTCTTGTATGCCTCCCACCTTATTATTGGGCAGTCCACAGCCTCCTCATTTAAGTCGAAGTATTCCGATGTTTTATTTGCAAGCCCCTCCAGTATTTCGGGTATCCCTAAATAATAGGTGTTCAGGCGCCAGGTGGGTTCCTGTTTTGCTGTCAAACCCTTGAGTTTCACCAACAGGGGGGAGTGGTCAGAGATCCCTCTCGCCAGGAGTTCTGCAGACAATAGTCGATGGCCCATGTTCATAGGGGTGAGGATATAATCGAGTCTGGATAGGGACCGGTGTGCGTTGGAATAGAACGAGTAGCCCCGATCCATGGGGTGGGCTGCCCTCCATGTGTCAGATAGCCCCATAGCTTCTGCAAAGGTGAGGAGTTTGGTCGGGGTGTCCGCTGCTCTGCTGCCCACGTGTGTTCTGTCCCAGGCTGTCTCCATGACCTCATTGAAATCTCCCCCTATTGCCCATGAGTCTGCCCGTTCTTCTAGTATTATATCTTGGAGCTCAACAAGGAGTTCCGCTGTAAGCGTGGGAGGTGCATACACTGCCACGAGGCCCCAAGTCTCCCCCTGCAGTTCCCCCAATACCATCACAAACCTGCCCCGAGGGTCTGCTTTGACTTTCCTTGTGATAAACGGGAATCTTTTATGTAAGAGGATCATGACTCCCCTAGAGCCTCTGGAGAACCCAGCGAGGTATGTGTGTGGGTAATTTGATTTCCTAAAGAGCCCACTGTTGGTACCGATCAGGTGGGTTTCTGTTATGAATGCAATGTCTGGGGAATGGCGGTTAAGGTATTGGAGTACCAGTTTACGCTTTATGCCCGTCCCCAAGCCGTTCACGTTCCAGGTCAACAGAGATATTTGTCTCTTTTGTGTTATATCGGCGTGAGTCTTTATTTGGGGTTATATGGAAGGATGCAGTGTGTTTCCTGTGCTTCTATTTTGTCGGCCATTTTGAGGCGTAACTGACATCTGAGCCCTTCTGCCGTTCCTATTTGATGATCAATTTTGTGTACTACATGTGCAAACTCTAGAACCCTAACCTGTGAACCGTAGGCCATGTCCGTGCAGAGTTTCTGTTCTGCTGACCATTACTGCAGGTACTTGTGACATGAGGCCTTTCCCTTCCTTCCCCAAGAAAACCCCCAAACTCCCCCCACCCTGCACTTCCCCCAACCAGAAGTACCTGTTCCCCAAACCGTTTAAACTACTAGAGGGGCAAAGGCCCCAACTCAGTGGCGGGGGGAGGGGTCAGAAGGACCCTACCCCGCAACTCGTGTGGTTCAAGGTAACCACTGAACGTAAAGTAGAACTAACAGTGAAGAGTCCCCCTCAGGGGGCGCAGAGGTGTTAGTTGTCCACTTCCCCCACAGCCCCTCCAGGGCCGCCGGCTGTAAGGATCTCATACCGTTTCCTTAGTCCTGTCGCTCAGTAGTTGCACAATTTCAAGTGTGTCCCATGTTGATCGGAGATCCGAGTTTTCCGGCTTCTTCACGTGGTGTGGTGACCTGTCCAGCAGGGTGGTTGTTGTCTCCATCGTGGCTGTGGGGTGTGCTTCCACCCGGTCTATTCGGGCATGGAGTAGAGAGGACCTGTGTTTCTAACCACTCCCAGGCCTCGCGGGGGTTGTAGAACACATGAACCTTGCCGTTGTGGTATACTTTGAATGTTGCCGGAAAGAAGAGTGCGTATTTAATGCCCAGGGGTGACAGTTTCTTTTTTATGGAGTCGTAGGATTGTCGCGACTTCTGGACCTCTCTCGTGCAGTCGGGGAAGAACCCGATTCGGTTACCATTGTAAGTAATGGGGCCAGTCGCCCTTGCCATGTGCAGTAGTGTGTCTCGGTCCCTGTATTTCATGAGTTTTGCGATTACCGTTCGTGGGGGGGCCCCCGGGACTGGTCTGCCCGTCGGAACTCTTTGTGCACTTTCTATTGAGAAAAATTTGGAGAGTTGCTTGGGAGCCATCAAGTCTGCTAGCCAGTCTTCCAGAAAGAGCTCCATGGGAGGGCCCCTCCTCTTTCTCGGGAAGGCCGAATATGCAGAGATTATTCCGGCGGGACCTACCCTCACTGTCTTCAGCTCTATTTTCGAGCGTGGTGATTTTCCATTCCATTTGTTCAAGGCGGCCTCCCAGGTTTTTAACTGTGTCTTCGGTGTCGGATATTCGTTGTTCTGCTTCCCCAACCCTGGTAGTTAGGTTCCTTAAGTCTTGCCTCACAAAGGACACCTCGGAGGCCAAGCCGTCTATTTTGGTCTCTACTGAGGTTCTGGAGTCGTTGATTGCTGCCATGATGTCGGTGAGAGACAGCGTTTGGGCCGCATCGCCCTTCATTGACTCGTTGTCCGCCCTACTAATTGGATCCGGGAGAGCCGCCGGGGTGCTCATCGTGTATTTGTCTATTTTTTTTGGGTCGTTCCTCTGCGGGGCTGATCCTTTCCCATTCTGACCCTATGGGGTGGCACTGGGTGCGGGTGTGTCTCGATGGATCGGAGGTTCCCTCCTGGGGGGTCCTTAGGCCTTCGATCCGTTTCTGTGGCCTCCGGTGGGTTGCCGATTGGTGTCCTTATCCCTGTTCCCAGCGTGTTGCTTTGCGCCCTGTCGGGCCTTGGCCTGCGCAGTCTGGCCCTATGTCCAATGTAACCCAGCCCTGGGCATGCTTTATCGTGTAGTTCAGGGGGGGGGGATGATTATGCAGGCGGTGAGGGTGGCGCCAGTCTGATGTGTCGGCGTGCTTGCTCCGACCGAGGTGGCAAGTCTGGGTCCAGGCGTCTGGGGGCGAGTCCTTGGCTTCCCTCCCAGTGCGTGGTGGGTGCTTTTTCCTGGTGCTTGGTGTGAGCACCTTTACTATTCCGGTTGGGTTGCACTTTCTTAGCAGGCAACCTCAGATTGCAGCGCCTGGGGCCAGGAGCAATCCCCCAACATGTCCGTTTCCGACCCGCTGGTGTTCTGTCCTCGTTGCCGGCCGCCCCTGAGATTTCCCATCCCCCTCCAGCTGCCGTGTGTGCCTCCCCCACACTCGATGTTTCTTTCCCGCGGGCAGCCCTCAACCCAGGCGGCCCACGCTCGGCGGGGGCTGGGGAGGGAGAGCCCGCGCAGGTGTCGTGCGGGGGGGAGGGGAGGCTGCGGCGGAAGCGGCTGGAGCGGAGGCCCAGGGGGGGAAAGGGGAGGGTAAGTCCTCACCTCTCACTTCGCTGGGCGACGACACCGGTCCCGCGACAACTATCCCGGGAGCCTCGGGGATCGATCAGTGTACGAGGCGTATCTTCAGTGGGGCTCTGATGGGCCCTGCTGATGACGGCGCTTCCTTCACGCCGACTCTGTCACCGGCAGGGCTTTCACAGGAGACTCAGGCAGGTCTGATTTTTGCCTGGATTTTTCGGGGGGGATGCTGGTGCATTCCCCTGCAGTGGTATGTAGTGCAGGTCAGCAAGAGAACCGAAGAAACTGCAGGATTTTGAAGGATTTGGGCAGCCCTGGCGGCGCGACGTGGAGCTAGGTCTTCATCCGGCGCCCCCTGGTGGCCAACCGTCACCATTTCCCAAATTGATTAGGTAAAAAAAGGGAAACTGGTGAGGTGCAAACCAGGGGCTAGATGGAATCGTATCCTCTCTATTAGAGCTACCCACAGAACCCTTTTTCGATCTAGGTTGTCACTAGTCACTGAACATGGAATTTTTAATTCGGAGCCCCCACCTAAAGCTATACCTGCGAACTCCATGGTTCAAACAGACTTTGATCCATCTACTTGCTTGGGTGGGGCAATCTATGGTGGAGCCCAGGTGGGCTCTGCTCTCCCGGATAAGGCCTTTATGAATGCAGGGATATCAGGGAAAATTCTGGGTGCACAGGTTTAAATGGCAGGGGGCTTGATCTGGAGCCAAGGGATAAGTCTGTATTCCCTCAACCCTTGAGATTTTTGGGTGGTGGCTCTATGGCAATGTGTTCACTTGGGGCAATTTCTGACCGGATTGAGTCTATCTGGGACCCATGAGAGGGGGGCGTCCACCTCAGCACCACCGTTCCAAAAACCTGTGATAGGACATTATCTGCCCCAGGGGGGAATTGAGGAGAGGAAGCATTCTGTACAGACGCCAACCTGGGAAGGACCAGCTGGTTTACCTAGTCTGCTTGACTTATCAAAGATTTTGGGGGCAAGTAACCTTGGGAAATTGCCTGTTACTGTAAACTTTGGGATGGGCTCAGTGAACCTTGGGGTGGGCTGTGGATGTGGTAAGTCAAGATACTTGGAGGACCTAGTGGATATTCCCCCAAGCTCTAACTATCTCAGAGTAGCCTCGGGATGAAGGACCTGCTACAGTGACTATACTATCCCACTAGCTACGCCTGAGGGACCCTTCTAATGCACAACTATCAACTGTACGTGGGACCCGTATGACTCCATTAAATTAACGAGCTGGTGACCCACTTATCGCAAAAGCTAGGGGAACACTGGGTTCGAGGTTGATGGACAAAGGTGCTAATCAGAGGCCCTATCGAAACAAAATTACCAGCACTTTTGGTCCTAATTATCGCATATGTGTGAACCGATAAAACATTCTGTCCATTTTCTCTGAAATGGCCTCTTTGGCACTGGTGGCCTCGTCTGATATTGGGAGAGTTGCCTTCCCTGAGAGGGATCATGTGGATATTTGTATTATTCACCAGAATTCTCCCTTGGTGGAGGAGCTGATCCTCACACAAAGTGAAGCCCTCTTCAATCTTGGCTTCGAAATCAAACTGTTGGATGGGGAGAAGGGGGCCCCTGATCTAAGGAGGACAAGCAGAGTACTATTCCTTCCCAAGTGGTCACTGAGAAAGCGGGTTTTGGGAATAGAAAAAGTGGTGGGAAAGAAATAGATTGGGCTACCATAATCTCCTTTCTGTGACAGAAACTGGTCCCATAAAGTTCTAGCTGGCGTTGGCACTGTATGGGATGCTGTGTTGCTCTGTTTAAAATCCTGGAATACTCGGGGCAATATTCAACTTTTCCCAACCCGCTCTGCATGAACAACCTGAGACTAGCCAATTGTATTTATTTTTGTAATTATTATTATTATTATTATTAATAATTATTATTATTATTTATCTGCCTACAAAAAACATGACTGACCTCCACTCCCATTTTGGATGGCTATAGTATCTTTATTCAATTACCCAAGGAAAGTGCAGGCGGAAGGCCCTCAGGGGTCTTCTTATTGCAATAGAAAATTCTTTGGGGCTGAGTGGGCTACTAATTGATAACTTGCCATTTGGTGTTTTGGGGGTGGATCTCACCTCTATAGATGGTTTGGTAAAACTTTGAGTTATCTATATATACTGGCACAAGGGCATTGCACAGGTGGATGCCTTTGTGGAGAATGTCTGCCCTATTATCGAGGATTGGTCTGGGAGGTTTGTGAATGGGAGAAATGTGGTGGTGGGTGATCTGAATGCAAATTGTGTTTCCCAGCACTCCACTTGGGATTTTGTAGGACTACCACTGGCCAATCTGGGAAGCAACATTCGGGGCGAATCTGGTATGCAAGTCTAGGCGGTTGGGGCCTTCAGCCTTTAGTGGGAGGAAGTCTGATCATTCTCCAGAAACTGATTGGCATACATGGCATAGGGGCAACAGCTCATCTCTTCTTTTTTTTTAAAAATGTCTTTATTGTTTTCTTTTAACAACAACAAAACACATAACATACAAACAACCTTAACATAAATGGCTTATTGGCACTTCGTACGGATCTTGCCCTTCCATTGTAGTTTCATAGTTTCCCCAGCGACCTTGTTAGTTCAGTCCGGACCTCCCGTTGGGTTGAGCACCAGGTCTGGTACGCATAATGTTCTATTCTTGCGCTTCGTGCTTGGCCTTACTATTTCGCCTATGGACCCTCTGTTTCCGAGGGATCTTCGGAGTTTCCCTCCTCCGAGTGGCCAAAGAGGTCTTGTATTAGTGTGTTCCATGCAGTCAACTTGTGCGCAGTTTCACCTTCCCCTCTTATCACTGCTCTTGTCCACACCACTGTCTCCGCCTGCGTCCACTTCTGAAGGTCTGACCACCATGCCTCCACATGCGGGCCCTCCTTTGACTCCCATGTCATTGCTATCCTTCTCTTGGCCAATATACTTATTAAATCTTTCATCTTCGCCAGATGCGATTCATGCTTACCCCCTCTCGGGAAGAGACCCAGTAGGTACTTTTCGGGGTGTTCCGCCTGGATTTGAAGTCCGCTTCCTGCTATCTTAAGTCTGATCCCGTCCCAGAACTCTTGTATCACTGGGCAGGACCAGAACATGTGTACCATGTCCGCTCCTTCCGACGAGCAGCAGGGGCACCCGCTCTGGGCTCCTGTCTTGACTTTATTCATCTTTTTGGGTGTGAGATACGCTCTGTGCGTTACATATAGCTGCGCCTGCCTAAATCTTGCATTTCTGGATACCTTTTCTGGGTATCGTAGGGCCCTGGTCCATTCTTGATCGCTGAGGGGTCTCCCCAACTCCTCCTCCCAAAGCTGCCTCGTGTGTTGTTCCTGTGGGTTTTTGGCCTTCAATAGCTGTTCATACAACCTGGAGGTTGTGTGCGTTCCCTCTGCAGTGTCATACCATACGTCTAATGCCGTTTCCTCATCCTGGTCTTCCCAATCTGGCCATCTTCTCGTGATGTTTCCCAGCATGCCGGTATATAGGATGAATTGACCCATATGTATTTCATATTCATCTACCATTTCGTGGAAGTCCGCCCACCTTCTCTCCCTTCTCAGGTCTCCAATTTGTGCTACACATTTGGCCTCCCAGTGTGCGCGATATGTTGCTAGTGTATTTGTGTTCCCTCCCAGGAGACCCGCTAGAGGGATTTGCGTTGACTGCGGATCTTTTACCCCTTGGAGTTTCCACACTCTTTTCCATAAGTCCACTGCAATGTTGAGCATGTTCGGCAGGGTTCTGAGCTGGGGCCTGTCGAGCCATAGTATTTCCCTTAGGTAATACTGTTTCAGTGCTGGCTGGAAAATGCGTGTGTCTATTGTTTCGTCTTCCCTCAGCCATTTTACTGCAAATTGCAGCTGCCCCGCTAAGTAGTACTTCTCGAAGTCCGGTAGTCTGATACCCCCTTCTTTGTAGTCCTTCTGCAGGGTCCTTAGTGCGATCCTATTTCTCCCTCCCCCCCATCGGAATGAATGCGTTATTGTGTTTAGTTTAGTGAAAAAGGCCCTGGGTATGCTGTATGGGATGTTCATGAGGAAGTATAATAGGCGGGGCAGCACCACCATTTTCAGGAGGGCTGCTCTTCCCATCATTCCCAGTGGGAGTGTCCCCCAGAAGGTCATTGACCGCTGTGTTCTTTCTAGAGCGACAAGCGTGTTGGATGCATGGGTATCAGTGGTGTCAGGATGTATCCCTATACCCAAATATTTGAAGGTGCGGGGCGCCCATGGCAGACCCAGGTCCGGCAGACAATGTGGGGGGACGTGTTTCAGACCTGCTATGGGGAAGAGGAGGGACTTCTCTTTATTAATCGCTATGCCTGAAAGCCTGGTGTACGCCCCGATCGCTTCTAGGAGGCAGGGTAGGTTTGTGGTTGGCTTGCTTACGAATAGGAGCATATCATCCGCGTATAGGGAGATTTGGTGGCGTACCCCATCTATGTCCAGTCCGGTGTCTCTATATTCTGCTCTAAGGAATACCGCAAATGGCTCTAGGGTCAGAATATATAACATTGGCGATAGCGGGCACCCCTGCTTGGTTCCCCTGTGTATCTTCCACTCCTTGGAAATGAATCGCCCAGTTTTCACCCTTGCTCTAGGTTCCTTGTATAGTAACCTGATCCATCGGAGGTACCCCTCCCCGATACCAAAGTGGGTGAGTACACCAATCAGCCATTCCCAACGCACAGAGTCGAAAGCTTTGACAGCATCCAAAGACACTATTACGCTCTCGTCTTGCATTCGATTTGTCTCATCTATCACGTGGTGAAGTCTGCGGAGGTTCCAGGACGTGTTCCTTCCCGGAACGTAGCCCGTTTGGTCCGGGTGGATCAGCGTGGGTATTACCTGTTTTAAGCGGTTGGCTAGGACTGCCGTTAGTATTTTAGCGTCCTGATTATGAAGGGATATCGGCCTATAGGAGGCGCATTTCCTAGGGGGCTTCCCTGGTTTGAGAATCGGGACAATTATTGATTCCGACAGGCTTGTCGGGAGACGCATGGTCTCATATGCGTCTTGGAATGTCTCTAGCAGTTTCGGGGCAATGGCGCTCTTGTACGTCTTGTAGAACTCTCCCGGAAGCCCATCCGGGCCTGGGGTTTTGCCGGTGGGAAGTTCTGTGATCACCATCTCTATTTCTTCCACCGTGAGGGGTGCATCCAGTAGCTGAGCATGTTCTTCCTCTAGCCTCGGCAACCCTATTTCTACCAGTGCATCTGTTATGTCCTCTGGGCCTATTTCCGGATTCGGGGCGTACAGTTGCTCATAGAAACGCGCAAACATTGCGTTAATGTGCCCTTGGTCCCTGATCTCTGTCCTGGTGTGGTCTTCTAGCACGGTTATGGGATCCTTTTTATTCTCCTGTCTGGTAAGCCAGGCCAGGAGCCTACTAGGTTTAACCCCTTCCGTGTGTAACCGCTGTAGGTACCGCCCATAGTTTACACAAAACAAGCAGAACACAGTCTTCAGCTGATTCCGGCGCTACTTTTGAGTTAGATTTAATGTGCGTGTAGAGGCAGCAAGGCATAGGTCTAAATCTCTCAGACTGCAGAGAGAGCAAAATTCATACTACTTCAAATTAGACCTTATTCTAGCCTGCGCTCAAAACAGGAATTACACATTTTCAAAGTTTACTCGTTGTGTATGTCCGGATAGACACAAAGAACTCTTGAATACGACAACTGTTTTGATTTTCTTAGCCTTCCCGGCCTTGATTTATTATAAGTTGAAAGTAAGTCACTTCAATTTGAATTCAAAGGCTCATTCAAACTTGAGAAAAATAATATTAAAGTTACTGTTAACCAGCCTTGTCCCTTGTCCCGACACGTGTTTCCCCGCCTTTTATATGGCGGTTCCTCAGGGGTTTTAATGGCTGAAGGTTCTTACTAAATCATATTCATTATTCTCATGCATAACGGTTGATAATTGGCCATTACAATCCTAATGGAGCAAAAAAGAAATGAAAAACAAATAAATAAGAGGCTGTCAATGTTTTCAAATGTAGTCATGATGTAAACTTCACGGCTATTTTTGTAAATAGTAAAACAAAACAATTGAGCGAAAAAAGGGAAAATGGACTTACATGTGCAGTCTGTAAGTCAAAGTGTGATGCTTCTTAAATCTCATATTAGTTTCTAACACGGTGTCTCCATAACCAAGTCTAAATTGTGTAAGTAGATAGAAACAGAACGTTTTCAGAATCTCCATTTACGGAAGATTAATAGTTAGTTGTCGTGCTTATCCAAGTGACTGTTTAAAAAGAAAAAAAGATTTGATGCATCTTACCTATGTATTCCCAAAAACCTGCAGTGTGTGCAGAGTAAACTCCAGCGGTACGATTGCCGAGCAAACTGTGGTTCGCGCTGACGCGTTTAGATTGGATCACGTGAGAAAAATAGAACGCTCACGCATATGTCACGTGAACTCTCAACGTGCTGCAGTTGACATGACACCATGTTGGATTGGGAAAGAGCCCAGAGCCACCTGTGTATTCAACATTATATATCGATCAAAGAGTATGTAGTGTTGAAAAATATCTAATTGTACTAAATGTGAAGACAACACGGAGGCCAAAACAAAAGCCTCCTTATGATGTGGAGTTAGAGGCGATAGGTAAATGTGACTAAATTTGGATTTCTAAAAGCCGTGAAGATCATATCGTGACGCAGTTGGATAGGCTAAGAATTTGTCAATCTTGAAAGAAATTTGTTTAAAACGAATAGAAAAATTTCAGAAAGGAGGCATAATTAATTTGTGTACATTATTGTTCCCAGAAATAGAATTTGTTGTCAATACGTCAGATGCCATATATTGGTTAAATGTCAGTATAATGTAATATATATGTTAGGTTCCAAAAAACAAAGCATTTTTAAAAACCTGGTTAGACAAAAATATAATAGATATACATAAAGCGAAGTAAAGAAAACATAGCAAATAAATATGGAAAATAGATCATAGTAAATAATACATAAAGAATGGTGGCAGCACAAAAATGACACTCAAAATGTTATTCTCATAACACAATAAACATTGTTTACAGGAAATGGTGTAATTCCTGATCCACATTTAAACCCATGTGGATTGTGTCCATTGACCATATCCAAAACGCCTCTCTTTTGCTGGAAATGGAAAGCAAGCGGAGATTTCATGTCCTTGTTTTTGATTGCTCGCAAATGTTCACCTACTCTTATTTTCAATTTTCTAATTGTGCTGCCAATGTCCATTTCCAGCAACATCATGTAGAGTCAGATCTAGCCAAAATTAGATGCTATGGTATTGAAAAACTGTCCACCCCAAAAAGAGGAGGTAACATGGAAAAACTCCTTCGCAAAAGAGAGGCGTTTTGGATATGGTCAATGGACACAATCCACATGGGTTTAAATGTGGATCAGGAATTACACCATTTCCTGTAAACAATGTTTATTGTGTTATGAGAATAACATTTTGAGTGTCATTTTTGTGCTGCCACCATTCTTTCTGTATTATTTACTATGATCTATTTTCCATATTTATTTGCTATGTTTTCTTTACTTTGCTTTATGTATATCTATTATATTTTTGTCTAACCAGGTTTTTAAAAATGCTTTGTTTTTTGGAACCTAACATATATATTACATTATACTGACATTTAACCAATATATGGCATCTGACGTATTGACAACAAATTCTATTTCTGGGAACAATAATGTACACAAATTAATTATGCCTCCTTTCTGAAATTTTTCTATTCGTTTTAAACAAATTTCTTTCAAGATTGACAAATTCTTAGCCTATCCAACTGCGTCACGATATGATCTTCACGGCTTTTAGAAATCCAAATTTAGTCACATTTACCTATCGCCTCTAACTCCACATCATAAGGAGGCTTTTGTTTTGGCCTCCGTGTTGTCTTCACATTTAGTACAATTAGATATTTTTCAACACTACATACTCTTTGATCGATATATAATGTTGAATACACAGGTGGCTCTGGGCTCTTTCCCAATCCAACATGGTGTCATGTCAACTGCAGCACGTTGAGAGTTCACGTGACATATGCGTGAGCGTTCTATTTTTCTCACGTGATCCAATCTAAACGCGTCAGCGCGAACCACAGTTTGCTCGGCAATCGTACCGCTGGAGTTTACTCTGCACACACTGCAGGTTTTTGGGAATACATAGGTAAGATGCATCAAATCTTTTTTTCTTTTTAAACAGTCACTTGGATAAGCACGACAACTAACTATTAATCTTCCGTAAATGGAGATTCTGAAAACGTTCTGTTTCTATCTACTTACACAATTTAGACTTGGTTATGGAGACACCGTGTTAGAAACTAATATGAGATTTAAGAAGCATCACACTTTGACTTACAGACTGCACATGTAAGTCCATTTTCCCTTTTTTCGCTCAATTGTTTTGTTTTACTATTTACAAAAATAGCCGTGAAGTTTACATCATGACTACATTTTAAAACATTGACAGCCTCTTATTTATTTGTTTTTCATTTCTTTTTTGCTCCATTAGGATTGTAATGGCCAATTATCAACCGTTATGCATGAGAATAATGAATATGATTTAGTAAGAACCTTCAGCCATTAAAACCCCTGAGGAACCGCCATATAATAGGCGGGGAAACACATGTCGGGACAAGGGACAAGGCTGGTTAACAGTAACTTTAATATTATTTTTCTCAAGTTTGAATGAGCCTTTGAATTCAAATTGAAGTGACTTACTTTCAACTTATAATAAATCAAGGCCGGGAAGGCTAAGAAAATCAAAACAGTTGTCGTATGCAAGAGTTCTTTGTGTCTATCCGGACATACACAACGAGTAAACTTTGAAAATTTGTAATTCCTGTTTTGAGCGCAGGCTAGAATACCGCCCATAGTTTAGCCTCCCTAGTTTTTCCCAGAGCAACATACATTTAGTCCACAGCTCTATCAGCTCTCCAGGTTCCTCCCCCTCTTGCCCCGCTCGTTGTTCTTTTAATTCGATCACCCTCTCAAGTTCATTCAACTCCCTCATGGCCGCTCCCATCAATCCTCCTGTTTTGCCTATTGCCGCTCCCCTTATTACCACCTTGAATGCGTCCCATAATACATTGCCACTCTCAACACTGCCCTAGTTTTGCTCGAAATAATCATCGATCACCTCCTGGAGGTGTTTCTCAAACTCACCCTCTCTCAGGGTCTCTGCTCGAAGTCACCATGTTGGGATAGGGGCTTTCCTATTGGTGTGTGCCCATGTCGCCACTATTGGGGCATGATCAGAGAGTGTGCGTGCTTTAATGGTGATTCCCGTGATATCTTGTAGTGATTCCCTGCCCGCGAATATATAGTCTATACGTGTGAATGTTCCATGTGGTGCGCTATAGTGTGTATAACCCCTCCCCTCCCCATGTACCTGCCTCCATACGTCTGCTAGCTGTAGCTGCTCCAGGATCCTATCCAGTTCTTTGGCTGGGGGCGCTGGCTTCTTGTATTTATTATTAGACCTGTCGAGGAGGGGATTCAAGGTGCAGTTGAAGTCGCCGGCCCAGATGAACGTAGCCTCCCTATATTGCGCTAACTTGGGCACTAGCTTTTTGAAGAAGTCCGTTGCATCAGTATTCGGTGCGTAGGTGTTGACCAGGCATACCTCTTTGTTTTCTAGCATGCCATGCACCAATACCAGCCGTCCCTCTGCGTCGATTTCCTGCTTGAGTAGCTGGAACGGGACCCCCGGGGCAATCCATATTAGTACACCTTGTGCGTAATTTGAATATGTGGCACTGTATACCTGTCCTCACCATTTCTTATCCACCTTGGTCTGTCTGTCTCTTGTGAGGTGTGTCTCCTGTAACATCGCTATCTTAATTTTCATCCGGTTTAGCCAGGCATAAACCCTAAGTCTCTTGACATACGCATTGAGTCCTCTTACATGCCAGGTGGCTATCGTCAGTTTGTCTGGTCCCATGATCGTCTTTGTTTGCCTGGCTTCATTATCCCACTGCCGTGTCCTTGCACCCTGCCCTTTAGTCTCCTAGTACCCATCTGCCTCGGTGTCCTGGTCCTGGATCCATGCCTCTTGATGCAACCACTGCTGCTGTCGCATGGTTCCTGTCCCATGTTACTCCGGTCTCTTATTGTCTGTATTATTTCAATGTCCTTTACAATAGTCCTTCCGTAGTTTGTGCCGTGTGCTGCCCATTCACTCCATTCAACGTCCTTAACTTCAACAGAAACTGGAAAACTAACGCCCAGCCACCCTCCCCCTGCTCGGGCTCCGCCGCTTCCCTCGTCATGCTCCTGTGAGGGGGGCAGACTCGCCACAGGGTGATGCCTTAAAACTGACATCCAAACTAGTAGTTCATTCTTCCCGGGGGCGCCGCTTCTCTCAGCCAACACAGCTAAAGTGGGGCCGATTGCTCCTCTATTCTTACTTCTAGCTTCTTTTAACTTACGTAATGCTTATTTTCTTTGTTCCAGGTTGCCTTTGTTACTCCTCATCGGGGTCTATTTCCAGGATTGCTAGCGTTTCTCTGCCTCAGCTAAGGAATGCCTTGTGAGTCCATCCAACTGTGGGCCTCTTCGGTGGAGTCGAAAAAACATGTTTTGCCTTGGTGTATCACCTTGGGTTTAGCGGGGAACAGGAGCATGTATCTCATCCCCGTGGTCCTGAGGCGTTCTTTTGTTGGGTCGAACTGTGCCCGTTGCCTCTGTACCATGGCCGTATCGTCCGGATACATTGTGATCTTGGAAGAGTTCCTGATGATTTCCCCCCCCCCCTCCTTGAGAACGCTAGTATTTTCTCCCTGTCTTTGTAGTTCATGACCCTAGCAATCATCGCTCTCGGGGGGGCACCCGGCTGGGGTCTTCCGGTCAGGGCTCTGTGTGCCCTTTCCACCACAAAGCCCTGGGATAGTACACCTACTCCGACCTCCTGGAGGAGCATGTTTTCAACGTACTCAGTGGGATCTTTGCCCTCCTCACCTTCCGGAATTCCAATTATGCGGATGTTGTTCCTCCGCGCTCTCCCCTCTGCGTCTTCCACTCTCCTTTCCAGAACCTTAATTCTCTGTAATACCTCCGACATCTGTGTCTGCGTTACAGCAACCCCTGCCGTATTTTGCTGCACCTGCTGTTCTGTCGCCGTCACTCTCTCTATTAGGTTCCTTGCGTCCTGGCGGAGGAGGCCCACATCTACCATTACTGTATCCAGTTTATTTTCTAGGGATGCTTTCAGGGCCCCAATTGCTGTGTCCATTTTGTTTTCGAGCGATGCTTTCATGGAGGCGATTGCCTCCAGTATCGTGCCTTCGTTAGCGGCTTTCGCCGAGCGTGAGATGTCATCCACGGCTGCTGCCTTGTCCGCTGATGGCAACAGTTTGTGTCCGGACGCCTTCGTAAAAGTCTCCATGCTTACTTGCTTGGTTTTCACTTCTGTTTTCTTGTTCGGCATCGTGGGGGAGCCGTCCTCTTCCTGTGTTGCCAGTACCGGTCTTGGCTGTGCCCCACGTGCCGTAACCCCTGCTTCTTCCCCCGCCCTGCTGCTCGGTGTTTACGAGTCTCTCCGGCGTATGTTCTTCGGGCACCTTCTACTTTATAATAGGATTATTACACTCTTCCGGCAGGTATATACGTTAGGCCCTCGTTGCTCCCGGTGCTTTTTGCCATCGGATGTCTCCTGTCGGGTGTCGCTTCAGGCTCAGGCCTTTCCCGTGCCTGCTGCGTGTGTCACCTCACCATGTCAGGGGCCTCCCTGCTTCCGCGTCCCACTTCCACCGGTCGCGCCGATCTTCACGCCGTGGGGTTGACTCGGGTCTGCCCCGCACTGGTTTCTGCGTTATGCGCGGGATGTGTCCCTCTAGCCGATCGTATAGACCATGTAGATTCTCCGGCTCATTCTGTATTACACGGCCGGGGTCCTCCTACAGCTCGTGCATCCGCCATATTGATTTCGCGGGACGATTCCTCTCCGGCGGTCTATCTTCTTTTCGACTGCCCGGTTTCCTCCGGGGGCTTCGCCGGGTGGGCAGCAGGTGTTCCGGTCTCTGTGGAGAGACTTTGGCGGTCTTCTGGAACCAAGAACCTTTATTCTAGTTTTTATCGGATTTTGTCGGGATCGCTCCGGAGCTCCTCAGCGGCACGTCTCACTACATCGGCTGCTTAGCCACGCCCCCTAGCTCGTCTCTTCTTGATTATATCTACTTAGACTCCTACCTAATGAACCATTGTGTTTCCTTCCATGTGGTCACAAATGCCTGGAACGATCATTCCATCCTGACGGCTACCTTTGATTGGACACTGAATTTTAGGGAATCTCGGCTTCAGCCCCGAGTGACTGTTAATGTGGCTGGCAATGCAGTGAAATGAACGGACATTAATATCCACCTCCTGAAGCAAAACCTAAGGGATGCACTCAAATTATCCACCCTTGAGTGGAAGCTAGATAATTTTAATGTGAGTGAGTTCCAGATGCTCCTTGGTTCACTTGTTTCTGGGCTTGTCCCAGGGATTGGTACTAGGACGAAAGGACATGCTAGACATACTCACGGCTACAATGGGGAGCTAGCTGATGCAAAAAATGCCATGCAGAGGGAACTGAGACTCATTTGTTGCGTTAAAATGGATGAGGACTCCCACCAGGATCTGGTAAGGAAGATCAAGCAGTCCTATAAAAACTATTGCAAATCATTGTAAAATGCCCTCTTGCAACAGGATTCAGAGAAGATGTTGGGGATTCTTATTAATACTGAGGTTAGTGCCTTTTGGCATTTGGTAAATGAGCAGGACCCCAACTATGTAGTATCCCAACTCAACTCAATATCTGAACTGGAATGGGTACAGTTCTTTGAGAGGAGGTTTTTGGCTGTCAATGACTTCCTCCAGGACGATACCCAGCTTGCCTGAGGGGCCCTGCCTGGGATCCCCAACTGGATATTAACATCATTTATTCCTTGATCTTCAAATGTAAAAGATCCCGAGCCCCAGGGCCTAATGGCCTAACTAATAACACTTTTAAGGAGGACCAAAACCTCTGGGCGAACCTTCTATATTTGGAATTCAAGGATATCATCTCTACAGGGGAAATGCCTGATCCTTGGAGCACAGCCCACATGGTCCCTATCTTCAAGTTTGAAAGCAGGGTGTATCCAACTAATTACCGTCCTATCTCGTTATTGATGCTGATTTCAAGATCTTTTCAGAATTCCTGCTCTCACATCTTGAAGAATGGGCTAGTACGACCCACCCTCTTGTCCAATTTCAGACCGGGTTCAGGAAGGGCCATTCTACTAATATCAATGGCCTTGTCATCAAATGCAAACCTAGGGGCTGTAACGATATAGCCTCGAATGACCTATCCGCTGCATTTGATTGTGTGGACCGGGGTACATTATGTGCTAAATTGGACAAGTGGGGTATGCCAAGGGGGCTCCCGAGACTCATCAGTGGGGTCTATGATAACTGCGGGATTCAGGTCCGCTTAAGTCAAAAGGCGATGTCTCCCGGAGAATGCGATCTTACCAGGGGGTCAGACAGGGATGTGTTCTGGACCCCTGGCTGTTCAACCAATATCTGTCGGATGTTACCCTCTCACTTGCGAAGGAAGGGCTAATTGCTCCCAAGGTAGGCCAGGCGAATATTATCTGGCTTGCATATGCAGACGACCTTTAGATCTTTGACCTAACTAGGGTCGGTCTGCAAAGGTCACTTAATAACTTTGCGAGCTACGCCAATGACAACGGGTTGATCATTAACCCTAGTAAAACTAAAATTCTCTCTTTCAGAAAAGCGAGGGTGAAGACTACCGGACATGTGGGCTTTGTGGGAGGTATGCCCTTGAAGCTTTTGGATTCTGTTAGGTATTTGGGCTTCAACATTGCCGCTTACAAAAGGTCTAATCTAGTTAGTGAGGCCCTGTTACATAAGGCAAAGCTTTTAGAAGCTCAGATTGTTAAGATCGACCGTAAATTTGGAAGATTCTCCCTTAAACCTGCTGTAATGTTTTTTGAGGGGAGGATTGTACCGAAACTGACCTATGGTCTGGAATTAAATCCGGATAAAGAGCATAAAACTTTGAATAAAATTGAGGGTGGAATATGGAGGAGGATCCAGGGGTCCCTAATGCTGTTCCATTGCCAGCTTTGAACTAGGGCCGGTTTCCCTTTGGGCGAGGGTCCAATGGGCCTGTTTGTCTTTATTTTCAAAAACTATGGACCCTATCCCGGACTCTCTGTACCAATTGACAGTCCTTCACAAGGTTATGTCGATTTCCATCTCTCTTAGAAGATTCATCATCTGCTTTCTTTACCCTCCAGATCATCCTTCTAAGATGGAGGAGAAGTTCCACTATCTGGACACCAAGAGGGCTCTCAGCAACTATGTCTATCAGATGAGGGACATCAGGCCAAAGGGCCAGCTCTTTATTAGTAACTTAGAAGTTTGAGGCGTGACTCGGCTGTTTTCAAGCATAGCTTGTCCAGGTGGATTGTCCTCTGCATTTTTGTTCTGGCTAGGAAAGAAGTGCCTTAAGATCTCATGGTCCACTCTACTATAGCCTCATCTCCCTGAATATCGAAATTAGGGAAAATCCTCAAACTACTTGGGATTCTCAGGTTGTCCAAATCATTTTCTAATGTGGCTCCTTCTCAACATGTGTTATTTTCCTTTGTGCATTCAAAAGTGTATTACAAAAGGCATTGGCAGCGCTTAGATTTTTAGAAAAGTGTTTCCATCTCCAAATCCCTTTGATCTGAGAATATCGCCATTTTCCTGTTTTCTATTAATAGGCTGCCAGTTGTTGTGAATGAAAAGGCAAAACCAATACATTCAGTCAGAGGTGACCAACACTGTTATATGGTACCAATCTTGAGTATCTGCCCTGTGTGATTTACTTATTGGCCCTCTGTAATCATGTATGTAATATCTTGTAGCTCTCAATGAATAACTAGAGACATGGCAGCTACCTCTTCCTTGGACGGTGTTGTCTTTTTTTTGGACATCTATCAGGTTGCTTTGTCGGCTTCTTTGCCACTTTTGCCAAGTACTGAGGCCTGCATTCCTTAATGGAGAAGGAAAGTCCCTTCAAATGCGCAAAACAGATTACAAAAACTAAGAAAGAAAATTCAAAAAAACATACGTGTTGTTATCAAAGATGTCATGTTAGATATATTTACAAGTTTGTACACAACAAATTACACTACATTGTTTCTAGAACTGTGTTGTAAATCAGTGACGAAACTGTGCATAAAGTAAATAATACCAAAGTAATATTCAAAAAGAAGAGCACAGGAAGTAAAACATTACTTAAATTTGGAAGTATAATTTTGTTGGTCTAAATACATTTTTGACCAGGGACTATGTCCATGCTGTCAGTGTGTGAGTTATCACAACCTTAAATGTGTAATCAAGAAAAAGAACAATGACATTTGCTCTGATAAACTCTCAATTTGTAAACATGTTAGTGGCTTAACTTCACTTAAGTTTTGGCTGAAAGGACTAGTTCATTTAAGCAATGCCTTTTTCAGGACGGAAGCTTGTGCATGTAGACTCTTGTGAACCATGTATTGAATTATTCCATGAAAAAATAATAAGCATAAACACGTAGTTGTCTATAATTCCTTTAGGAAGTGACTGATTTCGAAAGATACACATTTGAAATCAAGATGTCAAGTTATTTACCCACTATGGAATGCTCCATATGGATGCACATGGCATGTCAAGGCCGTTAAATGAGAGTCCTCAACATCAAACACCCATCTGGAGAAAAAGCAATGAGCAATACAATGAAGCTCATTGGTTTCACCTCAACCCAAATGTCGGTGAAATCAGAGGAACAATATGTTTGGACATAAGTGCCTTACCCATAGAAGAATAATGTGACCCGCTACAAGTCTGGTTTTATTGCTGAAGTTACAATGAAAAAATGTCAATGCCTATAATGTTTGTGCCACATCACAGAATAACAAATACAAGCCTCCAAGTTTGTCACTCCCCGAGTTGCTGCTGCTGCTGTGTGTTGTGACGCTGTGCTCAACGTTTACCTGCCATATCAACTAATGATCCAATATAACGGCCAGAATCAGGTAGAAGTACTGAGCATCTTATATCTTAACAACGTCAAGAGTTGTAACCGTTACTACAGGTGAATGCACGCAGGTGTTTGGTATGTGCAAGGGAGTTAGACAAGGGAGTGTATTGGCGCCTTTGCTGTCTTTATTTTACATAAACGATCTAGCATTGCTCATCCAGGATCTTGATGGTGATGCCCCATAATTTGGAGGCACCAGGATGGCCATTTTAATATATGCTGACAATGTTGTTTTAATCTCTCAAATGGCACATGGATTATGCAAGTAACTGGAAATGTCATTTAATTTTATCAGTGTTTGACACTTGACTGTGAATATGGCCAAGACAGTGGCAATGGTTTGCCACCCAACCAAATCATTAAAAATACTCTTGAAGTATAACAATGAAAACATTAAGCAAATAGAGTATTTTGACTACTATTGGGCCTGAGAGTTTCATCAAAAGGAACCTGGACGGACCAAGAGTCACGAAGCAAGTGCACACTTGCACAAAAGATGCGTGCTACATTAAGCTTTGCAGCCAGGTTTGGCTGGAGGGTTGTTATCCCCACTGTGAAAGTCTACAAAGCACAGGTACACGCTGCTATCTTGTATAGGGCTAAACTGTGGGGGTCATGTATCATTGAATCCTTTGTTCAGTGGACAGAAGGCATTCCTGGAAAAAAATGCTCATGCCACCTAACAGTGCACCCACTGTTCCAGTTTACTGTGATATTGGACTCTGCCCAGTAACTTATGAGGCATCTGTAAAACCCATTTTATTCACCTCAACACATCACAGTTGCATTTCACAAGGATGTGTTGGGGGATTTGATGGAATCAATAGAAGCCCCAAAATGGAAACAGCTACAATTTATAAAAATAAACTCATGGAACTGGATCTGCCCGCACTTTGGGGCAGACATATAGGACATACAACAGATTCCCCATAGACTTTTAAAAGATGGGTTTAGTGCCTGGGCACTGGTTCATTTTATAAACCTTTTAACTGCCACAGATGAACTTTACCAGAAAACATTTCAGAAATGTGAATTAAACATTTTCTGTTATGAAAACTCATGACTTTCAGAATTTCTTTGGAATAACATTTGGATACTTTTTACAGTAGACTATATATGAGCAACCTAATTGGGGCTAACTGTGAAGCGCCTTTCCTAACAAAGTGGAGTCACTTTGTTTTTTGGAGATTATATGTTTGAATAGGTCCTAGTGCTACAGGACCATTTATGGACTGGCAGCTCCAGGCGAAAATATTTTGAAACACACCTTTGGATCTCTAGGATATTTGATGCAATAATCCTAAATTTCAATTTGCAAGTGGTGCCCTCCTCTCTCTTTTTATTTATAAATCTTTTTACTGCCATGGGTTTCCCCCCAACCCCCCCCCCCCCAGTGCCAAGGCCTTTTTTGGTGATTTTGGTATTTCGCCATTCAATGCCTTCTAACGTTTTCTGTTTCATTAACCCCTTAAGTGCCAAGGACGAGGTATCTCGTCTTTGGCAACAGGGAGGTAATCCACAGGACGAGATACCTCACACTTGGCACTTAAGGTAAAGAGCAGGCAAGTGGTACATTAACCAACCTTTGCCTGCCTTTGAAAATTGAATGGGGTTACAAAAACTATCTGATGTGACTGCCCAGTGCCAAAAATGGAACATTTGAAATGAAGTTCAGATTCAGCATTCTACTGTTAGCCTCATTTACTGTGAAATGGAATCCAAACTCTCCTGGTCAGTGTCCCTTCTGCTGTGATCAAATTGAAAGTAAGCAGCATTTCGTCTTCTCCCGTCGTCATGCTTTTACCTATTTTACTAAATTATACGTTTTTAAATACACTAGACACATTGATATTTTTTAAATGTGCAATTGTTCCTGATGTCGTAAAACCAACTTCCAGTTCAATCGAAAGTGCACAGTTTCTTAGATGCAATCATATGCATTCATAATAACACCAGCCGTTTTAGTTACCCCTTGTCTATGAATTTGTTTTTATTCTTTTTATTATGATGCTTCTTATCTTTCTTTGTGGTTCCTAGCTGTTGTTTTGTTATGTAAAGAAACGTATGTTTTCTGAATAAAGACTGAAAGAAACAGTAACAGTATCAGGCAACTGAGGCGTTTCGTCTTGGTGCTATCTGGGGTGTGTGAGGGTCTAGGAGTAAGAGACGGACACAAGGGGTGGCATGATGATTGGCAAAAACCTTTATTATAAAGTAATATGGGGGAGTTGGGGAAAAGTCTAACTAGCCCTAAGTCTAAGAGAGGGATCCCTGCGTCAACAAAACAAACTAATGAATCAGTCTGTGTCACAATGTCCAAAGTAAAGTTTGCTGCCCTATGTCCATAAAACCTACTCTGTCCCTCACACGCTCAACTAAGAATAATGTGCAGGGGAAAATGTCTCTTGACTGCTGACCTGCAGCCGATATTGTCACCCAAACAAAAAAGTTTGTTCCAAAATCAAACAAAAGCTCAACAAGACTTGGGTGTTATCTCCCTTTACCCAGTGTCCTTCCTGCATAGCGTAACTAGCAAATGTTCCACAAAGACCCAAGGATTATGGACCCTCTCCTCAGGGTCTCTTCTCTTTATCTGCGCCTCAGCTTCTTTAGCACGCCTTCCTTGGTGTACTCTCCTGCCAAGGAGGATGATTGCTCTTCTTCTTCTCTGTGCTGCCATTATTTTGTCGTGTGTGAGGGGAACTCCTCTCCCTTCCTTATACGCCTTCCTTGGTGTACTCTCTTGCCAAGGAGGGTGCTTGCTCTTCTTCTTCTCTGTGTCTCAATTACTCTATCTTAATTACTCACAGTTAGGGTGGCTCAGTATGTGAAACCCTCCCGCATGATGGGGCAGTTAAAGTAGAATGTTCAAAGACCCAGTGGCTCTATTCCAATATATATCCAATACTGAAAATGATGGTTGCTTCGCCTCGCATTAGGGATATATATCGAGCCACCCTAACCGTGAGAACGTTACTTTCGAATGGATTGTGTCCTCCCACGTATTCCTCATCTTATGATAACTCGTTGTCTTCAGCTTTGCTGCTTTGGAAAAATGTTTTCTCTCGGCAGAGGGCGCTGTGCTCGAGGTCGTGGCGTTGATTGTCTCTCGACGGACTTCGTACTCTGTCGACGTCACCGATGGTATAAATAGCTCGAGCCGCGCCCGTTGCTTCAGTTCTGTTTTTCCGATCGCTTCGCTATCGAGAACAGCGCGCTTCAGATTTTCTGTGAAGAAAATGTCGTCATCTTCGACTCGTTCGACACCCAAGACTGGGTTCAAGAAGTGTGTAGATTGTGGATCAAAAATGTCGATCACGGATCCCCACCGGGTTTGTCTCTGGTGTCTCAGTTCCAGTCACCGAACCGACAACTGCGGTTCCTGCCAATCCATGACCGAGAAAGTGTTACGCTCACCTGGCTCCCACAGGGGCGTCGGTCGGACCCGGACAGCTGCGGTCTCCACCCACGTGATGCGTCGTGCAGCGATGACTGACTGGATCTGCCCTCCTAATCTTGTCTGCTTAACCCGTAGAAATATTCTCCTGCAAGTGGAGAGATGGATTTAGCCACTTGTGGATTCAAGTGATGGCACCCCCACAGTCCTCCCCAACTAATCACCTCCAAAATGCCCTCACAGCAATCTCACCTTATATTCTTGGAAGATGAGCTCTCCATCCTGCGTGGATTTGCAGGGGCGCGTCGATTCCAGTTACTTCACTGGTTTGAAGGTTCGGGAGAGTTCCGGAGAGTATTGACTCTGAGGTTCCTGGTGAGGACCAGTAATTATTAAGTTCATAGAGTTCAATATGTCCGATGTTCACTCTTGTTCCCCCCCTTCCTTTCTTGTCTTGCATCTGGCTCGTGAAAAGATGCTATTGTGGCAGCTGGTGGCGCTCAGGTAAGAGTCTGTATTACCCGGCGCTGTCCGGTAAATGTTGCACGTGGAAAACGTGTTGTTTTGTCTCTCTTTACAGATGCGGCACGTGAAAATATGGAGAAGGTGGTAAGAATTATATTTGTTGGTTCCCTCGGCTCACCTTGTGGTTTTCTTTTGTCTCCTAGGTGCCGAAGTTCGGCGAAGAAATGATGGAGGCAGCGCCGACCCGAAGGATTCTGTGAAGACTGGTGAGTATGGCGCGGTGCTGCAGCTGGAGGTGCGGCACGTACAGAAATTATGTTCTTTACAGGTCCGGAGACGAGATGGATCCAGAATCAGGTGTGGAATAGAAATAAGTTCATTTTCTAACCTTGTCCCTTTCTTTCCTCTTTGTTTTAGGAGCTCCGGATTCGAGGCGGGCGTGGCAGAAGACTGGATTCAGGCTGCAGGCACGGTGAGCATTACGCTGCTGGATGCAGAATAACGCGAAGCGTGTGTTGCTGGTCGGGCGTGGTTTAAATAGCCTCAAAAGTAGTCCCAGGTAAGAGGTCCCTAGAACCACACCCGAGTAAAAAATAATCCCTGTGGAAAAATAGTCCCTTTCAGGCTTTATGTTGGATTGGAGTCATTTGCAGCATGGTCTGCCTGAGGTAAGTAATTACTATGAGCCTGGCGCCTTAGGCCCCAGGACTGAACCCAGATAGCCCCTAGCCGGGGCTGCTGAGGTTTTACTAAATGTCTAGATGCCTGCTCCCGGGGCTGATGGGCTTGGTCCGGATGCCTGGGGTAGGCATCATGACAGCACTCCCCCCCCCAAGGCCCCTCCTAAAGTTGTTCTTCCCCTGGGCCCTGGTTTGTCTGGGAAGTTCCAATGGAATCTTTTCACCAACCAAGGTGCATGGACGTGGTCACTAGGTTCCCATGACCTTTCTTGTGGTCCGTAGCCCTTCCAATCGATTAAATAAAAAAGTTTTGATTTAACCATCTTGGAGTCCAAGATATTTTTTACCTCGAATTCAGGTTCTCCATCTATCAAGATGGGATCGGGTGGTTTGGTTAATCTTGTTCCTGGTTGAACTGGTTTTAAAAGTGAAACATGAAAGACAGGATGAATGCGCATATTAGAGGGTAATTCCAATTTGACGGCTACCGGGTTCATAATGGCCTTAATATTGTAAGGTCCCAAATATCTAGGGTTAAAAGTCCGAGTTCCCTTCAGAGGTATGTGTTTTGTAGCCAGCCAAACTTCATCCCCAATCTGGTATTGTGGAGTTTCACTTCTATGTTGATCAGCATTTTTCTTATATTTCTCTTTTGCTTGTTTCAAATGTTCTGTTGCCTCTTTAAAGGCTTGTGTAATAGTAGAATGCAAATGACTAACTGCAGGCATTTCTAAATGCTGAGGCGAATCTAGTTCTGAGGTTCGAGGGTGATGTCCATATATGGTATAAAAGGGGATTTGTCCGGTTCCAGAATGTACAGAGTTATTGTATGCATACTCGGAAATCCATAAAATATCTTTCTAATTACTTTCGGTCTGGTGTAGCATGCAACGTAGGTACTGTTCAAGGGTCTGGTTGGTCCTCTCCGTCTGACCATCGGTCTGGGGATGGTGACTGGTTGATAACCTCATGTCGATTTGCGCCAGTTGACAACATTTCTTCCAAAAATGTTAAATGAATTGACTACCTCGGTCAGAGACCAATACGGAAGGAAATCCGTGTATTCGAACAATGTTTTCGAGGAACTCCTTGGCCATAATTGAAGCAAAAGGTAATCCCTTTAGAGGAATAAAGTGGGCCATCTTGGAAAAAAAGATCCACAATAACTAGAATGGTGTTAAATCCATTACATGGAGGTAGATCTTTAATAAAGTCTAACGATAAGATGTGCCATGGTGTAGGTGGAATATCCAAAGGTTGTAAGAAGCCAGCTGGTTTTTTCTTCTGACTTTTGTTTTGGGCGCAAATGCCACAAGACATTACAAATGACTTTACGTCTTTTCGCCAGGTGGGCCACCAGAATTGTCTCTTAATTTTAGCTTCAGTTTTTGCGATACCTGGGTGTCCTTCCATCAGGGTGTCATGATAATTGGAGATGACTTGTTCTTGTAGTTCCTTGTGTGGTAGAAATAGTCGCCCTTGATAATAAGGTAGGTCATTGATGACTGAGTAGTCCGAGCCTTTCTTCACCCAGTCCTGCAGGGCTGTTGGTTCGAAGAGTTGTTGGATCTTTACTTGAATATCCTCTAGTGTCTGCAGAATGGTTATGCCAAGAATTCTTTGTTCTGAAATTATAGGCACTGGTTCCGGGTTCGCATATGCTTCTCCCATCCCTATTCGGGATAAGGCATCTGCCTTGCCATTTTTACAACCTGGTCGATAAGTGATCACGAAATCGAACTCGGCAAAGAACAATGCCCATCGAAGTTGACGCGACGATTGGGCCTTGGCTGTTTTTAAATACTGCAAGTTCCGGTGATCTGTGATTACCGTATTGGTATGCCTGGCACCGAGAAGATAATGCCGGCAAGCCTTGAAGGCGGATTTGATGGATAATAATTCTTTATCGGTAACCGCATAGTTTAACTCGGATGCCGAGAACTTTCTGGACCAAAATGCTACTGGGTGAAGTTGACCGGTTTCAGGATCCTTCTGGGACGGGACAGCTCCCATGGCTAAACTGGATGCATCAGTTTCAACTGTGTATGGAAGTTCGGGGCGTGGATGCTTTAAGACAGGTGCAGGCGTGAATTTCGCTTTCAGCTCTTGGAAGGCCTTTTCAGCTTCTTCGGTCCACAAGAAGCGTTTGTTTTTTCGCAAAAGTGCTGTGATAGGGTGTACAACATGTGAGAAATCCGGAATGAATCTGCATTAGAAATTAGCAAATCCGAGCATGCTTTGTACCCCTTTAACTGAACTGGGTGATGGCCACTTGAGGATTGCATCCACCTTTCGAGAGTCCATTCAGACTCCTTTTGGAGTCAGGATAAATCCAAGGAATTCAACTTCCGTAGCATGAAAAACGCATTTTTCCAATTTTGCATATAACTTGTGCTGGCGTAAGGACTGCACGAACGTGCTTCACATGGTCTGATTCTGAAGAGGAGTACACTAGAATATCGTCTATGTATACAACAACACAGATGCCAATGAGTTCATGAAGGACATCGTTCATAAAATACTGGAAGGCTGCTGGTGCATTGCACAACCCGAAGGGCTTCACCTGGTATTCGAATAACCCGTACTTCCATTCGTCGCCTTTCTTTACACGTACCAGATGATATGCCCCTCGGAGATCTAATTTAGTGTAGATGCAAGCGTCCTTTACTTGGTCTAGTAATTCGGGGATCAGAGGCAATGGGTGTCGGTTCTTAACCGTGATCTGATTTAATGCGCAGTAGTCTATGCACGTTCTGAGGTCACCTTCCTTTTTAGGCACGAAGAACAAAGCTGAAGATGCAGGGGACTTGGATGGACGAATGAAGCCATTAGCAAGGTATTGGTCCAAGTATTGTCGTAGGTGAAGGTATTCGGGTTCCGTAAGGGTGTATATCCTACTACATGGAGGTTGTGCACCGGGTATGAGATCGATTTTACAATTGTATGATCTGTGAGGTGGTAGGGTGTTTGCCTGTTCCTTTTGGAAAACATCCTGGAATTCTTGATATTCCTGAGGTAACTGCACGACTGGAGTAGCGATTGTGGCCAGGCCTTGGTTCAAGGGTTTTTTCGGGTAACAAGTATGTGCACAATCCGGGAAGGTTATTCTCTTCTCTCGCCAATCAATACAATGATTATGTGTTTCTAACCAAGGTATCCCAGTATTATTTGGAACTGCAGGGCTTTGATTAAATCAAACACAATAGTCTCTCGATGCCCATCCTGACCCAATAGTGTCATCTCTGCGTTGGAATGAGTTACAGGCCCAGAGGCAATTTCAGTTCCATCGACTGTGGTGATGACACCCGAAGTGGTCTTTTTGCAGAGAGATAGATTCATCCTAGAAGCCAACACGTGGTCCACATAGTTTCCTATGGCCCCGCTATCAATGTATGTCCTCACTGCGTGCATACGTGATGGCTGCCTTGGATCTTTAAGGACCATTAGTATGATGAAGTGCGAGGTCTGAGTATCCTTCTTCAAGCTCGGCAAGCGGACCTCTACGCTTGTCGGGCATGGTCGTTTCCCGAATCAGGCTCTGTTTGATTTTTATCAGCAACTCTGGCTACTCTTTTAGATGTTTTTATAGGGCAATCCTGTAGAAAATGTCCTGAGGCCCCACAGTACAGACACTATTGCATCTGCCGTCTTCCTTCTCTTTCCTTTTGAGTTAAGGGTCCCTTGACCCCCCCCGATCTGCATCGGTTCTGATACATCTGTTCCTTTGAGGGTAACATTGGGTTTAACCAATACCCGATTCTCGAACTTAGCTCCATCAGCCTTTCTATTCTGAAGTTGGTGGTCTAACTGGACCACTAAATCTATATATTCTGCAGAATCCTGAGGTGGGTTCACAACTTGGGCCAAAACGTCTTTGAGTTCACTCCGAAGTCTACGATGAAATAATGTAATTCATTTTACCTCTGGCCATCCGGTTTCCACCACTAACCTATTGAAAGTGGCGATATAGGTTAGTAGATCCTGGTTACCTTGTCGTAATGATAAAAGTTTGTTATCCAGGGCCTGTCCCTGTGAATGTCTGGCAAATAGTCTTTCCATGCTCAATTGAAAACCTTGAAAATCCCGAAGAAGAGGGTCATCCTGGTTAACTAATGGAATTGACCAATCCGCTGCGCTGCCAATAAGATATGATAGTACAAAGGCTACTTTAGTTTGGTCGTTCGGAAAAGCTCCAGGTCTGCATAAAAAGTGCAAGCGGCATTGGTTCATAAACACGGCAAACTTTTTTGGGTCCCCAGCAAAACATTCGGGTGGAGCTAAAGGAATGCTCCCTGGTAGAACCACTTGCACAGGATTGCTCGATGAAACAGGAGTTGGATTCCCCCCGAATCCAGGTAATGGTGTTTGCCCAGCTTGATTTTGCAGTAATTGTCTAGCAAGATCATCAGTGCTCTCCTTTGACACAATCAGTTCTCTCCTGAGGGCATTAGTCTCTTGGCGTGCGGAGTGCACTTCTGCCCTAAGTTCCCCTAACAATAGGGCTAGTTGGTCGGTTTCTGAGGTTTCCATAACGCCCGGGTGGGGATTTGTAGATAGGCTTCGCGTTCTGTTATGCTCACCTGGCTCCCACAGGGGCGTCGGTCGGACCCAGACAGGTGCGGTCTCCACCAACGTGATGCATAGTGCAGCGATGACTGACTGGATCTGCCCTCCTAATCTTGTCTGCTTAACCCGTAGAAATATTCTCCTGCAAGTGGAGAGATGGATTTAGCCACTTGTGGATTCAAGTGATGGCACCCCCACAGTCCTCCCCAACTAATCACCTCCGAAATGCCCTCACAGCAATCTCACCTTATATTCTTGAAAGATGAGCTCTCCATCCTGCGTGGATTTGCAGGGGCATGTCGATTCCAGTTACTTCACTGGTTTGAAGGCTCGGGAGAGTTCCGGAGAGTATTGACTCTGAGGTTCCTGGTGAGGACCAGTAAGTATTAAGTTCATAGAGTTCAATATGTCCGATGTTCACTCTTGTTCCCCCCTTCCTTTCTTGTCTTGCAGCTGGCTCGTGAAAAGATGCTCTTGTGGCAGCTGGTGGCGCTCAGGTAAGAGTCTGTATTACCCGGCGCTGTCCGGTAAATGTTGCACGTGGAAAACATGTTGTTTTGTCTCTCTTTACATATGCAGCACGTGAAAATATGGAGAGTCACAAAAGGATGCCTCCGGTGGTAAATCAGGTAAGTCTATGGTGGTAAGAATTATATTTGTTGGTTCCCTCGGCTCACCTTGTGGTTTTCTTTTGTCTCCTAGGTGCCGAAGTTCGGCGAAGAAATGATGGAGACAGCGCCGACCCGAAGGATGCTGTGAAGACTGGTGAGTATGGCGCGGCGCTGCAGCTGGAGGTGTGGCGCGTGCAGAAATGATGTTCTTTACAGGTCCGGAGACGAGATGGATCCAGAATCAGGTGTGGAATAGAAATAAGTTTGTTTTCTAACCTTGTCCCTTTCTTTCCTCTTTGTTTTAGGAGCTCCGGATTCGAGGCGGGCGTGGCAGAAGACTGGATGCAGGCTGCAGGCACGGTGAGCGTTACGCTGCTGGATGCAGAATAACGCGAATCGTGTGTTGCTGGTCGGGCGTGGTTTAAATAGCCTCAAAAGTAGTCACAGGTAAGAAGTCCCTAGAACCACACCCAAGTAAAAAATAGTCCCTGTAGAAAAATAGTCCCTTTCAGGCTTCATGTTGAATTGGAGTCATTTGCAGCATGGTCTGCCTGAGGTAAGTAATGACTATGAGCCTGGCGCCTTAGGTGCCAGGACTGATTTCTACTATGAGCCTGGCGCCTATGGCACCAGGACTGAACCCAGATAGCCCCTAGCCGGGGCTGCTGAGGTTTTACTAAATGTCTAGATGCCTGCTCCCGGGGCTGATGGGCTTGGTCCGGATGCCTGGGGGTAGGCATCATGACAGAAAGCTCTTCGTGAGAGGAGAGGTAAACTGTCGGTGGGGGGGGGGCCTCTAAGAAGGCTACGTCTAAAAAACATAAGAAATCGACTGATTCAAAGGAATCGGATCGCCATAGGCACTCCAAGAGATCTCGATCTAGGAGTGGACCGAGACACTCTTCGTCATCGTCTAAAAATATGAAGAGGGGACATAGATCTCCCTCATCATCTTCTTCTTCAGAGTCGACCGAAGAAATTCGATGTCCGACAAAATCGGATTCTCCCGGTAAATGGGAAAAAGATGATGGAGGTTTTCGAGAACGCGGCCCGACCCCCTCGAAAGAACCTCGAAAAAGCCATACCCTAAGGTCGCTCCATTGGACGACAAAGGGAAGTCCAAGACTACCATGGTAAAAACCAGTAGTGTCGAGGATACTAAAAAAACTTGAGTCGACGCCAAGCCATCGAAGACTCTTCGAGAGTCGAGCACTTCTCCGATGCCATACAAAAAACACAAGTCGTCGAAGGCTTTGACGACTTCATCGACGCCGTCGGCGTCGACCGTTTCGACACCAAAACCAAAAACATCCTTGACGCCCATGTCAAGTCATCTTCAAAGTCATCGAAGACTCCTTCGACATCTTCGAAGGATTTATCAATCCCTTCGACACGTATGGTAGAAGAAGAAAGGAGGTTCACTCCTTTGCCCAGGTCAGACTTTTTTAAGTCTATGTCCTCAATTTATGAGGAATCTGGCTCAGAAGAAGACGAAGTTACTCCTTTTGGAGTTTCTTATGGCACAAAGCAAGTTCCTGAGGAACTTATTGACCAGGAATCTAGAAGGAGAGACCTGAGTGATACTCTACATTCTGCCAGTGGAATTGACACCTCCCCAGAATTAGAGTTTGCCAGACTTGATCCTGCAGAGCATGCAGATGCTGGGCACAGGGGTCTTATAACCAGAGTAATAGAATATATGGGTTGGGGTAACGCTTCACCCGTTTTTGAACAGGATGACATGACGGATATAATTGTCAGAGGGCCTCAAAAAGGCCTCTCCCCTTTCACAGGGCTCTTCAGAGGACGTTGGAGAAAAACTGGGATAGACCTGAGAGTATTGCTGCTGCAGATAGCACTTTTCCAAAAACATATAGACCAGCTGGAACGGATCCTGAATACTTAAATAAGCATCCGACTCCAGAAAGTCTAGTCATTCAGGCAGCATCTACATCAAAACAAACTGCATATCCCACTATTCCTCCAGATAGAGAGGATAAAAAAGTTGATGCATGGGCACGTAAAGTTTTCACGTCAGGCAGTATGGCCCTTAAATCGACAAATGTCACCTGTACCCTGGCCAGGTTTACCCATACCCTGTGGAACTGTATTTCGGCGGCGGCTGATCATATTCCGGAAGGCGAGGAAAGGGAAGGCTTCCTGAATATAGTCAAAGACGGGAAGGAGGCAATGTATGGAGGTATGTCTCCAGTCTGAACTGGATACTGCTGATAGTATCAGCAGGTCCATGGCTGCAAGCGTTGTGCTACGCAGATTTGCGTGGTTGAGGAAGTCAGGGTTTGCACCAAATGTGCAAGCCAGACTCCTTAACATGCCCTTTGATGGCTCGAGGTTGTTTGGCAGCAAGGCTGATGAAAGCCTAGAGAAACTTCAGACCTCGAAAGCGACAGCTAAATCGCTTAGCGCCTCTATGCTCCAGCCTCTAAAACCCTATTCCGGCTCATCTTCCTGGAGGGGTCGTTCTTTTCGATACTACCCCTCTTTTGGTAGAGGAAGAGGACAGGCTTCTCAAAGGGGCAAAAGAAACTTCCCTCGTGGAGCACGAGGAAGAGGTGCAAAATCAGCCTCAGGAGTGACATATGTACCCTCGGCCACTCCTGCAGCCGCCTCCAAATCCCTCTGAGACCTTGTTGCACAAAACACCAGTGGGAGGCAGGATCTCTCAGCATCTGAAGGAATGTCGGGGCATTACCTCAGATGCTTGGGCACTGGAAACAGTAGCCCAAGGTTACTGTCTCCCCTTTCTAAAGGCCTCAGAATCATCCACCGGGAGCCAACTCCGTCAAAATTCCAGATACGCTCCTGTTGCAGGAAATTTGAACCCTGCTAGAGAAGGTGCCATTGAACTGCTACCTGTAGCGGAGAAGAAAAGGGGTTGGTACTCCCCATATTTTCTCATTCCAAAAAAGGACGGAGGACTGAGACCCATCTTGGACTTGAGAAACTTGAACAAGTTCCTCAGGAAGGACACGTTCAAGATGGTGACTCTTTCTCAGATCCTTCAGGCTCTCCAACTCGAAGATTGGTTGGTATCATTGGACCTTCAGGATGCTTACTTTCATGTGCCAATCCATCCAAAGCACAGAAAGTACCTGAGGTTCGCGATTGGCAATTCTCATTATCAGTTTCGAGTTCTGCCATTCGGGTTGACCTCCGCCCGAGGGTTTTCACCAAACTGTTGGCAGTTGTGGCAGCAAGTCTCAGGAGAGGAGGTATTCACATATATCCCTACCTGGACAACTGGTTGATCAGAGCAAGTTCTCCAGAACAAGCTCAGGAACATCTTTCTATCACCTGCCACTTCCTCCACAAATTGGGCTTCTCCCTCAATTTCAAGAAGTCCCACATGATACCATCCCAGAAGCTCCAGTTTATCAGAGCAGTCTTGGACACTTCCTCGGGAAAATCCTCGCCTCCCGAAGTGAGAGCTCTCCACATTCAGCAGATGGTAACAAAATTCCAGATTGCCCAACTTCTACCGGCCTTCGATTTTCTCAGGTTGCTCGGCCTCATGGCATCCTGCATTTTCCTAGTACCAGAGGCCAGGTTGAGAATGAGATCCCTTCAATGGGCACTCAGAACTCAGTGGTCCCAGTTCTCAGGGAATATGTCGGATCTTCTGCAAGTCCAGAGCGCAGTCGCTCAGGATCTTCTATGGTGGGCTTGCAACGACAACATTCTCAAGGGAGAGTCTTTTTAGCAACCATGGCCGGAGATAACAGTAGTGACGGACGCCTCACTCACAGGGTGGGGAGCACACACAAACAATCTGACAATCAGCGGTCGTTGGTCTCCATCGGAGTGCAGACTACACATCAACCTTTTGGAGCTGAGGGCAATCAGACTAGCGCTGAAGGCCTTTCTGCCCTCTGTACAGGGAAAGAATGTCCTGATAATGACGGACAACACGGTGGCCATGTACTACCTCAACAAAAGAGGAGGAGTAGGGTCACTACCACTGTGCAGAGAGGCAATGCAGCTATGGTTCTGGGCAATACGAGAAGGAATCTCTCTATCAGCAATTCACCTAGCCGGAGAGAAGAACACGGTGGCAGACGCTCTGAGCAGGCAGAGCACGGTCTCTCACGAGTGGGAGCTGGCTCAGAAAGTCCTTCTGGAGATCTTCGCCTTTGGGGAACCCCTCAAGTGGATCTGTTCACCACCGCGATCAGCCGGAAGTGCGATCAGTACTGCTCAAGGGAATTTCCTCAAAGAGGAGCTCTGGGAGACGCATTCGTAGTGGAGTGGAATTTTCCACTGCTCTACGCGTTTCCCCCAGTCCCCGTGATTCCTCAAGTAATCAGGAGGTTGAGAAAGTTCAGGAAAACCATGATCCCAACTGCCCCGGATTGGACCAGGAGGACATGGTACCCGGACTTTCTAGACATGTCCATCTGCCCTCCAATACGTCTTCCGCAAAGAGAGGATCTTTTCTAGCAAGCGGAAGGGCAGGTTCTCCATCCAGAGGTCAAGACACTCAACCTTCACGCATGGTTTCTGAGAGGTTGAGATACAAGGATTGGGATCTTCCGGATGACGTAATGGAAGTCTTGTTTTCGGCCAGAAGGCCAGCAACAAAATCTTTGTATCAATGTCGCTGGAACAGGTTTAGTAACTGGTGCAAAGATAAGGATGTGGACCCTTTTCAATGTGGCACTCCAGTAGTGCTCTCCGCACCTCGGAAGAGGTTTCATATTTCAAAATACCACTAATAATTCAATTCTTAAAAGGACTTACTAACGTATACCCTCCAATACCTTTTCATGTCCCAACTTGGGACTTAAATTTAGTATTACAATTCTTGACTTGCATACCTTTTGAGCCTCTGCACTTATGTCCATTGAGGCGTTTAACACTAAAAACTGTCCTTCTTGTGGCCCTATCATCAGCCTGCAGGGTTAGTGAACTTCAGGCTCTCTCATGCAGATCACCATATACTATTTTTTATAAGGATAAGGTAGTCCTTAAAGTTAAACATTCATTCTTACCAAAGGTAGTTTCGGACTTCCATTTGTCACAAAAAATAGTACTACCAACTTTTTATCCTCCTCCTCATTTGGGCAAGGAAGAGGAGAGACTGCACAGACTAGATCCCAAGAGGGCTCTTAGTTTTTACATCTCAATGATGTCTAAATTGAGACAAGATGACCAACTATTTGTGGGTTAAACTGGTCATAAACTAGGCTTATCTGTAACAAAACAGACCATATCCCGCTGGATCATCTTAGCCATAATTGAATGCTACAGATTAACGGGAAAAGACCCACCAGATGGGCTTCGTGCCCATTCTACAAGGGGAATGGCTACTTCTGCAGCTCTAAAGAGGGGAGTCCCGGCAGCAGATATTTGTGCAGCTGCAACTTGGAAAACAATGCATACTTTTGTCAAGTATTACTGCTTGGATACTGCCTCCTCCAATGAGGGATTATTTGCCAAGGCAGTTCTGCATTCTGTTCACGAAAACTAAAACTAGTACTCCTGCCTCCAAAATTGTCACTGCTATGGGAGTCTATCATAAGATGAGGAATACGTGGGAGGACACAATCCATTCGAAGAACAAGTTACTTACCAACTGTAACATTCTTTCGACTGGATGTTCCTCCCACGTATTCCTCATCGACCCTCCCATCCTACCCCACAGTACGGTTTATGTTTTCTTACACTTTCCTCTCACGATGAGTGCATCAGTTATCGGGCACGCCTGGGTGTTCCTCCTATATGTTTCATCGAAAAAACAGAACTGAAGCAACGGGCGCGGCTCGAGCTATTTATAGCATCAGTGACATCGACAGAGTCCGTCGAGGGACAATCGACGCCATGACCTCGAGCACGTCGCCCTCTGCCGAGAGAATTTTTTTTTTCCGAAGCAGCGAAGCTGAAGACAACGAGTTATCATAAAATGAGGAATACGTGGGAGGAACATCCAGTCGAAAGAACGTTACAGTTGGTAAGTAACTTGTTCTACTACTGACGAGATTCCCTAGCCTTACTAATGAGGCCTCTTATAATACTTAACTTTGCCATGACAAAGACAATTTTGTCAAAACACGTGTTGGCTGAAGGACTGAACTGTTGATGCACACAGAATTAAATTGCAGTCAACCAAGCGCATCAAGTTATTTGTATTGATTTATATTGAATAGAATTGAAGCCTACAAATCTTTTCTTGCTAATGGAATATGATTATTTAGACTAGCGCAATCATCCAGAGCCACCCTGTGCCTTTATGATTACTACAGTGTAGCTGTATCAGCATCCAATCATTCAGCCACAACTTCTCTTTTACTTTAAAAGTGTTACTTAATAGCAATTCCCAATCCAGATGTCCCCTCTCAATCAGGTCTCGCATAAGATTCTCACAAATGTTAAATGTGCAGTCGTTCTTCTTGAGAAGTGTTTATTTCAGCAGGCCGAATGGAGAGGTCCTGGCTGCTAAGTAACACTTTCTTAAGAATTACACAAATGGCCACTGAACTATACTGGGCAGCGAAATTAGGCCCAATTCGTAGCGAATTACTTACATAGGTGTACTCTTTGGGAGAGCCACAACTTTCTTCCAGAAAAGACCTTTTCAGGAGGTTTCTCGGTAGGTCTAGACTATCCAAATTGAAATCCTACCTGTACACCAAAACAGGGACTACTTTTTGGTCATAGAACATTATCACAGGACATAAAGAGTAAAAACCATGTTTGTAGTGCAAAACCAGACCATGATTGGCAGTGCTTCTACCTTTAATCTGAGAGCATGTATAATAGGAAGAGATCAAAAATTAGAGTTCATATTGAAGCCCAAATATTTATATTCCTCTACTCTTTCTAACAAGACCCTAGATAAGTGCCATCTAAATCCAGATGACTTCTTAGATCCAGATGAGCCCAGCTCTAAGATGTTAGACTTGGCCACATTCATTTCCCAGGTGTTTAGCAGTGGCATACTAATATAGGGCATTTAGCTGTCGCTGTAATCCTATGGGAGTCTAGTCCAAAAGGACCAGATCCATCTGTATTGAGAAACCATTGAACAGGATGCCCATTTATTTGAGAAGGAAAAGCATTTGATCTACATATGGCATCCTTAATATCCAGTATGAACAAGTTGAACAAAGCAGGGGCAAGAACGCACCCCTGTTGTTTTAATCCTCTAAACAGCCACATTTCCTTAGAACACTTCCCCTGCATATTTAGACGCACCTGCAAAGAGGTTTGACTGAATAGTGCTTCCAAAATATTCAGTGGATACACAGGACACCCCCAGACCTTGACTCATAGACCAATCAATACTGTCAAAAACCTGTTTGAAATATATAAATGATAGATAAATAGGAGAACCAAAGTTTATAGCTCTCTATTTAAATTTTGAATAAACTCATTTAGGGAGGTACCCACACCTTTATTACATCCTGATTGCTTTATATTAAAAAGAGAGCTTTCTTGCACCCAACTGGCAAGTCTTGCTAGCAGTTATAAGGCAGATATATTCCATGGTGTGTCCAAAAGCACAATTGGCCTGTAATTTTGCAGACTAGTTCTATATCCCTTCTTAAAAATCAGGATAATGATGAACAGATAACAGGCATAAGTGTGGCTAACATAGAAAACAAGCTCAGCATGTACGCAGATGACATCTTGCTCCATGTCTCTAATGTGGCATACTCAGCCTGGAATGCCCTCATGTGCTTGAGGATTACAGGTGGGTGTCGGGCTTTAGGGTTAATGTGGGCAAGTCATTTATTTTCCCCATGGGTCGGAACGTAGGGGGGGTGAGGGGAGGAGTGGCGCAGGCTCAGGATTTCAATAGAGGAGGGAAGTATGAAATAGCTGGGAGTGCGGATCCCCAGGGATCTGGATGATTTATACAAGGTCAACTTCCCCCTGCTATTAAGTGGGCTTTTTAAGGACCTGGAGGCCTGGTCGAGACTTATTCCTCTCGTGCTTGGGAAGATTGAATGCAGTGAAGATGACCCTGCTCCCCCGAGTACTGTACCTGTACCAAGAGTTGCCTACTGAGATTCCAGACACCCACTTTGCAGAGTTGAAGCATGGGATCAACAGCTTTATATGGCAAGGACGGCAGCAGAGGGTCTCCTACAGAGTATTAGTGCAGTCGAAAGAACGGGGTGGAGTAGGACTGCCGGATATGCACACTTATTATAGGGCAGCGCAATTCAGAGCACTGATCCCTCGTCTTAGACTAGATCATCAGAAACAGTGGGTCCAAATTGAAAACTTATCTGTGGAGACCGATCGCACTAGGGGAATGGCTCTGGGTGCTGCCAAAGGTGATCCTGAAAATAGTAAAGACTCACCACATAATGAGCCCGTTGTGGGCACTATGGAGGGCAAAGAGGGAAATGTCTTGAGTCACGACCTGGCCGTCCCCATTGAGCCACATATGGGTGCCCCCTATTTGGAATTATATCCCAAACCATGCCAGGTTCTAGGATTGGTTCAACGCAGGACTAGAGAGAGTGGGACAAGTGGTAAAGGGACAGGACTTTGTGGACATAGGGGTATTGGAGAGGAACTTGGGAATAGGGCCGACTTCAGTATTGAAGTATCTGCAGCTTAAAGGGGTATTAATGTCTGGGAGGTGGAAGGCGGCCATGGAAAAGGTGTTGAGCACAGCGGTAGCTATGAGGGCATTAATATCGAAACTGTATCAGGCGCAGAGGGGGAGGTTGGAGTGTACAAGAGAAGATGGGAAAAGAACATGGGGATGGACCTGGACTGGGATAAATGGAGAATGGTGTGTGTAAATGCCCACCAGACATCAATTGCATGTCAGTATAAGCTTCACAGCATTAAACTACTGTACAGAAGGCAGTGGGACCCTGTTAGGCTGTCCAAGATGTTTGCAGGGGTATACCCCCGATGATGAAGAGGCTGTGGCCAAAAGCAAGACTATTGGCATATTTGGTAGGAATGCAGGGAGGTACAGAGATTTTGGAAGGAGGTCCTAGGGTGGATAAGGGCCCTCGATGGGGTGGAGAGAAGCCTGGACCCCCTAATGGTGTTGTTTGGCATGGAGGTCATAGAGGGAGAATGGAGAAGGCTGTCCCACATTGTTGTTGGCTGCAAGGGCCTGTTTGGCGGGGGTGGAAGAGTGAGGTCCTCCCGTGTGAGCGACAATGGACCCTGAAGGCTCTGGACATATATGTGATGGAACATTTGACCAGGCAGCTGCATGACCGGCTCCTGTCGAGGGAAGTGGAATGGTCTGCATTCCTTGGCAAGTATGGCCCGGAGAAGGAGCAGCCTGGGGACTGACAGGGGTATGGTGAAAGTGAAGTGGGGATTTGTAACTACTTGCAGGGAACAGAGGGCGTTTCCACTTTTAGTGCACAACGAGATGCGTACGCCGGAGAATACTGGGGGGTATATTGAATCCCAGACTCGACTCCAGACTTGTATACAGGAGGTAGACTATCACTGCACAGCGATGGAAAATGGAGTAGGGCACATGGGACTCATGAGACACGTTAGGTTGCTACCCTGAGGGGTGGGAAATCTGGGGGGAGGGTGCAGTGTACGTTGGTTGGGGAGAAAAATGCAAAATGGGCAGTTGGGAACAATTTACAGTAAAGCTGTTGCTGAGCCTGATTTTAAAATGTTAAAATTGCCAATAAAACTGAATTAAAAAAAAGAAAATCAGGATAATTATAGATTTCCTCCACGAACGCAGGTTTTGCCTATCTTTCAGTACCTGCATTAAAATAGTGTATAACACTTTCACCTATTGCTCTGGCTGTGATTTCAACATGTAATTTGACAGCCCATCGGGGACCGGGCCTGTGAAGAACTACAATGCTTAATCCGGGATAAAATCTCTTCTATATCAAAATGTATTTACATTGCTAAACTTCCTTATGAGGGTCTAATACTCACTCTATCCTTGGGGTCAGGTCATATTATTACATGAACCTCTGTAGTGGAAGGAGGTGACTTTGCTTATTGTTTGGTGATTTTAATTCAGAGGGGTGCATACTTTGCAACCATGTCAAGGTTCTACTTATTGGTGCCCCCGGTGGAGGGAGCAGACCCCATGTCATATTTCTGGGTGGATGTGGCTATCCGTGTTTGCGAGGGTGACTGGAACAGAAGGCATCTCTTCCCTTTTCCCCAAGTTGTATTAATGAGAGTGTTTGGACCAGGATTGGGAGTTTCTCACCCCTGTTTTTAATATTAATGCATCCTGGTCAGTTATGAGTGATATGTTTTTAAATCTGTATTTTCCATATAGCATTTTGTTACTGTTTATTACAGCGATGGCCAAATTGCTTTTCCAGACATACTTGTGTCATCTTGCCAGCATCACTTGATGCTTCCCCTGCCTCTAGCATTGACACTTTACTTCTGGAGGAAGCTCATAATGATGAGGTCCTGTAGCACTGACACTGGAGGAAGCTCAAGCTGTAGGCTACTAGTATTTACAGGCTACTGCTGGTGTCCTTAAGCACTGGTATTGTACTTCTGGAGTAGGCTTACAATGTTAGGATTTTGTAGGCATGACATGACACTGCTGGAGGTGGCAGCATTGCTTTAGGTTATATCATTCACTGGGCATGGCTTGGGGGAAGGCTTACAGTTGTAATGTGTGTGCTTAAATACAGTTTGCATGTTTACTTATATACTTTAGATGTCATTTTACATAACCATTTTCTAATCTTGAGTCATCATGATTGTATCATGTTATGGATGATATGAATAAATGCACTTCCTTAAAATGTGTTAACAGCATTCATCTGTCAAACATGCAACAATCATGGAGTTGGAAAAAATATTTTCTTAGTTGTTGAATGTAATGCTTCTATCTTGAAAATAGACACTGATTGTGAAGCAAATATGGGGTCTCTCTGTGGGTTTGGCTTTGAAATGCAAACGTGTGATCACAACATGAATGACAAAAACATGAATGCTTATTTGGGGGAATACAGTCACTCCCACATCTGTTCAACACTCTGCTGTGGATGCTGCAGTCCTTCACTAATTGGTATGCTTTATCAGTAGACTGCTCTTAGACACTCTTGTCACCTCTAGTTGGCCAGCTTTGGGATAAGCAGAAGGCAAGAATAATGTATAAGAACAGAGCAGTGAAGGGAGACTAGATGGGTGAAAGATTGCAAAGAATTGTGATATTCAGTCTTGGATGTCTAGTGCTTACCTGAACCTCAACCCCTCCAAGACCAAATTCCTTCTGCTGACCAACAACACCAAACACCCTGACATCCAGGCTTGGCTCTCTTTTATTCACCTCAAGGGCTTCACACGCCAGCTGACCACCTGCACCAGGTCCCTTGGGCTCTGCATCGACAAATGGCTCTTCTACAATGAGCACATAGCAAGGAAGATACAAACAGCTTGGTACCAACATTCCCTTTTGCAGAAAACCAAGCCCTTTATCCCAGCAAACAACTTCAGATCTGTTGTCCAAGACGTCATCCTCTCCCATCTGGATGCTGCCAGTGCCCTTCTATAGGGCCTTCCGGCAACCACAATGGCACCCCTGAGATGCGTCCTACATGCTGCAGCACGACTCATCAAAGCACCCTGCAAATTCAATTACATCACCCGACCCTCATCGAGCTGCACTGGCTACCGCTGAAAGCACATATTACCTTCAAATTGTGCTGCATCATCTACAAGGCCGTCACCCTCAAGTCCCCAATCTACCGTGCCCACAATCCCCCAGATGTACAGTCATGTGCAGGCTTGAACTCCACTCTGCTAGTGAAGGAGGGAAAGAACCAGATGACAGGCCTTCTTTGTCTATGCCTTCAAACTCTGGGACCTCCTCGCTATCAACACGAGACTCACCCCTTCGCTCCTACATTTCAGGAAGAAGCTCAAGACCCTCCTTTTCATGGAATGGCTCTTCACTAACACCTAGGTCCACACTCGCTCCCCACCTAACCTTGTAGAGCACGCTGTGGCTTTTTCGAAGCACCCAATAAATACCCTAATAAAGATAATAATAATAATGATAATAATAATAATCCACTCAGGGTTTTCCATGGAAGGAGAGTGTGCCCTCAGAAAAGGCAAATTGTATGCAAAATCAGTACAGTTCAGTAAATAAAGTTGCTGGGAATCTCATTTCAATTAACCAAAGCTTTTTATTGTTTCTGTGCTAGATGACGATTTTTAGCATCCTCTTCTCGTTTTGGCATGAATTTTGTGAGTTTCGAAGCAACATACCTGATGAAAGGGCTTTTGATTCTCCAGAGGGCAAGAGAGATAAGAAGTTAGATCGCCTCAAACGGAAACTGAAAGAAGTGGAGAAGTTTGCCAAGGTGAGATGATATAAATCAAAACATCAATTTCCCTATTCTTGACTGCATTCTAAAGGCACGTTTTTTTGCTGTAATTATATCTAATTCACCAAACAACACGTATATGCCATGCATAATAAGATAGCTAGAAAAAGTACTTGGAGAAGGCCTATCTGAAAGACAAATACTCTATAAACATATTGTTTGACCTGTTGCAACTATCCACCACAATGACTCCAGCTTTTAGAAATGTTAGGTGCCACATTGATTTCTACAGGAAGTACCAAAAAAGATGTTTAAAAAAGCATATTTTGAGGTGTTAATACGTGGGATAAAAAATGTTTAAACAACAATTTTATTAATGTTCTGAAATTAAAGTAACAGGAACATATAAGCAGAAATTGATGATTTCAACAAAAGCATACCTATTTATAATCTCCCTCAGGCTACTCAGTCATTAATTATGAGGATAACACAGCAGTTGGCCACTGCTTTGCATCCAGTGTAGTAATACTCTGCGCTTAGCTACTAGAAAAGCTAGTCGTACAACCTTTTGTGTTAAGCTGCGTTTCTTCTGGAAAGAGTCGCAGAGGACAGTCTCAAGTTGATGGCGGTACAGACATCTCAGGGTTATGAGGCAATGTCCAAAACCTTTTTCCTAATAGTAATCATATAACATTTTTGTCAATAGCATGTGCCCTACTATATGTCCACAAGCATCTCTGCTTCATTAAAGGCCCTTATAATTTCATAAAGCTGTCATTAATGCCACCACTTGGCTCGGAGAATTTAGATCATACGGTTGCTGGATATGACCCTCTTATGGAATTGCAATTCCATCTAGCACGTCAGCCACCATTGAAATCACAAGTGCAAGGTATATTTTGAGGACTGGGAATGGTTTGTCAAACACAGTATGGACAGTACATCCCCTTTTTCTGGAAAGGTGGCCATGGATATTTGCATATGGTTATAAGAGTGTTGCTCCTGTCATTCAAAGTTGTTTTCCTTGGACTTCCCATCATTACACTGAGGATCCACACAAACTGATTAGATGTAAAGCTTAGCAAAAATGTCTAAAATTGTGCTATGCAGGTTCGTTTGTTTGTAAGAAAAAGATCAAAATCAACTCAGGAGCTTGTAGAGAGATAACTGTATTAGGATACCTCCATATGTGTGTCTGCTTGCTTTCAACCAAGTAAAAATAAGGGCGCCTGGCAGAGTCCTGATCTACCCAGGGGGGTACGTATATAATAATCAAAAATAATCAGGATGTGAGATCCTAAAAAAGCAAGCTACGGTTCTGAACAAAAGAGTTTATTTCAGAAAACCACACGTGTTATTGTTCAATTAGTTTACATAGCTTTCGATAAGCACGAAAGGCTCAAAAAGAATGGACAAGAGTGATTGAGTTTGGTGGAAATACAGATTGAGTATTAACCTCTTTTGTGTTGAGGTACAGAGTTCCACCTAAGGGCACAGTGGTATACAACAGTTAGAAGAACATATATTTATACAGTAGTGCACCCGGGACATAGGGTGGTCCAGGGCATCGTAAAAACAGGGTGTACACAACATAATCTACAAGACATACACGAAAAAGGGTATTTGCAGTTGTGTCACTGGGGATCGACACAGGTGTGTTTCGGCCAGGAAGGCAGAATTGTTGCCTGGATGGTGTTGGCCTTCTTCAGGATGAGCACCAAATGTTGTGTAGTCCGTTTTGTCTGCTGCTGTGATAGCAGTGGTGATGCTGTACAGAACCATCCAAGGATTAGTGCTGGATGGTTGGTGCGAGACTGCACTAGGGGGAGCCGCTACCATTACAGCAGCAGATCCCCCGACGATGCACGTAGCTCTCACAGCTCGCGACTAGGGACCTTTCTATGCCCTCCTTTAGCCAATAGGATCCTGACCAAATCGATACCTCAGGAACCCACGGCTCCCCCTAGTGCAGTCGCGCACCAACCATCCAGCACTAATCCTTGGATGGTTCTGTACAGCATCACCACTGCTATCACAGCAGCAGACAAAACGGACTACACCACATTTGGTGCTCATCCTGAAGAAGGCCAACACCATCCAGGCAACAATTCTGCCTTCCTGGCCGAAACACACCTGTGTCGATCCCTAGTGACACAACTGCAAATACCCTTTTTCGTGTATGTCTTGTAGATTATGTTGTGTACACCCCGTTTTTACGATGCCCTGGACCACCCTATGTCCCGGGTGCACTACTGTATAAATATATGTTCTTCTAACTGTTGTATACCACTGTGCCCTTAGGTGGAACTCTGTACCTCAACACAAAAGAGGTTAATACTCAATCTGTATTTCCACCAAACTCAATCACTGTCGTCCGTTCTTTTTGAGCCTTTCGTGCTTATCGAAAGCTATGTAAACTAATTGAACAATAACACTTGTGGTTTTCTGAAATAAACTCTTTTGTTCAGAACCGTAGCTTGCTTTATTGTAGGATCTCACATCCTGATTATTTTTGATTATTATATGCTTGCTTTCAAGACCACATGGGTCTTTTCATCATGCATGAAGAGACCCAGATGGTATACATGTGTTTATTTCTCATTCAGTAAAGGACCCATGAGGTCTTGGCCTAATAAAGGTATTGTCTCAGAAAGGTCCTGCTGAGACGATAATTTTAAAAAAACAAATTAAGAACCTGCATTGTTTGTGTGACTAACACAGCATGTCAAGGTCTCTTTAAATGATGCTGTAAATGTTGTGCATTCTTCTGTGTTTGAACAGGGTTCACGTTTTCTGCCAAAATCGTTTAGTCTCGATGGATTTCCATCATCAAAGGGGACTACGAAGAGGTATGGATCAGAAGGATCAGAAGGACCAGAAGGACCAGAAGGACCAGAAGGACCAGGAGGACCAGGAGGACGAGGAGGACGAGGAGGACGAGGAGGACGAGGAGGACCAGAAGGATCTAAAGGATCTGAAGGATCAGAGGGATCAGAAGGAACACTCATAGGCCTACCAGAGGTATGAAAATATTTCACTATAGTATGAAGGTATGGTAAGGTACATGTCCAGCGGCCCCTTATTGTAGAAACAATAGATTTCTTTTTCTGGGGAAAATGTTGAAATCTATTGCATAACCCAGCTGATTTCCTGACCTGATATTTTCGCCATCTCAAGAAATAAACGCCTATCTGTTCCAATCTGCCCTTAAATCCAAAGTATTTAAAGCCTATATTGTGTTTAAGATGTCCCTCAAACCGACACAGCCTAGGCTATTTGTGATGGCAGTTTCCCCGAGGAGCCTGGATAGTGTATGGACATCCTTGGAAAAAAAAACATTCATTCTCAGGTCATAGCACCAAAGTCTGACCGGCAAAGCCCTCATTCTGAATTGGTCCTTAAGTTTGGTACTTGATTTGTCCATAATTCCTGATATTTATAGGCTTTTTTAAGACTGGTCTTCTTTATCGGATACAACCATATGAGATGGGAAACTTTTAAAATAAAATTGGAATATTCCCTTTTGAAAAGTTTAGAGAAACCCCTTTCAGTGGGAGCCATGATGATGCGTATCTTTTTTTTAAAACAATTTTTATTAATTCCAACGTGAAAACCAAAAGTGTTACAAAAGTTATACATTCCAGTTTTCATGTATAGTTTCATGTAGTCTCTCCCGTCCCCCCTCCTACCCCCCCTTTCCTGAGCCTACCCCGCATCACCATCATCCACCACCAATTCTGAGGGCGCCCCTTCCTCCATTCCTCCCGAAGAACCTCCATCCTCCCTGCTTGCCTGGTCAGGCTCAGACAGTGTAGCTACTAATTGCCTCCAAGCTACCAGCGTCCCTGCTTCTTCTTCTCCCCCACGTTTAACTGCTTTGCTCCACACCACAGTTTCCGCATCTGCCCACTTCCGAAGATCATGCCACCAGATGTCTACTTTCGGTCTATTAATTGCTTTCCAGCTGATGGCTAATCTGCTCTTACCTAGTATATAAACCAGATCTTTGAGTTTACTGACATGTTTCTGGGCACGCGGCTTGGGGAAACCTCCCCCCCCGCCCCCCACCATCCACGCCCACAGTGAGTTTGTCCAGACTTATCTCTTTCCCAGCCAAGAGGTGGGCTACTTCTTCCCAGAATCTCCTAGTTTCAGGGCATGCCCAGAACATATGTGCCAGTCCCGCATTCACCTCCCCACATTTAGGACATACCTGTGTACCCGCATCCCTAAACCCAGCTATCTTCTTGGGAGTCATATACACTCTATGGGTGACATATAATTGGATCTGTTGCAGTCTCACGTTTCTGGACACTTTTTTGTGGTATCCTTGTACCCTCACCCAAAGCCCATCACTCATTGATTCCCCGGCTTCTTCCTCCCAATCACACCTCAGTTAGATCACCTCTTTCCCCACCTTTGACATCAGCAGTTCATATATCCGGGAGACCTCATGACCTCAATCCGACATGTCATAAAATGTTTCTGTGGCCGTATCGGGCTGTCCAACTAGCACTGTCTCCGACCAGTATCTTTTATCTTCTGCACCAGCCTGGTATAAGTAATGTATTGTCCCCGGTGTAAGCCAGTATCCTCCACCAATGTGTCAAACTCCACCATCTTCCCGTCTTGCCACACATCCCCTAAGGTTGCTATACCAACCGACTCCCAATGCCTTCTGACTGTTTTTCTCATTTGTTCATCCACCCCATTCAGCTCCACTAGCGGCATCTGTGGGGAACACGGGAACGGGTTGCCCATGACTCGGCAGGCCCTCCGCCACATTTTCCAGCCCAAATCTAGCATCTCGTCCCTTCACCTTGCTGCGATTTCTTCAACCAAATACATTCATCCAGAAAGAATGGGGCACACTCAGCCTTCAACAATCTGTACTCTGGCGTGGAGTCCTCTGATAACCATCTCACCACATATTGTAGCTGGCTAGCTAGATAGTAAATTTCAAAATTAGGTCATCTAATGCCCCCTTGCTCGTATGTGTTCTGTAATTTCCATAAACCTATTCTATTCCTGGAGTTGTGCCCTATAAACCCCCTACATACACTCTGAATTTTATCAAAGAAACGCCTGGGTATCATGTATGGTATGTTTACAAAAAAATGCAGTAGCCTCGGCAGTACCACCATCTTCAAAAGTGCCACCCTCCCCATCATGGTCAATGGGAGCTTAGCCCAAAACCTCATGCTATTTTCAATATTGGCCACCGCCCTCTGCGTATTTTGTTTGTGTTCGGCCTCAGCACTGTGGTGAACATCTATCCCCAAATTTCTAAAAGTCTCGGTCTCCCATTGTGTTTGGTACACTGGCAGTTTGTCTTGTGGTACCCCTTTATATCTACCAAGGGGAAATATGCACGATTTTTTGGGGTTCACTGTAATGCCGGACAGCATCGCATATCGTTCCATAACTTCCAAGATATATTATAGGTTCTCCTCAGGGTATCTCACGTACAACAACATATCATCAGCATACATTGATATAAAATATCGCCTTCCTTTTGTATCAATCCCCACCTCTCCATATGCCTGCCTCAAGTATCTATCGCCAGAGGTTCAAGTGCTAGGATATAAAGCATCAGGGACCATGGGCATCCCTGTCTAGTACCCCTACTGAGTTGCCATCGTTCTGAGATGGTTGATCCTGTCTTGACCCGAGCCAATGGTTCACTATACAACAGTTGGACCCACTTCAAGTATTTGGGCCCGACCCCATATTCCTTTAGGACTGCCATCATCCAAGGCCATTTGACCGAGCCAAAGGCTTTCACTGCATCTAATGATATTATTGCAGCTTCCAGGGTGTCCCCTTCCGTATGTTCTATAACATGATGGAGCCTTCTGAGATTGTCAGATATACTTCTGCGCAAAACATACCCAGTCTGGTCAGGTTGTATGAGCCTACTGATGATCAATCTCAGCCTATTTGCTAGCACCGCCGTAAGTATCTTACTGTCTTGATTAAGCATGGACAGTGGTCTACATGACCCACAATCTGTGCTCGGTTTGCTAGGCTTAACGAGCGGGATGTTAATGGCCTCCCTGAGAGACTCTGGTAGCATGTCTTTATCCAACGCTTCATTTAACATTGCTTACATTGGGAGAAGCAACTCAGCCTTATATGTTTTGTAGAACTCGCTAGGAAGTCCATCTGCCCCCGGAGCTTTATTGGTGGGAAGGTGCTTCATCACTTCTTCTAATTCCACTAACGTAATCAGGGCTTCTAAAGGTCTTTCTCCACTGACTTTAGTTTTGAAACGTTGATTTCTGCCAAAGTTTCCATCCAACCGATCTCCTCTCCCCTGGTTACATCTGTATACAATCTCTGGTAATACTTTAAAAAACATTTATTCACATCTTCCTGGGTATCTAGTATCTGTCCATCGCTCCCCTCCACCGCTCTAATTGCCTATCTGGGGGTCTCTCTCTTATATAACCAGGCTAAAAGTCTGCCTGGCTTGTCTCCCTCCGCATGCAGCCTTTCGACTTATTTTTTATAGTTCAGGTTGCATAATCTTTCCCAGTGATTCCTGCATTCTTGTTGTAGTTGCAGTATGGTCCCATCCTTTTCTGGGGTACAGCCACCCTCCCGCGTTATTGCCTCCAATCTTTTTTCTGCTTCATGTAAATCTTGTGTTATACCACCTTGTAGGCTTTTAGACTTAGATATTGCCCCCCCCTCACTACCACCTTAAATGCCTCTCATAATGTGCCAGCCAAATCCACACTCCCGGTATTGTGCTCAAAATATTCTCCTATTTCCTTTCTCAGGTCCTCCCTGAACACCATATCTTTCAGAGCTTCGGCCCTCAGTCTCCACGTTGGGATTCTCGCCCTGGGGGCTGAGTACTGCCATGTTACAAGCAACGGAGTATGGTCTGACAAGACCACTGCTTTGTATTCTGACTTCACTAGTTCTCCCATCATCTCTGGCACAGCAAATACATAATCCGAGTGGTGAGAGTGTTCTCTATTCTGTGGGTGGTCCACCATACGTCCACCAATCGATAATCGCTCAATAGGGTCTTTAAAGCCTTAGCTACAGGGGTGGGCTTCTCAACCTTATCATCCGATCTGTCGAGCTAGAGGTCCAGCGTACAGTTAAAGTCCCATCCCCATATGACCGCCCCTCCAATATATGGGCTGATCCTACCGTATAGATTTTTAAAATAGCTTGCAGCATCTTGGTTCGGGGCATAAATGTTGATAATGCTCAGCTCTATATTTTCTACTAGCCCTCTAATTGGCACTATTCTCCCATCAGGTTCGATGGTGGGCTGTATTAGCTTAAAAGGGACATGTGGCGCTATCCACGTAATTACCTCTCTGGAGTATGCCGAATATGTTGCTCCTATGGTGGTCCCTTTCCATTTTCTCTTCACCACCTCCTGTTTATCTTTAGTCAAATGTGTTTCTTGCAACAACGCAATGTAAATTTTCTGTCTTATTAGATACATCATGACCTTATTACGCTTCAAATAGTTATTAAGCCCCCTGACATTCCAAGTGACTATCTTAAGGTCTCCCATTTCAGCCATACCAGCTACTCCCATTCCCTCTCACACCCCTTCCCTTGCCCTTATCCTCTTGCTCTTTGGCTTGTTTTTGTGGGCCTGCTTCGCTTTAACTCCCCAACTTCCCCCCCCCCCGCCTCCACACACCCAAACTTCCCTCCCCCCCTCACTGTCTCCCTCCCACCACCCTGACCCTCCCCAACTGTCGCCCAGCTCCATCCCTGGAATTCAGGCTACCCCGCATCTAGTCCCTTTCGCAACCTCGGCCGCTACTCAGGGCTCAGGAGGGGGATACTGCTCTACTAGTATCCCTCCTAAACTAACTATTGGGGTGAGAACGCTTCCCCTCTATGTTTCCTGCACAATGTCACCGTTTATTGCCCTCACTTATATCACAGGCACTTCTGCGCGCTTGCCACACAAACAAAACATGTAGTATATTACCCCCGACCAGGGCAGGGCAGGAAGCCTCCCCTACTCGATCCGCGCATCTCAAGGCAACCTGACTTCAGCGCGGGCTGAATCACTGCCTGCAGGCTGTCTTGCCTTTCAAGATTAGCAGCATTGCCCGTTACGATCTGCAAGCCTGCAAGCCTGCACGAGTGAGAATCGTTATGTTATGTTATGTTATTTTGCATTTATATAGCGCCTTATATACCATTGGTATGGTCTGAAGGCGCTGGTAGGTTGAACGCCCTTGGGAACCGAAGTTCAGGTCAGTAGAGAGAGTAGAGGGAGTGCAAAAGTGCGTGTGCGCACCGGGTATGTGTGCAGCTGGTGCGGAAATCGAGTGGTAGCTGCTTCTTAGCTGTAGGTGTGGTGGTTGAGAGGTCAGGAGTATATGTTCGCTCTGGTCGGTTTTACCCAGAACAAGTGTGGCTGCGTTAGGCCTGAGGAGAACGCCTGGCTGGGGGGTGTGCAACCAGCAATGATTACTTAGAGTGATGTGGAGTGAGCGGGAGATGTAGATATGTGAACAGTTATACCGAATGGTGTCATAGTATCTCTGTGTTCTAGATGAGTGGTGGTGTAAGGGGGAGAGTAAGCGTGGGGTGTGGTATGATGTATGTTTTCAGGTGTTTCCATCATTCCAAAGCATGTTAGGTTTCGTCCGTTGCACATATTCGTCCGTTCCTCATATTCGTCCGCTTCACAGATTCGTCGGTCATTATCATCGTCTAGTTCACACCCTCATCCAGTCCGCACACTCGTCTAGTCCGCACACTCGTCCAGTCCACATACTCGTCCTTTCCACACACTCGTCCAGTCCACACACTCGTCCAGTCCACACACTCTTGTAGTTTATACTCGTCTAGTCTGGATACCGGCTCCAGATAGGGCACTCGTTCAGTCTACAATGGTCGCCCGGTCCATCCACTCATCGGAAAAGCCAACTACTCGTCTGCTGTCTGTTCATCCATTCCATACACTCATATGGTCTATGTTTTTTGTCCGCTCCATGGATTCATCTGTTAGGCACACTCCTCCGCACCACACATTTATCCGCTTCACCCAATCGTCCGCTCCATATATACATCCGCATCCGACACTCGTTCGTTCCATATACACACCCGTTCCTTACGCCCATCCACGCTACACATTTACTTGTTCGCTCTCCTTATTCATCCGCTCTCTACAATCATTCGCTTCGCACTAGTCTGCTCTCCACACTCGTCCCTTCCCCACGCTCCTCAGCTCTCTTCTGGTCCCCACGCTCGGCTGCACTCCGTACTAAAACCGCTCTCCACACTCATCCGCTCTCCACACTCATCCGCTCTCCACACTCATCCGCTCTCCACAGTCGCCCGCCATCCGCTCTCCGCACTCATCCGCTCTCCACACTCATCCGCTCTCCACACTCATCCGCTCTCCACCACTCATCCGCTCTCCACCACTCATCCGCTCTCCGCACTCATCCGCTCTCCGCACTCATCCGCTCTCCACACTCATCTGCTCTCCACACTCATCCGCTCTCTTTTCTCATCTGCCATCCGCTCTCTTTCCTCATCTGCCATCCGCTCTCTTTTCTCATCCGCCATCTGCTCTCTTTTCTCATCCGCCATCCGCTCTCCATACTCATCCGCTCTCACTTTCATCCGCTCTCCATTCTTATCCGCCATCCGCTCTCTTTTCTCATCCGCCATCCACTCTCCACATTCATCCGCTCTCCGCACTTGCCCGCCCTCTGCACTCGGCCACCCTCTGCACTCGGCCACTCTCCACACTCGGCCACTCTCCACACTCGGCCGCCCTCCGCACTCGGCCGCTCTCCTCTCTCATTCGCTCTTCCCTCACATCCGCTCTTCCCTCACATCCGCTCTCCCCTCACATCCGCTCTCCACTCTCATCCGCACTCCACTCTCATCCGCTCTCCACTCTCATCCGCTATCCACTCTTACCGATCGTCACACTCATCCACATTCCACAACTCCTCTGCACTCCACACTCATCCGCGCTCCACACTCATCCGCGCTCCACACTCATCCGCGCTCCACACTCATCCGCGCTCCACACTCATCCGCTCTCCACACTCACCGCGCTCCTCACTCATCCGCGCTCCATACTCATCCGCGCTCCACAACTTATCCTCGCTCCACAACTCATCCTCGCTCCACAACTCATCCGCTCTCCACAACTCATCCGCTCTCCACAACTCATCCGCTCTCCACAACTCATCCACTCTCCACACTCATCCGCTCTCCACACTCGTCCGCTCTCCACACTCGTCCACACTCGTCCGCACTCCACACTCATCCGCTCTCCACCCTCATCCGCTCTCCACCCTCATCCACTCTCCACCCTCATCCGCTTTCCACAACTCATCCGCTTTCCACAACTCATCCACTTTCTACAACTCATCTGCTCTCCGGTCTTAACCGCACGCTTCCGTTTAGTGTATTTGTCTGTTCTGTACGCTTCATCCATTCTAACTATTTCATTTATGTCAATCACTGTATTCCTTTCTCATTCATTATGTCCCTTTCATCGGTTCAGATCTCCAAGTTTCTCAATGATTTATTCCTATTTTCTGTTTCACTGTTTTGATCTACTTTACTCGTTTAGGCCTGTTTTGTGTTTCTAGTTTACATTTGAGTTTATTTAGCTGTCATTTCTCGCTTCATGTAGTTTGATGGGTCGGTATTATTGTGATGATGCTAGATTGGTTTTATGGGAAGAGCCAGGTTTTCAGTAATTTGCGGAAGGACGTTATGTCCTCAGTTAGGCGGATGTGGGGTGGGAGTGAGTTCCACAGGGTTGGTGCCAGGGCAGAGAATGAGGATCGCCTAGCCTGACTTAGTTTGTCTTGGGAATTGGCGAGTGGGATGATAAGGTATTAGTTTGTCTTGAAGATATTGCGGTCCAGTTTTATGCAGTGCTCGATGGGAGAGGCATAAGGTTTTGAAAGCTACCCTACGGGCTACTGGAAGCCAGTGCAGTGTTTTAAGGGCTGGGGATATGTGGTCTCTTGGATTGAGCGCAAGTAGCATTTTGGCCGCCGCGTTTTGTGCTCTTTGGAGTTTATTCAGTTGGTAGGCATGGATTCCGAGGTATAGGGGGTTTCCGTAGTCCAGTCTGGATATAACGATTGATTGGACAGTGGAGACTCTGTTGGGAAATGAAAGGTATGGAAAGACGCGCCTAAGGTTTTTGAGGTGGTAGTGGCAGGACTTTGAGACATTGTTGACTTGGCGCGGGAGTGTTAGGTCGGAGTCTAGGGTGCATCCGAGATTTGTTACTGTTTTGGAGGGTGTAGGTGAGTTGCCCATGGCGGGTGGCCAGGGTAGTGTGTGCGGAAGAAGGTCGGAGTTGCCGCAAACCATGATTTCTGTTTTGGAGGGGTTTAGTAAGAGGTGGCTTTGGGTCATCCAGCGCTCTATGTTTACAAGGCAGGATGCTAGGTCGGGTTGGGAGTTGGGTTTCGAGTTCAGGAATTTTAGAATTAGTTGAGTGTCGTTGGCGTAGTTGTGACATAGGATGTTGTGTGAACGAATTATTGGTGGGAGGGTGGTCAGGTAGAGGTTGAACAGGAGGGCGGATAGACATGCTCCTTGAGGGACTCCCGTGTCGACTGGTCGAGCTTGGGAGGTAAAGCTGGAGTGTGTTGTTATTTGGTGCCTGTCTTTGAGGAATGAAGCTATCCATTTAAGAGCGGTTCCACGAATTCCTAGGGAGTGGAGGCGGTCTAGGAGGATTGAGTGAATGATCGTGTCAAAGGCAGCGGATAGGTCGAGTAGGATTAGAGCGGCACATCCTGCAGAGTCTGCTGTCATTTTAAGGTCGTCCCAGATCGAGGTTATGGTTGTTTCGGTTCCGTGCCGAGTTCTGAAACCTGATTGGGCGGGGTCAAGGAGATTGTTGGCTTCGACAAAGGCGTTTAGTTGGGAGTAGGCGGTTCGGTCAATGAGTTTGGCAAGGAATCTGGTGTTTGAGATTGGGCGGTAGTTTTTGGGCTCGAGAGGGTCGAGTGAGGGTTTTTTGATTAGAGGTTTGACGTGTACCATTTTGAATGCTTTGGGAAAAATACCGGAGGAAAGGGAGGCATTTATGATAGATCTTGCGTGTTCTCCAGCGCTGGTAGAAGCAAAGATTTCTTTAAGGGTTGTGGCTGGGCAGGGGTTCAGAGGGGATCCAGATGGTTTGCGGGCTGATAGAAGTTTGAGAAATTGTTCTGGTGATATTGGACTAAAGGATTCGAACGTTGGTTGAGTAGAGGTTGCATTTGACGGGCTGGCCGGTATGGTGCGGGGGATTGTTAATTGGTTGAATGAGAGCCAGTTTGGTGTTTAGAGTTTTTGTCCTTTCAATGGCTGTGGTGTAAAAGTGGAGGGAGAGTGAGTCACACAGTGATTGTGACGGGGTCGGGACGGTTGTATTACAAGTTGGGTTGGTGAATTCGGACATGATTTTGTGGAGTTCTTTGCTTGGGTTTTTGCAGTTTAGGATTCGGGTGTTGTAGTGGGCTTTTTTAGCTTTCCGGATTTCAGCCTTGTAACGGTACAGGTGTCGGGCCAAGGTGGTCCTGCTCTCGAGGGTTTTCTCTTTTTGCCAATTGCGTTCTAGGTATTTGTAGTGTCGTTTACTGGTCTTCAGCTCAGGAGTGAACCATCTGGGGAACGAGCCACGGCGGGTTGATGGTTTGCATGGAGGGGTGAGTCGCATCAGAGATGTGTTGAGCCATGAGTCGAAGGCCTCAGGTGTTAGTTGGTTGTTAGTTTGGCAGGTAGGTGGTGGAGACTGGAGCAGTGCCTCGGCTAGGTCCAGGGTAATTATTAGTTTTTTCCAGCATTTTCGTAGGTTAGGAGGTTCAGATGCGGGTACGGGTAGGAGGCCGGGTGCGGGGATGGCAAACGAGAGAACGAAGTGGTCGGACCAGATGATAGGAGTGGGGGGCTGTAACCGAATCTGGTTGTTGGAGCTAAAGATGGCGTCGAGAGTGTGTCCTTTAAAATGAGTCGGTCCGTTTATGTGGGGTTGGAGATTAATTGCATCTAGACCGTCAATCAGGGCGTGTGTCATAGGATTGGTGGGGATGTCGAGCCATATGTTGAAGTCTCCGAGAAGGGTGAGGTTGGGATGGTTTATTTGGAGGGTGGCAATAGAGTCGCAAAGGTTGTTTGCGAAATGTCTATCGTAGCCAGGGGGCCTGTAGATTATTAGGCAGGTGTGTGGAAGCGACGGGGAGAGGGATAGTTTAACGAGGAGGGATTCGCAGGATGGAATGGAGGGTTGGTTGTCCATGATTGAGGCGCGGAAGAGAGATTTGAAGACAAATGCTACCCCCCCTCCTCTGGACGGACGGTTCAGTGGGATGAGGCTGTAGTTGGACGGAAAGGCTTCATTTGCGATTGGGCTGAAGTCATCAGAGAACCAGGTTTCGGTGATGAAAACAAGGTCTGGTTTGACGGAGGTGAGGAGGTCAAAGATGCAGTGTCTGTTTTTTGCTACAGACCGGGCGTTAAATAGGATACAGTTCACATCGGCAGGGAAGGTTGGTTTTGGTGCTGGAGCGGGATTGGGCAGAGGGGGAGAGAGTGGAGGGAGAGGGGTAGGGTTAGTGATGCTAGGGAAAAGAGGGCGAGCCGGGAGATTTGCTGGTTTACGGCGGGGTTGGGTGGATGTGTGTTGTGGGATGATCGGGTTTGGGGAGGGGGATTTGAGGATGGGGGAGGGCGGTTGGGAGTTTTGGTTGCGGTTGAGGAGAAATCGAGGGAGAGGGGTTTCAGGAAGGGAGAGGCCACGGGGGAGGGGGGAGAGTGTGGGAGGGAGGAGGTGGGTCGAGACAAGGGAGGCGAGGAGAGCAGAGAGGTTGAGGGGGACCAGGAACGCTTCCTCTTTAGTTTCTTTGCTGCGATTGGTGTGAGAGAGAGGGTAGGGGATTCAGAGGGGGAGACCGAGGCAGCTTCGGTTCTCGCTAGGGCTAGGCGCGCAGTTTTTAGGGAGGGGAAAGGGTGCAGTCGGGGGGGAAGGTGGCAGGGGTATGATGGCAAGGCGGGGGTGGGTGACTGCAGGGTGGGGTGTGGTAGTGGGGGGAGCGGGCATGGGCAGTGCTGGTGGGTCGGCAGTGGGGTTCAGGAGATGAGCGGTCTTGGGGTGGGTGGCACGCCATCGTGCCCCCCTGGGTTGGTGTTTGGTGAGGGTGCTGGCAGGGATTGCGGAGGATGGTGGGTTTTCTTGGGAGAGGGGGGGGGGAGGAGGGCAGATCGGAGAGTGGAGGGGGTCGATGGGAGTCGTTTCTAACGGGCACTGGTGGAGATGGTGCGCTCATGATTTGTGTGAGCTTTGGGTTGATTTAGGAGGGATTTCTGATTGTGGTTCTAGGATCGGTGATTCACACTTATAGGAACACTTCTGGGCACAACTAGTCAAGGACTAATTGGTGCTTCTAAGCAATTGGGTATACTTCTAAGTGCAACTTGGTACGGTTCTAGATGCAATTGGGTATACTTTCTAAATGCAGTTGGGTATACTACTGAGTTCAGCTACTTTTCAGAGAGGTTAATGGGCGCAACTTCAAATTTAGTTGGGTATACTTCTAAATGCAGGTGGGAACAGTTCTAAATTCAACTTTCTCAGAGAGGCTATTGTGTGCAATTTTTAAATGCAATTGGGTACACTTCGAAATGTTGGTGGGAACAATTCTAAATTCAACTTTCTCAGAGAGGGTGCAGGGTACAGTTCTAGAATGCAGGTGGGAACAGTTCTTAATTCGACTTTCACTGAGAGGCTATTGGGTGCAACTTTCAAGTGCCACTGGGTACACTTCTAAAATGCAGTTGGGTACATTTCTAATTGCAGGTGGGAACAGTTCTAAATTCAACTTTCAGAGAAACTAATGGGTGCAGCTTCTAAATGCAAATGGGTAAATTTCTAAAATGCCGTTGGATACACTTCTAATTGCGAGAGGGAATAATTCTAATTTCAACTTTCTCAGTGTTAGGCAGAAACCTGTGCAGTTCCCTTAGGGAACACTGCAAAAGATTTAAGACTACAGGTGTTGGCAGTAAACCCACTTGGTAGCAGTCTGCACCACCCAGATTTACCTGGTAGCTGTGGCTGAGCAGTCAGACTTCCCTCAAGAAGAGTTAGATAGTATGCAAAGTATACACAATAGGTACCCAGATACAATAATACAAGCAAACACTTACCAGAGCTTTGGTATCAAAGTATATCATTATATATTTAAAAACACACGGTTTGAAACACTCCAGCACTCTTGTTGTAAAATATTCTAAACACAGTTACTATTGTAATATATACACCCCTTTTTCCTTATCAGATAAGTCACAGTAAAACACCACTTATTTTCATACAGAGGTGAGCGCTTAACTAGATGGCACTCCAATAAGTTTGTGAGAAAGGGAGGGAAAAAGACAGAATATGGAAAGGGATACCACTCTAAGATTCAGGAACACTGTTAGCAAGGCAGAAGAGCAAAAGTCACTGGTGAGCCAAAGTCCAAAGGCTGGGCCCACTCTTAGAGAGAGCAGAGCACAAATGCGCCCAAGATCAAACAGTTACACTAGGCTTTGAAAGTCTTGCAGAGGGTTCAAAAAGAGTTTAGAGAGGCTTAGGAAAGTTTAGCCAGGGTATCCCAGGCTAACCCAGGTTCGAAAGCCGAGGACTAAATCTACCCCGTACAGTCGGTAGCAAGGGAAGCCAGGCGGGATACAGTACCTTAAGTGGGAAGGATCCTCCAGCGGTGGCAGTTGTTCCTGGTAGTGGGTGCAAGTTGCGTCGTCGTCCAGGGGAAGAGAAGATCTCAACTTGGAGGAAAGATGAAGGTTGTTGCACTACCAGGGAAGAAACCAGCCGTGGAGTTTTCCGGTTAAAGGTGGTACCTTTGTTTCGCGATCGTGGTAAAATGTGGTATCCCGGTTGCCGGGGTGCTTGGCACAGGCAAGGCGGCCACGAGGTACGTCGGGAAGGTGAAAAGACGGTGTAACTGGTTATCCCCACCAGTCAAAGGAAGAAGACTCTCCGGCGGGAGATCTCCTCTGTCGTTGGGAAAAGTGGTGAGACGGTCCAGCAGGGCTCCACCGGTGGTGGTGTCGTGGCAGGTCGGCTCAGCTTCTCCCTCGTCAGATTCTTAGGTCCTGTGGCGACTTCTGAAGTTCCAGTCCCCAAAGCCCTGCTTTTATGCAGAAAACCCCCATTCACTCAGCCTAGCTGTCGCTCAAACATGCTAAGTGGTGAGCCGGCCGCTCACCACTTGGGCCAATCAGGATGAAGTGTGACTTGAGTTGCCTAGGTGACTCAGTCCAGGGTGCCTAAATCCCCCTCCACCCCTCCTAAGTACCCCAGACAGAGTGGCACCACTTTGGAGGGCTTCTGTGGAGAAGCCCGCCAAAAAGTGGAACAAAGGGCTCGACTTGGGTTGGAGTCACAGAAGAGAACACAAACGCCATTTTAGAATCAAGTTTTGGCAAAAAATACCAACCGGAGAATTAATATTAATTAAATAAACCGGCGGTATGTTCGAGGCTACCGTAAATAATTAAATAAAGATAGTAGCCTAAAACAATGGGAAATCCCATAGGAAAATATTTGCGGTTGAATATAAAAAGTAGTATTCACTGCCACCAGCCAAAACTCAATCAGGGGGGACGGAAACGTGCCCCCTCGACTAACAGACCCTGGGGCAATTGAATTGCCCCAGCCAGTACGTCCACAATATGATGGTTTGTACTGGTTCTGTTCAGAATTTAAAGACTAGCAAAGTCAATGGTGACTTTACATGCCCTGGGAGACAGTAGTCAGTCCCAGGGTATGGAGTCTATACTGGGGGTCACTATGACACCCCTGTGTCACTGCACTGAGGGTGCTGTGTAACACACATCACAAAAACACATGAAGCCCTATGGAGTAAAAGACCCCATAGCCCATTAAACACATCTAGATTCAAAGAAACACACTCAAATCATGCCCAAGAGTGAGAGTAAAAGAGTCTCACTCTTGGCAGGAGAAAAAAATAAACCCCAAAAATCCAGCAAAGCTGCTGTGGGACTCACTAGGTTAGGAAATTCAGCCTAAACAGAGAATTCTCCCTAACACTCAGAGAGGGTGCAGGGTACAGTTCTAGATGCGAGTGGGAGCAGTTCTTAGTTCAACTTTCTCAGAGAGGCTATTGGGCGTAGCTTCTAAATAAGATTGGGTATACTTCTAATGCAGGTGGGAACAATTCTAAAATCAACTTTCACAGAGAGGCTATTGGGTGCAAAACTTTTAGGTGCAGCTGGGTACACTTCTAAATGCAGGTGGGAACAGTTCTAAATTCAGATTTCACAGAGAGGCTATTGGGTGCAGCTTCTAAATGCAATTGGGTACATTTCTAAATGCTGTTGGGTACACTTCTACATGCAAGGGGGCACAATTCTAATTCAACTTTCTCTGGGAGCCTATCCGGTGCAACTTCCAGCTGCAGTTGGGTACACTTCTAAATGCAGGTGGGAACAGTTCAAATGCAGGTGGTAACAGATCTAGATTCAACTTTCACAGAGAGGCTATCTGGCGCAGCCTCCAAATGCAACTGAGTAAACTTCTAAATGCAATTGGGAACACTTCTAAATGCGGGTGGGAACATTTCTAATGCAGGTGGGAACAGATCTAAATTCAACTTTCACAGAGAGGCTATTGGGTGCAGCTTCTAAATGCAATTGGGTACACTTCTGAAATGCCATTGGGTACACTACTAGATGGAGGTGGGAACAATTCTAAATTCAACTTTCACATAGAGGCTGTTGGGCGCAGCTTCTAAATGCAATTGGGTACACTTCTAAATGCAGGTGGGAACAATTCTAATGCAGGAGGGGACAATTCTAAATTCAACTTTCACAGGGAGGCTATCCGGCACAGCCTCCAAATGCAACTGAGTACACTTCTAACTGCAATTGGGTACACTTCTAAATGCAGGTGGGCATAGTTCTAATGCGGGTGGTAACAGATCTAAATTCAACTTTCACAGAGAGGCTATCGGGCGCAGCCTCTAAGATGCAACTGAGTACACTTTTAAATGCAATTGGGTACACTTCTAAATGCAGGTGAGAACAATTCTAATGCAGGTGGTTACAATTCTAAATTCAACTTTCACAGGGAGGCTATCCGGCGCAGCCTCCAAATGCAACTGAGTATACTTCTAACTGCAATTGGGTACACTTCTAAATGCGGATGGGAACATTTCTAATGCAGGTGGGAACAGATCTAAATTCAACTTTCGCAGAGAGGCTATTGGGTGCAGCTTCTAAATGCAATTGGGTACACTTCTAAATGCAGGTGGGCATAGTTCTAATGCGGGTGGTAACAGATCTAATGCAGGTGGGGACAATTCTAATGCAGGTGGGGACAATTCTAAATTCACCTTTCACAGAGAGGCTGTTGGGCGCAGCTTCTAAATGCAACTGAGTACACTTCTAAATGCAATGGGGAACACTTCTAAATGCAGGTGGGGACAATTCTGAATTCAACTTTCACAGAGAGGCTAATTGGGCGCAGCTTCTAAAAGCAATTGGGTACACTTCTAATGCAGGAGGGGACAATTCTAGATTTGACTTTCTCAGGGAGGCTAATGGGGATGCTTCAGAATGTGAGTGGGAACAATTCTAATTCAACTTTCGCCGAGAGGCTATTGGGCGCAGCTTCTAATGCAGTTGGGTACGAATCTAAAGCAGGTGGGGACAATTCTAAATCGACTTTCACAGAGAGGCTGTTGGGTACACTTCAGATGAGAGTGGGAACAATTCTAATGTATCTTTCTCAGAGGGGCATTAGGCGTACTTCTAAATGCGAATGGTGACAGTTCTAGATTCAGTTTTCATAGCGAGGTTATTAGAGATTCCATCTAAGTGTGGCGTGTGTTAGCAATCATTAGTTGACGTTATACTGTGGGCCATTGAAATGTAGGTTAGAGGGGCAGGAGCTTTTGGAGTAGAGTAATTGCTCTACCCCCCACCCAGGCCAACACTTACGGTTTTGTCGGTGTCTGGTGGCTTCCTTGGCTTTCCCTGCGGACACCTGCTGACACTTCCTGGTGCCGCCTCTGTTGGAGCCGCCCTTGGGGCCCTTAGCCGCTGGGGGCTGCCGGGCAGAGGGCTGCCCTGGACGGAGCAGTGATGAAGGGAGGGATGGGCGGGTCGGGGGGGGGCTGGACTAGGGAGGGGTGGTGGGGCGGGCTGGGGGGCGGGCGGGCGAAGGATGCGGGAAGGGGGAGGCAGGGAACCACGGGGCAACGCGGGGCCTGGGGGGGGGGGAAACAGAAAAATACACGCGGAACGGGGTCGCGGATGGGGGCGCACTCACCTGCTCCTCAGATGGAAAGAGGAGTAGGTGCAGTGGGGCGGGTCGCTAGACCCAGTAAGGCTAAACTTGGTGACCAATCAGGGGTGGGGGGCGGGCTGGGAGGCGGGCGGCCCAAGGATGCCGGAAGGGGAGGCAGGGAACCACGGGGCAACGCGGGGCCTGGGGGGGAGGAAAACAGAAAAAGACACACGGAATGGGGTCACGGATGGGGGTGCCCTCACCTGCTCCTCAGATGGAAAGAGGAGTAGGTGCAGTGGCGCGGGTCGCTAGACCCAGTAAGGCTAAACTTGGTGACCAAGTACACAGCAAACCAGTATCAAGATGATACTATTACATATAGGCCCTGTAGTACCGTAGACAGAAACTTCAAACTTCGTGCACGTCTATCCAAACTATACGAGCCACCAGCAAAGTAAATTGAACAACTTAATCTCCTAAGAAAGCACCTACAGCCGAAGCTAATTGTAGAATATACTAGGAAAGTTTGTATCCCCAAAAGACTCACACAAAACTGCTCCAAACCTACTGCTATAGCAAGTACGACGCTCACCAACTCTGAAAGTCACAAACATCATCTCAAAGGTGCGCTCATAAATGCTAGGTCCCTAGTCGCACACGCAACAGAAATAACAGATATCATTCTTGCGGACCACCTAGACCTTTTGGCCATATCAGAATCATGGCTTCATGATGCGGCAGGCCCCGCCCTTTCATTAGCAGTTCCCGACAACTATACCATCCTACGAGCAGACAGACACACCTCCAGAGGTGGGGGTCTAGCCATCATAGCCAAGATCAGTCTTGACATGAGAATCACCACATCCCCCATTACGAAATCCTGTGAATGCCTCTCGGTCAAAATCGCCACCGCTAGCTCCCAAACATTAAACATCGTCCTGGTCTACAGACCTCCAGGTCCTATTGGAACCTTTGCTGAGGATCTCTCTACAACCCTGTCCAACAATTTGAAAAGCACCTCCCAAACTATAGTGCTAGGTGATTTCAACCTAGGTTACAATGACGCTAAGGATACCCATTCTACAGCTACTGCCCTGATCCTAAAAGAATTAGGCTTCTCCCAAAGAGTGAACCTTCCCACTCATAACAAAGGTCGTATCCTTGACTGGATAGCGGAACACAACTGTGGAGTAACCATCACAGACGCTGTACCCCAGATCTGGACAGACCACTATCTACTACTATTTACAGTAGCAACAAACTCAGCCACAGCCCAGTCAACACCTGCCCCTCCTATACCCACGAAGAACAAAAAGCTTATGACCACAGAAAAATTGTTGCCCATCATACTACCACAACTAAATTCGCTGCCAGCCAACACGGATCCCAATGTGCTAGTTGATCATTTTAATGAAACTATGAACACAGCCCTAGACCACATAGCTCCGCTCAAATTACGAACTAGCAAACCGAAAAAACATCTCAACTCATGGTTCACCCCTCATCTAAAAAATCTCAGGTTAACCAAAAGAAAACTTGAACCCATTTGAAGACTTACTCCTACAGCAGAAAACAAACTGAACCTTGCAAAGGCATCCTCTCAATACAAAAAAGACATGTCCAGTGTCAGAGAACTGTTCAGTATCTTGAAAGAGCTGGAAACCCCTATCATTCCCCAAGAAAACTGTACCAAGGACAAAAAATGGTGCTCAGACATACAGTTCGCCCTTACCAACAAAGTAGCCAACCTACAAACTAAAATCGCACTTAAAAAAGCATCTCTCACACCACATGTCGCCCATAC